>NC_135962.1:49148652-49470117 GCF_053455715.1 Rhinoraja longicauda
TTACACTCGGATTCATTCCAAGTTTTATTGAGTTTAAACTTCAGTGCACTAACAAAAAATGGGGAGCAGGAGTTCATCTTAAGTTTAGGAAGACTATCTATGACTTAGTTAACCCAAATCCAGGTGCTCACCTGACTGCAGTAATAATCACCTGCCCACACCGAAACTCAAAAGTGCTGGGAGAACTCAGCGGGTCAGGCAGCATCTGTGGAAGGAATGAACAGGTGACGTTTTGGGTCGGGACCCTACATCGGACTGATTCATTCTTCTTCAATCAGTCTGAAGGTGTGTGTTGGAAGGAATTGCAGATCGCTGGTTTACACCGAAGACAGACACAAAGTGCTGGAGTAACTCAGCGGGGACTGGCAGCATCTCTGGAGAGAAGGAATGGGTGTGACCTCACCCATTCCTTCTCTCCAGAGATGCTGCCTGTCCCGCTGAGTTATTCCAGCATTTTGTGTCTATCTTCGGTCTGACGAAGTATCCTGACCCGAAACTTAGTCTCTGTCCGTTCCCTCTGCAGATGCTGCCTGACCCGCTGAATTCCACCAGCACTTTGTGTTCTGCTCAAGATTCCAGCATCTGCTTGCTGTTCCTGCTGTCTCCATTTTATCCATCTACACCAGACCAGGCTGATTCTGAGGAGGGAATGTTTACTTTGATGCTGTGAATGTTTTCTCTTCTCCCCCTGTGCCGTACAGTGCTGTAGCAGAGAAGGGAATTGGGTACATCGTTCAAAAAGTAAAATCATGCGGAACTATGGAGGGACTAATTAGGGATTAGTTTAAATGGGTCACAAAAAAAGAAGCAACTCAAAGAAGTGGGTCATGTAGCATCTCCAGAGATCATGGACAGATGACGTTTCAGTTTGGGACTCTTCTCCTGTCTGAAGAAGGGTCCTGACCTGAAATATTGCTTGCTCATGTTCTGCAGGGATTCTGCCTGACCTGCTGAGTTGTTCCAGCACTTTGTGTCTATCTTCGGTGTAAATGGGTACTTAATGATTGATGTGCACTCAGTGGGTCGAAGGGACAGTTTTTTTTTGCCGTTAGACCCAATGAACTGGCTTCTCTCCCAAACAAAAGCAGAGGAACTGTGACGGTGAGGAAAGTAAAGGTGGCAGTTAACCCACAATCCCGTGCGTCTTTGGGATGCGGGAGGAAACCGGAGCACCTGGAGGAGACCCACTTGGCCACGGGGAGAACGTCCAAGGTCCACACAGACAGCAGCCAAAATCCAGCACTGTGAGGCGGCAGCTTCACCAGCGTAGTTCTACAGTAGAAATATGTGGTTTAATAGCTACCCGGAGTTGCTGCCCGGGTTCGATCCTGACTACAGGTGCTGTCTGTACGGAGTTTATACGTTCTCCCCGTGACCTGCGTGGGTTTTCTCCAGGTGCTCCGGTCTCCTCCCACACTCCAAAGACGTACAGGTTTGTAGGTTAATTGGCTCCGGTAAAAATTGTACATTGTCCCTAGTGTGTAGGATAGTGCAAGTGTATGTGGATGGCTGGTCGGGGGGAGGGGGGGGGGGGACGGGGACTCGGAGGGGCCTGAGGGCCTGTTTCCTCTCTGTATCTCTAAAGTCTGTCTAACGTAAAGGACGTAGAGATTTCCCAGTGCCACAAAATGACATCAGTATGTTGATTGCATGTTGGAGGCCACACATTTGCCACTCACGAACCCAAGCCCCTGTCATTTAACGACAGACTCTCAACTCTCCATTGCTCTCAAGCTGCTCTCTCTGAAGCCTTGTGCTGTGGTGATCACAGTGTAGCTTCACTGTGAAGTCCCGAATGAAAACAGACATTTCTAACACATTCAGCAGCCCTTGGGTGAGCCGAGGCAAAGTCTGCGGATTATCTTACTCGCGTACACAACCACACGACCTTGGATTTCTTAAGCTTTTGCCCCCTTCCTTTGCTTGACCAGTAATGACACTTGCCAGACCGTGCCGAGCTCTGTAAGGCAGATGACTTTATTCAGACGCACTCTGTACCTTAATGTTAATATCGCAACGATTAAGACACGTTTAGACAGGTACGTGGATAGGACAGGTTTGGAGAGATATGGGCCAATTGCAGACAGATGGGATTAGTATCGATGAGACATGTTGGTCGGTGTGGGCAAGTTAGGACGAAGGGCCAGTTTCCACGACGTATGACTCTACGACCCTATGCTAGGAGATGGGACATGGTTACGTACTGAACTTAATGTTTTTCCTCTCGATGCGAGCATAATAGGCAAGGCTGGCAAATGTTCCATGGAAGATGATGGAGAACATGAGTTTGAGACATATGATAATAAAACACTCGAAACTTGACTCTTGGCAATGGGAATTGAACTTTTCATTGCTCTGTCCTTCAATAAGATCATGGCCAACCCTGTTACATCACTGACCTCCTGCACAGTCCCCATATTCACATGCAAATTGGAGGGTCAGCACCTCGTTTTTCGCTTGGGCAGCTGACAACCCAGCGGTAAGAACAATGATTTCTCTAATTTTACGTAACCCTTGCATTTGCTCTCTCTCCGTCCCTCCCCCACCCGAGATGTCCCGATAGTTATACTGTTCGTACCACCTTGTTATCACCTCCTCCACAATGGACCATTGTGGACTCTTTGGCTATCAGATTTAGATTTAGAGATACAGCGGAAACAGGCCCTTCGGCACACTGATTCGGCGCCGCCCAGCGACCCCCGCACACTAACACTATCCTACACCCACTAGGGACAATTTTTACATTTGCCCGGCCAATTAACCTACAAACCTGTACGTCAGTGACGGCTCTGATTTGTTCTGTAACTTTTCATATCTCTAGTTTCCCTCGCCCCTGACTCTCATCCTGAAGAAGACTCTCAACCCAAAACGTCACCTATTCCTGTTCTCCAGAGATGCTGCCTGACCCACTGAGTTACTCCAGCATTCTGAGTCTGGTCAGGATGAAACCCGGGTTTCTGGCGCTGTAAGGGCTGCAACTGCAACCTTTGTCACCCTGCTGTGTGTTTTGTTAAACGTTGTGATTAATTGGTAGTTTGCAAATAAACCCAGCTGTTTGCATTCTTTTTGAATACGGTGAACCAATGAGTGTGGCTGGGAATCTCGAAAATAAGATCATAAAAGGACACAAAGTGCTGGAGTAACTCAGTGGGTCAGGCAACTTCTCTGGAGAACGTGGATAGGTGACATTTCAGGTCGGGGCCCTTCTTCAGTCTTATCCAGAGATGCTGCCTGGCCCACTGAGTTGCTCCGGCACTTTGTCCTTTTTTTGTAAACCAGCATCTGCAATTCCTTGTTGCTACTAATTTCACCGCCTTAATTAGATGGAGATTAACCATCCTCTCTAAAATGTCCTAAGTAATTTTGAACTCTCATCTTTTTTTACATTTCGTTATATATTTTACATGCCGATTGAGGTACAGTGCTCTTTATTGTGTTGGAACTCTCCAAGGTGGTATATCAGCAGCTTAGCTTTAGTTTTAGAGACCCAGCGCGGAAACAGGCCTTTCAGCCCACCGAGTCTGTGCGCCGATCAGCAATCACCCCGTACACCAGCGCTATCCTACGAAATAAGGACAATTCACAATTTTACCAAAGCCAATTAACTTACAAACCTGTACGTGCAGCGTAGGTTTACTAGGTTAATTCCCGGAATGACTGGACTATCATATGTTGAAAGACTGGAGCGACTAGGCTTATTGGAATTTAGGAGGATGAGAGGAGATCTTATCGAAACGTATAGGATTATTAAGGGGTTGGACACGTTAGAGGCAGGAAACAAGTTCCCAATGTTGGGGGAGTCCAGAACAAGGGGCCACAGTTTAAGAATAAGGGGTAGGCCATTTAGAACTCAGATGAGGAAAAACTTTTTCAGTCAGAGAGTTGTGAATCTGTGGAATTCTCTACCTCAGAAGGCAGTGGAGGCCAATTCTCTGAATGCATTCAAGAGAGAGCTGGATAGAGCTCTTAAGGATAGCGGAGTCAGAGGGTATGGGGAGAAGGCAGGAACGGGGTACTGATTGAGAATGATCAGCCATGATCACATTGAATGGCGGTGCTGGCTCGAAGGGCCGAATGGCCTCCTCCTGCACCTATTGTCTATTGTCTATTGTCTTTGGAGTGTGGGAATTAAACCTGAGCACCCGTCGAAAACCCACGCGGTCACAGGGAGAACGTACAACCTCCCCACAGACACCAGCCATAATCATGATTGAACCTGGGTCTCTGGCGCTGGAAACATAGAAACATAGAAACATAGAGAGTAGGTGCAGGAGTAGGCTATTCAGCCCTTTGAGCCAGCACCGCCATTCAAATGATCATGGCTGATCATCTAGAATCAGTACCCTGTTCCTGCTTTTTCCCTTGATTCCGTTAGCCCTAAGAGCTATATCTGAGGCAGCAACTCTACCACTGCACCACCGTGTTGCCCTGAGAGGTTCTAAACTAGACTGACGAACAACAGCCAAGTAGGAACCGTTATCTGTCCACTGGCACCTTTGTGTCAGATATGTCTCCAATGCATATTTGACGTTCAGGTTCACTGTTTGTGGCAAGGCCTCAGCCAACTCATTGGTATTGGGAGCATTGGTACCCGTTGAGAGAAGTGCCAGGAGGAATGGCACTGAGGGCAAGCCACCAACAAAGGCCGGGCAGGAGCTTGCGGGTGGCATCTTTAAGGTGTGGCACAGATCTAAATGCAATCTCAGCGGCACAGACCCAAGCGGTTGAAGATCAGAGGTTAAGGGGAATACAAAGGTGCCAACTCAACCCATTCACCTCTGGGAACTATTCATTTAATGTGTGGGAAGGAACTGCAGATGCTGTTTTAAACCGAAGATAGACACAAAATGCTGGAGTAACTCAGCGGGACAGGCAGCATCTCTGGAGAGAAGGAATGAGTAACGTTCAGGGTCGAGACCCTTCTGATCAGTCTGAAGAAAGGTCTCAACCCGAAAGGTTACCCCATTCCTTCTCTCCAGAGATGCTGCCTGTCCCGCTGAGTTACTCCAGCATTTTGTGTCTATCTGCTATTAATTTAATATTGGTCCTTCTGCGGTCAACCTTGTCTGGTGAACTGGAAAAAAAAAAGAAATGATCTTCTGATCAGTCTGAAGAAGGTTCACAACCCGAAATGTGAATCTGATAAAGGGTCTCGACCTGAATCGTCACCTCTCCATGTTCTCCAGAGATGCTGCCTGGCCTGCTAAGTTACTCCAGCACTTTGCATCCTTTAGTGAGAATAAATAATCTACCAGAGTTACAGGATCATTGGACATGAGGAAAGGCCTTTAATTTGGTTGTTTTTTTTGTTGTTTTTTTTGTTTGTTTTTTTGAAAAGCATATGTACAAATAGAAATAAAAGACACATTTGTTACAGAGTTCTTACATAGCTTCAATTTTTAAATTTTTAAAGAGAGAAAATAAAAAAATAAAGAAGAAAGGGAAGAAAAAAAAAACAAACAAACAAGAGAAAAACTATAAACTATTGGGAAGAGAGAATAAGAGGATTAAAAAATATATATAACTATAAAAATTAAAGGGAGTAGATCCGGGAGACAATAACCACAGTTGTACATCCAACCCTTAACTCAAGTTTCAACTTTTAATTTAAAATTTTTATTTTAGTCCTGTGCCAAACCCATTTACTTTTCTAAAAATTCAATAAATGGAGACCATATTTTAAAAAATAACTCAGGTTTGTCAATTAAGGCAAATCTTATTTTTTCCAAATACAGGGTCTCTGTCATTTCCGTAGTCCACTTTTTAATTGTGGGGGTTATTAGTTTTTTCCAAAATTTAAGTATTAATTTTTTCGCAGTTATTAGGCTGTAATTTGGTTGTTAATAGTGGGGTTGGGAGCATGGCTGTTGTAGCCACAGGAAAGCAAAGGAAGCAGTGGGACAAAACAATTAAACATTTAATATAGTTGCCCTTAGTCTGGTCAAGATTAAAGCCTACTTTTCTACGGTACAAAGTCGAGCACCAAAGGGTTACAATTATCTTAAAGTGCTGGAGTAACTCAGCAGGTCAGACAGCGTCTGTGGAGGGAAATGGAAAGATGACCTTTTCGGTCGGGTCCCTTCTTCAGATTCAGGCAGGTGGGACTTGTGTAGATGGGGCATCCATGCCAGCATAGGCAAGTTGGGCCGAAGGGCCTGTTTCCATGCCTTATAACTCCATGAGTCTATGACTCCACGGATGTGAAGGTGGGGTAACGTAGAAATAGTGAGAACTTGCGATCGAAGGTCGGTGTGGACTCTGCAGGCCGAAGAGTCTGTTTCCATGACAATAGGCAATAGACAATAGACAATAGGTGCAGGAGGAGGCCATTCGGCCCTTCGAGCCAGCACCGCCATTCAATGTGATCATGGCTGATCATTCTCAGTCAGTACCACGTTCCTGCCTTCTCCCCATACCCCCTGACTCCGCTATCCTTAAGAGCTCTATCTAACTCTCTCTTGAATGCATTCAGAGAATTGGCCTCCACTGCCTTCTGAGGCAGAGAATTCCACAGATTCACAACTCTCTGACTGAAAAAGTTTTTCCTCATCTCAGTTCTAAATGGCCTACCCCTTATTCTTAAACTGTGGCCCCTTGTTCTGGACTCCCCCAACATTGGGAACATGTTTCCTGCCTCTAACGTGTCCAACCCCTTAATAATCTTATACGTTTCGATAAGATCCCCTCTCATCCTTCTAAATTCCAGTGTATAACTCTGTGACTCTATGACGTAGAACTCTGTGACTCTATGATGAGAAAGTGATGTAACATCGAAACAAGTAATAACTTGTGTTCGATGGTCGATGTGGACTCGGCAGGTAGAAAGGCTTGTTTCCGCGATGTATTTCTAAACTAAAAAGATGTCGGAGAACATGCGGTGCTGTGCCACACTGAGTGATCCCTACTTTTAATAAACTGCGCGCTCTTTACTGGCATTTCTAAACCGCTGATCATGAGCCCCTGTTTAGTTGCAGCTCTTTAATGCAGTCTCGGTGTCTGTGCAAACAGCTTTGTTTAACACGGTATTTCTTTCACGAAGAAGAGGAAAAAAAAAAAAATCAGCTACAAAATTAGCACGCGTCTGCTCATCCAGACTGCAGATGAGTTGTGTGGAAAAAAAGTTAAAGCCTCCTCCTTCCAAACCACTCCCCCCCCCCCGCCCACCCGCCCGCCCCCCTCCTGGTTATGTGCAATTGAAAGCTAATTTCTTCAAACTGTTTGCAGTTCAATCCCTCCGCTGGCTGGGGCTGCTGTTGATTGAGCTGTCCAGTTAACTGGAAATGGCAGACAGTGGAGAGAGAGAGGCCTGGTGTGAGTAGAGCATCTCCCTGGCCAGCTGGTGAAGGACTGAACCTGGGCCAGGTAATTATTGCCCATCACCAGGGCTGCGCAACCCCCCCCCCCCCCCGGGACAAAGCCTTCCAAATTAAACGCAATCGGGAAGGGGGTCGATCTGGCCCTGCTAGGCGGTGGAAGAAGGTAGATTCAGCCTACAGCTGCAGCAATGATGTGAGGGAGAGCCGGGCAATGCTGGGATGTGACAGCTTGTTCTGGGCAGACACCAACAGGGGTTTAAATAAGGGCAGGAGTCAGTAATCGGGGGACATTATTGAATGTGGCACAGGTCTCGAGGCCTGATTGTGGATGACATACAGTCAAACTTCATTAGCACGGTACCTGCTCCATTTGCAAATGAGATGCGTTCAGAAAGAGAACAATTAAACCAACAACGACTGATTGCACGAAATTCTGAGCTTGGATACTGGACATATAATTACATTTCTCAGCCGCTCTAACTGCCACAGATAAAACGTCCACCTGCACAATCTATCACACGGTTTACTTCAGTTTAAACTAAACTAGAGATACAGTGTGGATACAGTTCAGATCAGTTTATTGTCACGTGTACCGAGGTACAGTGAAAAGCTTTTGTTGCGTGCTAACCCAGTCAGCAGAAAGACAATACATGATCACATTCGAGTAATTTACAGTGTATAGATAGATGATAAGGGAATCGCGTGTGGTGCAAGGTGAAGCCAGTAAAGTCCGATCAAAGATAGTCTGAGGATCACCAATGAAGTAGACAGTAATTCAGCACTGCTTTCTGGTTGTGGTAAGATGGTTCAGTTGCCTGATGGCAGCTGGGAAGAAACTGTCCCTGAATCTGGAGGTGTGCGTTTTCACACTTCTGTACCTTTAGCCTGATGGGAGAGGGGAGAAGAGGGAGTGGCCAGGTTGCAACTCGTCCTTGATTGTGCTGCTGGCCTTGCCGAGGCAGGCTCCTTGGCCCATCGATACTGCATCGACCAGCGATGCTCATACACTCACACTTTTAGTGTAGTTTAGTTTAGTTTAGAGATACAGCGCGAAAACAGGCCCTTCGCCTATCGAGTGCACACCGACCAGTGATCCCTGCACACTCACACTATCTATACACGAGTGATAATTTACAATTTATTTTTTACCAAATCCAATTAACCTCAAAAACCTATGTAAGAAGGAACTGCAGATGCTGGTTTACACCAAAGATAGATACAAAATGCTGGAGTAACTCAATGGGTCAGGCAATATCTCTGTCGAAAAGTATAGGCGACGTTTGGATCGAAACCCTACAAGCGTGTACGTCTTTGGAGTGTAGGAGGGAACCAGAACACCCGGTGAAAACCCTCACAGTCACGGGGAGAACGTGCAAACTCCGTACAGACAGCACCCGTAGTCAGGATCGAACCTGGGTCTCTGGTGCTGTAAGGCATCAACTCTACCGCTGCACCACCGTGCCATTCTATTGAACTCCAGTTTAAAAATTAAATTATACAACATTACATTTAGAGGAGCTAACCAAATGAAATAAAACACAAAATGCTGGAAATTATCAGCATGCCAGACAGCATCCAAAGAAAGACAAACAGATTTTGTGTTTCAGATTGAATTTTTTTCATCTGCTCTGATTGAAGGTCACTGAGCTGAGACATTAACTCTACCCTAGAATTACAATGACAATAGCAATTTTATTTAAATTAAATCAAACTTTACTCAGAAAGATAGTAGGATTGACTCATACCAATGAAAATCCTGGAGAGAGTGGGTGTGGAGAGGATTGTTTCCACAAGTGGGAGAGTCTAGGTGAATAGGGTTGAGAGGGAAAGAGAGATCAGCCATGATTGAATTGTGGAGTAGACATGATGGGCTGTGGCCCAATTCTGCTCCGATATTTTATGAACCTATCTATATACCAAAACTCTGGTTTGTTTGTTTGTTTGTTCCTGAACTACAGCCAAAACGGTACACGATAGCGCAACAATTTTAGGCCCACCTTACTCACCGTCGTCCCTTTGGTGCTAATGGAAGAAGTTTCATTGAAATCGGTGTTATATTTTTTAAGTTATTCTCATTTTAAAGTTTAAATCTATCCTCTAGGGAGAGGGAAGGGAGGGAGGGGGGGAGGGGGGGGAGGGGAGGGAGGATAAGGGGGGTTGAGGGGATGGAGTGGGGGGGGGAGGGGAAGGTGGGGAGGGAAAGGGGGAGGGGGAGAGGAGGGGGAGGGTGGAGGGGAGGGGAGGGAGGAGGGAGGGGGAGAGAGAGGGGGAGGGGAGGAGAGGGTGCTGCACCAATGCAGGAGAGGTTTTGGCCCAACGGGTCCACTTAGTCTAGTGAACTTATAGAAGCAGTGCTAATGGATTCCCCTGTGTAATTCTGCCCTGTTTCAGGAAGAGCGGACTGAAGGTCGAATTTCCCATGTTAGTTTTATCTTTTATCATGGCTCTGACCCTAGAAGTAGCAGGGGAGGACCACACCACAAACAGTCAGCGCTCTTTCAATTGTGGGGAACTTTAGCCTTTAGACTTAGACAATAGACAATAGGTGCAGGAGGAGGCCATTCGGCCCTTCGAACCAGCACCGCCATTCAATGTGATCATGGCTGATCATTCTCAATCAGTAACTTTAGAGACCCAGCGCGGTCACAGTCCCTTTGGCCCACTGAGTCCGCGCCGACCAGCGATCACCCCATACACTAGCACTATTCTACACACTAGGGACAATTAATAACACTACCGAAGCCAATTAACCTTCAAATCTGCACGTCTTTGGATTGTGGGGGGAAAGTGGAGCTCGGCTCGATTGTAATCACGTGCAGTTCATAAGTTCATAAGTGATAGGAGCAGAATTTTGAGTATAGAAGTTGGGAGGTCATGTTGCAGTTGTATAAGACGTTGGTGAGACCACAATTAGAATCTTGTGTTCCGTTCTGGGCACCATGTTATAGGAAAGATATTGTCAAGCTTGAAAGGGTTCAGAAAGGATTTCCGAGGATGTTGCCAGGACTAGAGGGCGTGAGCTATAAGAGAGGTTGAGTAGGCTGGATCCTATTCCATAGAGCGCAGGAGGATGAGAGGTGATCTTTCAGAGGTGTACAAAATCATGAGAGGAATAGATCGGGTAGATGCAAAGAATCTCTTGCCAATTGTTGCCAATAATGTGTCCTCCTGACCTATTCGACACTTAAAGCAGAGTTTTCTGTAAATTCGCTTTGTACGAAAGGGGAATTGAGGACCAGAGGACATAGGTTCAAGGTGAAGGGAATAGGATTCCGAGGGGTACATTTTTCACACAAAGAGTGGCGGGTGTATGGAACAAGCTGCCAGAGGAGGTAGTTGAGGCTGGGACTATCCCATCGTTTAAGAAACACTTGACAGGTACATGGATAGGACAGGTTTGGAGGGATATGGACCAAGCAGAGGGAAGTGGGACTAGAGTGTTTGGGATATTGTTGGCCGATGTGGGCAAGTTGGGCCGAAGGGCCTGCCACTCTATGACTCTAATTAGGCCATTTGCCCCATCAAGTCTACTCTGCCATTCAATCATGGCTGGTCTATCTTTCCCTCTTGTCTTTTCTGTGACTGGACAGCAGGCAACATAAAGCTTTCCACTGTACCTCAATACACATGACAATAATAAGCTAAACTCAACTAAGTTCACACTGACTCCATGAGGCCAGCAAAGCAACGACATCTTGCGACAAATGCTCTACTGAGAGAGAGACTGCACTTCATTGGGGAATAGGAACGTGGGAAACATAGAAAGATAGGTGTAGGAGTAGGCCATTCGGCCCTAGGATCCAGCATCGCCATTCAACATTATCATTGCTGATCATCTAAAATCAGTGTTATTTATTCACAAAATGCTGGAGTAACTCAGCAGGTCAGGCAGCATCTCAGGAGAGAAGGAATGGGTGACGTTTCGGGTCGAGACCCTTCTTCAGACTGATGTCAGGGGGGCGGGACAAAGGAAGGATATAGGTGGAGACAGGAAGACAGTGGGAGATCTGGGAAGGGGGAGGGGAAGAGAGGGACAGAGGAACTATCTAAAGTTGGAGAAGTCAATGTTCATACCACTGCAAGCTGCCCAGGCGAAATATGAGGTGCTGTTCCTCCAATTTCCGGTGGGCCTCACTATGGCGCTGGAGGAGGCCCATGACAGAAAGGTCAGACTGGGAATGGGAGGGGGAGTTGAAGTGCTCGGCCACCGGGAGATCAGATTGGTTAAGGCGGACTGAATCAGTACTCCGTTCCTGCTTTTTCCGCAGTTACATACAAACTCTCCAATCCGTGCGGGTCTCAGTGGAAATTTCATCCCAATGTCCGTAAAACAAAGGTGCTGCTAATCCGACGTCAAACCAGAATTGCTGGAAATTTTTGAGGAATGGAAGAAGGGAGCTACATATTTGGCAAAGGCACAACTATCAATCTGAAGGCTTAAATCAACCATTTCTAAATTTCGCCCATGACTTCCAATAAAGGGCGGCATGGTGGCGCAGCATTCCAGTTGCTGTCTTACAGCACCAGAGACCCGGGTTCCATCCTGATTACAGGTGCTGTCCATACGTAGTCTGTACGTTCTCCCCGTGACCGGCGTGGGTTTTCCCCGGGTGCTCTGGTTTCCTCCCACACCCCAAAGACATCCAGATTTGTAGGCAAATTGGCATGGTAAAATTGTGAAATTGTCCCTAGGTGTGTCCCTAGTGTGTGGCCCACCGTCCACGCCAACCAGCGATCCCCGCACGCTAACAGTGTTAGTATGTGGGGATCACTGGTTGGCGTGGACTTGGTGGGCTGAAGGGACTGTTTCCGTGCTGTGTCTAACTAAACTAAACTGAACTATATGGGCCCTCTTCGGCTAATTTGTCAGCATCAGATTATTAGAAAATATAGTCCAAAGTTTGAAGTTTAGTTTATTATCTCGTGCACCGAGGTACAATGAAATGCTTTTGTTACGTGCTAACCAGTCAGCAGAAAGACAATACATGATTATAACGGAGCCATCTACAGTCTACAGATACCCAATAAAGGGAATAATGTTTAGTGCAAGGTAAAGTCCAGCAAAGCCCGATTAAAGACAGACCAAGACTCTCCAATGAGGTATAGTAGTTAGTCACTCAGGACCCCTCTCTAGTTGGTGATAGAGTGTTTCGGTTGCCTGATAACATATGAGGTAGGCCATTTAGAATGGAGATGAGGAAAACGTTTACACTCAGAGAGTTGTGAAGCTGTGGAACTCTCTGCCCCAGAAGGCAGTGGAGGCCAATTCCCTGGATGCTTTCAAAAGAAAGTTAGATAGAGCTCTTAATGATAGCGGAGTCAAGGGGTACTGATTGTGGATGATCAGCCATGATCACGGTGAATGGCGGTGCTGGCTCGAAGGGCCGAATGGCCTACTCCTGCACCTATTGTCTATTGTCGATATTTGTGTATCAGAGGGAAAAGATGTCAGGGCATATCTTGCCGGCTGGAGTTAGCAATTCCGATGTGTTTCTCTGGTCAAACTTCCCTGCGTCTCAGAATTCCGCTTATGTGCTGTTGAATGCCGAAGTCCGAGACTGACTGAGTGACAGATGGCACTGCATCTGTTCCTCCCTCCACTGTTGCATTCACCGGGTGCTGAAGCTGGGACCCCATTGATCTCACTGGGGGGGGTTTGAGACCAGCAAAGGGGTAGGCAGCTTGTTGTTTTCATCATTTCGCTTTTGACGATTGCCTCTGTGCCTCACATATTTTATTTCCTTCATGCTTCATCACTTGTCTCTCCATGTTTCTTTCGACTTAAATTATTTAGAAATGTATCCAGTCTAGTTTCGTTTCTCCAGCCAGGGTGACATGGTGGCACAGCGGTAGAGCTGCTGCCTTACAGCGCCGGAGACCCAGGTTCGACCCCGACCACAGGTGCTGTCTGTACCGGGTTTGAACGTTCTCCCCGTGACCTGCGTGGGTTTTGTCTGGGATCTCCGGTTTCCTCCCACACTCCAAAGACGTACAGGTTTGTAGCTTAATTGGCTTGGCGTAACTGTAAATTGCTCCTGGTGTGTGTAGGATAGTACAAGTGTGTGGTGATCGCTGGTCGGTGCGGACTCGGAGGGCGGAAAGGCTTGTTTACGCGCTGTATCTCTAAAGCAAACTAAACTAAACAGCGATCCCTGCACACTAACACTATGCTACACACACCAGAGCTCCCGGAGAAAACCCACACGGTCACGGGGAGAACGTACAAACTCCGTACAGACAGCACCCGTAGTCAAGATCGAACCCGGGTCCCTGATGCTGTAAGGCAGCAACTCTAACGCTGTGCCCAGTTCTGAAAAATCCGTTAAAAGTTTGAAAATTAGTGGAAGACCAATATGCTCTGTAAATTGCACCCCTCTCCACACCAGACTTTTCCTGACTTCTAGTTTGCTTTTTGTTTAATTTAGTTTAGTTTAGTTTAAAAATACAGAGTGGAAACTGTCCCTTCGGCCCACATAGTCCGTGCCGCCCATCGATCACCTGTACACCAGTTCTATGTGTTCCCAGTTTCACATCTTACACTCGGGGCAATTTATAGAAGCCAATTCACCTCCAGTTTCCTCCCACACTCCAAAAACTTGCAGGTTTATAACAACCCTGCACGTCTTTGGAGTGTGGGAGGAAACTGGAGCACCTGGAGAAAACCCATGCAGTCACAGGGAGAACATGCAAACTCCGCGCAGACAGCACCCGAGGTCTGGATTGAACACGGGGTCTCTGGCACTGTGAGGCAGCAGCTCTACCGCTGCACCACTGTGCCCTCGCTTGGAGCCAGAACCCTCTGATCTTGAAAAGACTTCACCATCGGAGCCGAGAGTGTGGAGACCCAGTGGATTCGGCCCTCTTCTTCCAGTCCAAGTAAGTTGTGGGCAAGTGGAGATTGTGGAAGGTAACTCCCAGTTTAGATCAGATGCAGAAAGACCAGGCCCATTATTTCATTCTGCACACGTCGAAGGGTAAGCACGGTACTGGGATTATTGCTGCCTGCTGCCAGAGGTAGTCAGTGGTCTTCTTCTTCTTTCGTATGTCAACGACAACAATCAAAAGTGCAATTGGTGGTAGTCAGTGGTCAGTAGTCAATGGTGCTTTATTTATCACACATGCGACTCCACAGTGAAATTATTTTCAGCGCCATTTTCGGCGCCATTATTCAAACTCCAAATTCTGGTCTGCCCGTCCGGCCATCTTCGTGTCCCGGGGACGCCTATTGCAGCCGGCCATGAAGGTGCTGGAGGTGTTACCCCAGTTCACCCTCCTCCCGGCCCTGCCGTCCGACGAGCCTTCGAGCAGGTTAACGGTCCCGCTGACTATTGAGCCTTTGATCGGGCTTCGAAGAGTCTTCGACGGGCCCCTGGTCACGCGGTGCTATGATCCTTCGGGCGGGTTCCCGGTCCCGTCGACCGCAGAGCCTTCGGGCGAGGTCGACCGACGAACATTCTGGGCAGGCACCGAGGCCACGGCACATCGGGAAGACCTCCAGGTTCTCCTGGGAACTAGACTGCATTATACCCGGCCACGTGATATGTGAACAGAATGGGTGACACTGCCAGCCCACTGTTCGGCCCATACCCCTCCAATCCTTCTTCAGACTGATTGCACGAGGGGGGAAACAAAGAGGAAGGGGGAATGGAGGGGAGGACAAAGCACAGCAGGTAACAGGCAAACACAGGCGAAGGGGGGTTCGGTAGACAGATGGCTGGGCAAAGCCCGGCGATAAAAGCAGAAGGTGTGAGACAAACGGATTGAAGAGTTGCAAAATGTGAAGCCAGAGAAAGGGGTGTTGGTAGAACGGGAGGGGGAGGGGAGAAAAAGGTGGGCTTGGGGGCCAAAAGGGGAGGGTTGTTTTGAGGTACCCTAAAATTGAAGAATTCAGTGTTCACACCATTGGGTTGTAAGCCATCCGATCCGAATATGAGGTGCTGGTCCTCCAGTTTGCGAGTGGACTCAATCTGGCAATGGTATGTGGCAACGATGACTTGTCCATTGCGATCTCTCTGGGCTCATTTCATTGAAAATCATTCAGGTTGAATTTTAACACAACAAAGTAGGAGAAATGTACTGCACGACATTTTTTAAACGATGTATTACATCCTTTCATCAAAGTACTTTTTGAGAAGTCGGTTGCATGGTCATTAAGGCCCTCACTTTAAAAGTGTTTGAAACGCCTTTGCGTCCAAGATGGCGCCCAACCCAGGCGACTATTTGTGTGCTGGCCACAGAAGCAGATCTACAATCACATATTACCAATCGCTCCACACTCTTAAATCTCTACTCCTGCAGCAACATTTCTTACTTGAACTATGATCCCATATCGTGTACCTGTACACTATAAATGGCTCGATTGTAATCGTGTATTGTCTTTCCGCTGACTGGTTTGCGCTCAACGGAATCTTTTCGCTGTACCTCGGTGCAAGTGACAATAAACTAAACGGAACTGAAAATGAAACTGTGTGAAAGATTTTTTTCCAAGTAGGTTAACTCCCACAACCTGAAATACCATAATCCCACTCTTGGAACCAATTGCAAATCCCTTCAGAAAAGCTTCCGCTCTCCTTTCTCTCCCACGTCTCCCTTTCTCCCCCCCCCCCCCCCCGTGCCCTACCTGGACTTGTGCCTATTTCATCCCTCCCCCCCCTCCCCCCCCCCCCCCCCACCCTCCCCCACTTACATTCTTCCCTCTGCTTTCACAATTCCAACTCTTCAATCTTTTTTGTCTCACACCTTTTTCTTTCAGCTCTGGCCTTTGTCCAACCATCTGCTGATCAAACAACCCCCCACCCCCTTGCCTGTGTTCACCTATTACCTGCCACGCTTTGTCCTGCCTCTCCTCTCTTCTAGTTTCGTTATCCCGTCCCTACAATCAGTCTGAAGAAAGGTCCAGACCCGAAATGTCATCTATCCGTGTTCTCCAGAGATGCTGCCTGACCCGTTGAGTTACTCCAGCACTTTGTGGCATTCTTTAAATGAAAAATACCACACTGTGAAATCTGTGGCTTTTGGCTGAGGCTCTTTGTCAGGATAGATCTGTGCTCCGTATTTGGCTGGGCAATAAAAGCCCTGAGAAGATAACTTTAGATGTGCCTGGGATGGTGAGATGTAATGTGGAGGAAGGAACTACAGATGCTGGTTTACAACGAAGATAGACACAATATGCTGGAGTAACTCAGCGGGACAGGCATCATCTCTGCAGAGAAGAGGTGGGTGACATTTCTGGTCGAGACCCTTCTTCAGACTGAGAGTCAGGGGAGTCTAGAGATATGGAAGGGTAAAGATGTAAAAATTACTGATCAAGGGAGCTGATGATAAGGAAATGTAGAACGTGTAGGAAAATAACTGCAGATGCTGGTTCAAATCGAAGGCATCACAAAATGCTGGAGTAACTCAGCGGGTCAGGCAGTATCTCAGGAGAGAAGGAATGAGGAGGGGTCTCGACCTGAAGCGTCACCCATTCCTTCTCTCCTGAGATGCTGCCTGACCCGCTGAGTTACTCCAGCATTTCGTGATACCTAGGAAATGTAGAATGGTTCATTGTTTGCCGAGGGGCAGGTGACAACGCGGCATACAATCAGTAATATTAAATCAGGAGGACAGTGGAACTAGTTGTAGAACTGGGATGGGGGAGGGATGGAGAGAGAGGGAAAGCAAGGGTTACTTGAAGTTAGAGAAAAACTTAAGTGAAAAACTTGAAGTTAGACTAATGGATTGTAAGCTTCACAAGCGAAATATGAGGTGCTGTTCCTCCAATTTGCGTTGGGCCTCACTCTGACAGTGGAGGAGGCCCAGGACAGAAAGGTCAGTGTGGGAATGGGAGGGGGAATTATATTGTTTAGCAACCGGGAGATCACGTAGGCCTAAGCAAACTGAGCGAAGTTGTTCAGCGAAATGATCGCCATTGAGACCTACACTCATAAGGTCAGAAGGTGATAAGTGATAGTAGAATTAGTCATTCGGTCCATCAAGTCTACTCCGCCATTCAATCATGGCTAATTTATCTCTCCCTCCTATCCCCATTCTCCTGCCTTCTCCCCATAACCTCTGACACCTGTACTAATCAAGAATCTATCTATCTCTGCCTTAAAAATATCCACTGACTTGGCCTCCACAGCCTTCTGTGGTAAAGAATTCCACAGATTCACCACCCTCTGACGAAAGAAATCTCTCCTCATCTCCTTCCTAAAAGAACGTCCTTTAATTCTGAGGCTATGACCTTTAGTCTTAGACTCTCCCACTAATAGAAACATCCTCTCCACGTCCACTCTATCGAAGCCTTGCACTATTCTGTATGTTTCAATGAGATCCCCCATCATTCTTCTGAACTCCAGCGAGTACAGGCCCAGTGCCGACAAACGCTCATTATAAGTTAGCCTACTCATTCCTGGGATCATTCTTGTAAACTCATCAGTATTAACATTGCGGTATAAGAAAATAACTGCAGATGCTGGTACAAATCGATTTATTCACAAATTGCTGGAGTAACTCAGCAGGTCAGGCAGCATCTCGGGAGAGAAGGAATGGGTGACGTTTCGGGTCGAGTAGAACGTGTAGGAAAATAACTGCAGATGCTGGTTCAAATCGAAGGCATCACAAAATGCTGGAGTAACTCAGCGGGTCAGGCAGTATCTCAGGAGAGAAGGAATGAGGAGGGGTCTCGACCCAAAACGTCACCCATTCCTTCTCTCCCGAGATGCTGCCTGACCTGCTGAGTTACTCCAGCATTTTGTGAATAAAAAGTATTAACATTGCCACTTGTGTAAGGTACTGCTGGGTGGACCCAGACAGGTCCAGTGTGGATCAATACCCTTAGAAGGGCCAGGTAAGGAGCTTGGAACAGCTTATTTTGTGTGACGGTATAAAGTGACTTTGTTTTCCTAATGATAATGAGGAAAAAAAGTTATTTCAAGGGTAGATTTCCCTGGATAAATTCAACTGGCATACTAATGCCAACTTATTGAAATACTTATTAAAGTTTCACAATTGAGGCTTCAAGATCACTAATGCTGTAGCGTTAAATGACAGAGATTATCTGAGACACATTAATAAATGAGTTTTGAATTAAGCATTAAACTGAAGGGAATATATTGAAATGAACAAATGACTGAAACTTCAACCAGGCTGGTGGTGGATAGCTCTGGAGAGGAAGCATATAGTTCACCCGAGACCTTACACAGGGAACTTAGAGTCTAATAGAAACATGTAATAACATAATCATTTAATAAATTGCCTTTTGGTTCTACCCGAAATCAAACTTAATGGAGCAAGTTTAACTTAATCAGCAGTTGGAAATCAATTCGGATCATGTCATAAGCTCGGGTTGGGGGTGTAGTTCAACTTTGCTCATCATTATATTGAGTGGACAACACAATTGCACAGTGCGTAACAATGGTTTTCAACTCAGCAGCCTTGCTTTTGTGTTGGTGGATTAGGTTATAACTGTATTCACGTTCTTCGATCGGGAATGCCTCTTAAAACAAAGGGGCACATCATATTATTTTGACCGACACAAAATGCTGGAGTAACTCAGCGGGTCAGACAGCATCTCTGGAGAAAAGAAATAGGCGATGTTTTGGGTCGAGACCCTGACTCTCAGCCTGAAGAAGGATCTCAACCCGAAACATCACTTCTTCTTTTTCTCCAGAGATGCTGTCTGTCCCGCTGAGTTACTCCAGCTATTTGTGTCTAACTTTGGTTTGGACCAGCATCTGCAGTTCCTTCCGACACCATTCATACTTTTTTAAACTGAGAATGAAATTGGGAAGTTGAATCAGCTTACTTCTATCTCCATAACATTGCCTCCAGTGGTTTTGTTGATGAGACATTAATTAACACCAAATTGAATTGCTTATGGTTGATTAACCAGCAACTCAAGTTCCTCCTTCCGTGACCTCAGTCTGTTCAGTGCCTACCAAAGTACTGCAATGTATTGTATAGTCGTTCGCTATCTCTTCATTGTTCAAGAGTTAAGAGTTAAGAGTGCTTTATTGTCATATGTCTGAGATAGAACAATGAAATTCCTACATGCAGCAGCACACAACAGAACATGTAACTTGCAGCACATCTGCATAGCATTGCTGTAGTTTAGTTTAGTTTAGTTTAGTTTAGTTTGGTTTAGTGACAATTTACAGAAGCCAATTAACCGACAAACCTGCACATCTATGAAATTTAGTTTAGATTAGTTTAGAGATGCAGTGCGGAAACAGGCCCTTTGGTCCATCGAGTGTGTGTCGACCATTGACCTCATACAGCAAGGAAACAAGCTTTAGACTTTAGAGATACGCCACAGAAACAGGCCCTTCGGCCCACCAAGTCCGCGCCGACCAGCGACCCCACACATTCACTCTATTCTACACATACTAGGGACAATTTACATTTATACCAAGCCAATTAACCTCCAAACCTGTACGTCTTTGGAGTGTGGGAGGAAACGGGAGATCCTGGAGAAAATCCATGCAGGTCATGGGGAGAATGTACAAACTCCGTACAGACAAGCACCCATGGTCAGGATCAAACCTGGGTCTCCGATGTGATAAGGCAGCAACTCTACCATCGCGCCACCGTGCAAATAGTCATTAGCTATCTCTGTTATTCTCTATTAGTCTGTAACTTGCAGCACATCTCTACTTAGGATTACAAACATTGCTCTAGTTTTAGTTTAGTGATATATCGTGGCCACAGGCCCTTCGGCCCACCAAGTCTATGCTAACAAGTAATCCCCATACACTAGTTCAATCCTACGCACTAGGCAATTAACCTACAAGCCTGCACATCTTTGGAATTTATTTTAGTTTAATTTAGAGATACAGCGCGGAAACAGGCCCTTCGGTCCATCGAGTGTGCGTTGACCATTGATTACCGTACACTAACACTAAGGACAAATTGCAATTTACAGAGGCCAAATTAACCTAGAAACCTGTACGTCTTTGGAATGTAGGAGGAAAGCAGAGAACCAGGAGAAAACCCACACAGGTTACGGGAAGAACGTACAAACTCCATATAGAGAACACTCATAGTCAGGATCAAAACCGGGCCTCTGGGTGCTGTAAGGCAGCAACTCTACCTCTGTTCCACTGTGCCGCCCAGTCGAGTGTGTCCTTTGTAGAGGAATGGTGCAGAAGTAACTGGCTATTTATTTAAAATGAAATTAGAAACAGATGTTTGAGGAATATTTATACAGCCATAAGACATTATTGAGGTACACCCACTATTTGTAGATAGCAATTTTTCAATTCCTTCTTATAGTGGGTTGGCACTATAAACTGCTTGGACAATGAATCTTTCATTTTCTCTGCAATTAATTTGTCTGTTGATGTTGTTTTAGCTGCTCTGCTCAAGTATTTCAGGTTAATAGAACAATTTTATTAACATGTCAATGGTAAGAAATATTCATTTTCTGTAATGAGCTGATGTTACGAGCTAACAAGTATTGCAGGGTTTCTTTGCAAGTTTGTTGAATCATACAGGAGTAATAATTGGCTCACATGCTACTGACTGTCAGACCTGACAGACTTGGCCTTCCCTGTTCTACAGCAATAATAGACATTTCAATCTCACAACAGTGCACATTTTAATCAATTTGAATTAGTTTAATTCAAAGAAACGTCCATTTTGGTTAAAAGGGCATATCCAGATTCTCTCCTCTATTCAGAATATACTGACTAGAATCGGAATCCTAATATCATGTTAATACTGGAGGAGACCATTGGGCCCATCGTGCCTGTCCAAACATTTTGAGTCATACACTAAGTCTGATTCTCTCATTCTTTCCTGTGGCCCTGAAAAATTATTTAATCGTACCAAGAACATAGAACAGTACAGCAAGGAACGGGCCCTCAATGTTAATGCTGAACACAATGCCGTCAAACTGTTCTCATCTGCCTGTACATGATCCATATCCCTCTAGCCCCTTTCTAAAAGCCTCTTAAATGCCACATCGTATCTGATTCCACCACCACCACACGTTCCAGGTCCGCACCATTCCCTGTACTCAACGCTCTCTTGCACAACCTCTTGCTAGGGCGGCACGGTGGCGCAGCAGTAGAGTTGCTGCCTTACAGCGAATGCAGCGCCGGAGACTCAGGTTCAATCCTGACCACGGGCGCCGTCTTTACTGAGTTTGTACGTTCTCCCCGTGACCTGCGTGGGTTTTCTCCGAGATCTTCGGTTTCCTCCCACACTCCAAAGACGTACAGGTATGTAGGTTAATTGACTGGGTAAATGTAAAAATTGTCCCTAGTGTGTGTAGGATAGTGTTAATGTGCGGGGATCGCTGGGCGGCGCGGACTCGGTGGGCCGAAGGGCCTGTTTCCGCGCTGTATCTCTAAAATCTAAAAAAAAATCCAATCCCATTTTGAAAGACGTACAGGTATGTAGGTTAATTGGCTGGGTAAAATGTAAAAATTGTCCCTAGTGGGTGTAGGATAGTGTTAATGTACGGGGATCGCTGGGCGGCACGGACTTGGTGGGCCGAAAAGGCCTGTTTCCGGCTGTATATATATGATATGATATGATATGATTAATTTTGCTTTCACAATCCTTCCACGGGTGTCAGGGATTATGGGGAGAAGGCAGGAGAATGGGGTTAGAAGGGAGAGATAGATCAGCCATGATTGAATGGCGGAGTCGACTTGATAGGCCAAATGGCCTAATTCTTATCCTATCAAATGATCTTATGATCTTATAAATCTTTGCTCTCATAATAGCACTTTGCATAAGATTTTTTTTACCAGACTGCTGCCTGGATTAAGTGGTATTGTTTGCCAGGGGTGATGGTGGAGGCAGTTATGATAGTTGTGTTTCAGAGGTTTTTGGATGGGCACATGGATATGCAGGGATTGGAGGGGTATGGTTATGTGCAAGCAGATGAGATTAGTTTATCGTGGCATCATGTTTGGCACAGACTGATTGTGGGGTGGGGGGGGGGAAGGGGGACGAAAGCTGGAAGAGAGGAGGGGCAGGACAAAGCATGGCAAGTAACAGGTGAACACAGGCGAGGAGGGGTTTGCATACGCAGGTGGTTGGGCAAAGGCCAGAGATGAAAAATAGGTGTGAGACAAAAGTATTGAAGAGTTGCGAATTGTGAAGCCAGAGGAAGGAATGATGGAGGAAGGGGAAGGGGAGGGGGAGGAATCAATGTGAGTCAAAGTGGAGCACAGGAACGGCAGGGAGAAAGGGGGGGTCAGTGGGGGAGAAAGGGGAGGAGGAGAGTGGGTTGTTATGGGTTATGACAATGAAGTATTCACAACATTGATTTGTAAGCTACCCAAACTGAATGTAAGGCGCTGTTCCTCCAGTCTATGTATGGCCTCACTCTGGAAATGGAGGAGGCCCAGGATAGAATTATCAGTACGGGAATGGGAAGGTGAGTTAAAAATGGTTAGTAACCGGGAGATCTGGCAGGCCTTGGCGGGCCGAGCGTAAGTGTTCGGCGAAGTGGTCACCGAGTCTATGCTTGGCCTCGCCGACATACAGGAGGCCACATTGGGAGCACCAGATGCGGCAGATGAGGTTAGAAGTGAAACTGTCTGTTGTCACATATGTGTGGACATGGCTAGGATAGGCAAGTTGGGCCGAAGGGCCTGTTTCACTCTATGGCTCCATAAAACAGTTTATATATATATAATTTACACAAAAATAGTGTGCAAATGAATCCAATTTCTCGGCAATGATGCATAAAACCACGAGAGACCTAAATGGAATGAATAGTAAGGATCTCTTACCTTTATCAGTGAGATCAAGGAATAGAGCCAATTTGAGAAAAATACTGTTTTCTTCTTCCAAGCAATGATGGGGGTTTGGAACTCACTGGGTAAAAAGGTGGTACAGGCAGAAACCTCTTAACAGTCTATAAAATACTCAAACTCTTGAAAGGTCACACCCTTCCAAAAGCAGTGAATCAAGAGCTGGGAAATTGGAGTATTTTTCTTTAGTTGAAATTGACCTGATGGGCTATTTATATGCTATTCTTGGGCCATTGCTAGTGCTGCTAATTCCTCTTTGCCAGGTTTCATCGAATCATTATAACAGGGCACATGAAAATAAACAATAGTCTGAAGCTTGGAACCTTCCTCTGCCATTCCATAAGGAAAGCAAAGTAATCTAAAAGAAAGTTGTGTATTAAATAACAATCCAAGGTGTATCAAGGAGCTTTACGTGCTCTTATAATGTAGTCATGGTTGTAATGTGGATATCATACTGTCCATTTGCATACTGCAAGCTCGTAAGCCACAAAATTGTCATTATATATATATGAACGGCTTCTTTAAGCAACTTAGTCTGTAGGATAAATTTAGGTCAGAAGACTTGAAAAATCTCCTTGTATATTTTTTATTAAATGCAAGCACTTTGCATTTCATGCGTGCTTGAATCAAGGGATCAAGGGATATGGGGAGAAAACAAGAACGGGGTACTGATTTTTGATGATCAGCCATGATCATATTGAATGGCGGTGCTGGCTTGAATGGCCAAATGTCCTACTCCTGTACCTATTTTCTATGTTTCTATGATTTCCGCATTTTTGGAATAACGCGCTTGTCTAATTACTACCGAAGTTTAGTTTACGTGCTCCCATTTTCGGGATAACGCGCTCAAATTTATTCCTGGCACCCTATGCCAGTGTAGGCTCGTGCAGTGCCTGGGATTTGTTTGATTTACGTGCTGCTTTTCAAGCGCCTAACCCCGCAAAAACCACGAGGTGCCTGTATCACAAAGGGTCAACAAGATACTTTTACAACGTAGTCATGGTTGTAATGTAGATTTCTACATAGAAAAGTACAGCACAGCAATGTGCCCTTTGGTCCTCAATATCTTTAGTCAGAGGGTGGTGAGTCTGTGGAATTCTTTGCCACAGAAGGCTGTGGAAGCCAAGTCAATTAATATTTTTTTAAGGTAGATGCTTGATTAGTATGGGTGTCAGGGGTTGTGGGAAGAAGGCAGAAGGATGGGGTTAGGAGGGAGAGATAGATCAGCCGTGATTGAATGGCGGAGTAGACTTGATGGGCCGAATGGCCTAATTCTGCTCCTATCACTTATGACCTCATGACCTGATATCTGTGTAAGAAGAACCAGAGTGGATGTTTCAAATCAAAGAAACGTTCGATGATTGGTCATCAATGTAAAATGTTAACACTGGAAGTGAAGGTGTCTTTGAGAGTGTCATTCAAAAACAGTTATTAAAAAATGTAATATTACAGGCACATCATCGATTTTCCGACACCCTTGGTTCCCGAACATTGCTGGATTATCTATTTGCCGGACCATCAAAGATCACGAAATAATAATCCAACAACACACCTCTGACCCACTAATTATACCCCTCCCATGTCTCGAAAGCACCGTGGACCGCTAGAAGCTTAAATAAAGAATTAAAAATTGCCAAAGACGTAAACAATTAACTCTGTGTAGGAAGGAACTGCAGGTGCTGGCTTACGCCGTAGATAGACACAAAATGCTGGAGTAACTCAGCAGGACAGAGAGCATCTCTGGAGAGAAGGAATGGGTGTCATTACGGGTTGAGACCCTTCCTCAGTCTGAAGAAGGGACTCGACCCGAAACATCACCCATTCTTTCTCTCCAAACAATGAACTCTTTCAGGATGAAGACACACATCCCGAACGAGCATGTGCCACCTGCAATTATTTTTTTCCGGATTAAAGGACCATCAATGGTGTGCCTGTGTGAGAAACCAAGACGCATTTACAGGTACTTGAAACACAATGGAATGTTGGCCTTCATAACAAGAGGAGTTGAGTATAGGAGCAAAGAGGTCCTTCTACAGTTGTACCGGGCCTTGGTGAGACCGCACCTGGAGTACTGTGTGCAGTTTTGGTCTCCAAATTTGAGGAAGGATATTCTTGCTATTGAGGGCGTGCAGCGTAGGTTCACTAGGTTGATTCCCGGAATGGCGGGACTGTCGTATGTTGAAAGGCTGGAGCAATTAGGCTTGTATACACTGGAATTTAGAAGGATGAGGGGGGATCTTATTGAAACATATAAGATAATTAGGGGATTGGACACATTAGAGGCAGGAAACATGTTCCCAATGTTGGGGGAGTCCAGAACAAGGGGCCACAGTTTAGGAATAAGAGGTAGGCCATTTAGAACGGAGATGAGGAAGAACTTTTTCAGTCAGAGAGTGGTGAAGGTGTGGAATTCTCTGCCTCAGAAGGCAGTGGAGGCCAGTTCGTTGGATGCTTTCAAGAGAGAGCTGGATAGAGCTCTTAAGGATAGCGGAGTGAGGGGGTATGGGGAGAAGGCAGGAAAGGGGTACTGATTGAGAGTGATCAGCCATGATCGCATTGAATGGCGGTGCTGGCTCGAAGGGCTGAATGGCCTACTCCTGCACCTATTGTCTATTGTCTATTGTCTAATTCAATACGTTAAAATGGAAAAGCCTATTTACTGTTTTCCCGGTAACTGCTACATCCCATTGGAATCAACGCGCGTCCACAATATGTGAAAGGTTTGACCTGGCAGAGATTGAGGCAAATTTATCAGCTTGTGAGGTGGGATCTCTGCTGAAGTTCACGTCGCCTCTTGAATCCTGTGACTAACAGTAGATACTGCTGCCAGCGTGAGCTCACACCAGCATGGCTGTTGGACTTCCAGGAACAGGCACAGTAAGACCCACGGAGGTGTTGCTGCACAGGTAGAAGATTTGGCCCAGGTCCCCAGGGGTAGAATCTAAACGCAACGTTGAAAGACCGCAGCGACTGGGCTTGTATACGCTGGAATTTAGAAGGATTAGAGGGGATCTTATTGAAACATATAAGATTATAAAGGGGTTGGACACGCTAGAGGCAGGAGACATGCTCCCAATGTTGGGGGTGTCCAGAACCAGGGGGCCACAGTTTAAGAATAAGGGGTAGGCCATTTAGAACGGAGATGAGGAAAAACGTTTTCAGTCAGAGAGTTGTAAATCTGTGGAATTCTCTGCCTCAATTCTGAATTCTGGATGCTTTCAAGAGAGAGTTAGATAGAGCTCTTAATGATAGCGGAGTCAGGGGGTATGGGGAGAGGGCAGGAATGGGGTACTGATTGTGGATGATCAGCCATGATCACATTGAATGGCGGTGCTGGCTCGAAGGGCCGAATGGCCTACTCCTGCACCTATTGTCTATTGTCTATCGTCTATTGTCTATTGCAACCTTCTGATCTTGTGGGTGCACTTACTGGGAGCACAAAGAAAGATGGAAAACCAGAACATTTAAGAAGCATGGAAGAACATTTTTGAAATTGAGATGTTGCTAGACGGGACATTTTGTTGGTTGGTAACTGCGGGGTATGTAGAGGCTTAGCGCACAGTCAGCGGAGATCTGGATGACCTCAAGTTTAAAGAAGGTGCAAAATGTCCGTCCAGCTAAGAAAACATGTTCAAGTCATTCAAGTCTGAGGTAAATAAAAGGCAAAGAGCGGATTTCAGTGGCTGATGAGTTGGAGTAGGACAAGATCTGAGATACACAGTGGACGTAGCAGTAAATAACCGAGACAAAGGCAAGAATATAAGGCCTCAGAACACATACATTTTTAGAGAGCAGATCCTTCTACAGTTGTACCGGGCCCTGGTGAGACTGCACCTGGAGTACTGTGTGCAGTTTTGGTCTCCAAATTTGAGGAAGGATATTCTTGCTATTGAGGGCGTGCAGCATAGGTTCACTAGGTTAATTCCCGGAATGGTGGGACTGTCGTATGTTGAAAGGCTGGAGCAATTAGGCTTGTATACACTGGAATTTAGAAGGATGAGGGGGGATCTTATTGAAACATATAAGATAATTAGGGGATTGGACACATTAGAGGCAGGAAACATGTTCCCAATGTTGGGGGAGTCCAGAACAAGGGGCCACAGTTTAAGAATAAGGGGTAGGCCATTTAGAACGGAGATGAGGAAGAACTTTTTCAGTCAGAGAGTGGTGAAAGTGTGGAATTCTCTGCCTCAGAAGGCAGTGGAGGCCAGTTCGTTGGATGCTTTCAAGAGAGAGCTGGATAGAGCTCTTAAGGATAGCGGAGTGAGGGGGTATGGGGAGAAGGCAGGAACGGGGTACTGATTGAGAGTGATCAGCCATGATCGCATTGAATGGCGGTGCTGGCTCGAAGGGCTGAATGGCCTCCTCCTGCACCTATTGTCTATTGTCTATTGTCTATTGTCTATTACTGATGATTGCTGCCAAGATGTGTAGGAAGGAACTGCAGATGCTGGTTAACAACGAAGATAGACATGAAATGCTGAAGTAACTCAGCGGGTCAGGCAGCATCTCCGGAGAGAAGGAACAGGTGACGTTTCAGGTCAAAAGAAAGGTTCAGACCCGTAACATAACCCATTTCTTTTGTCCAGAGATGCTGCTTGACCCGCTGAGTTACTCCAGCTTTTTGTGTCTATCTTAGGTGCAGGAAGAGATGCAGGAACTATATCTAATGCTATGATGGTACTCCGATACGAGGATGTGACCAGGACTTGATGGCTTGAAGTACAGGGAGAGGTTGGGCAGGCTAAGGCTTTACTCTTTTGAACACAAGAGAATGAGGGGTGATCTTATGAAGGTGCATAAGATCATGAGGGGAAAAGATCGGGTAAATGCATCGAGTTTACTTTTACCCAGAGTAGGGTAATGTAAATAAAATTGTTCTATTAACTTGCAGAATCAAGAACCAGAGGACATAGGCTTAATGTGAGAGGGGAAAGATTTAATAGGAACCTGAAGGGCAAGCTTTTCCACTCAGAGGGTGGTGGGTAAGAAAGCTAATGGAATGTTGGCCTTCATAACAAGAGGATTTCAGTATAGGAGTAAAGAGGTTCTTCTGCAGTTGTATAGGGCTCTGGTAAGACCACATCTGGAGTATTGTGTACAGTTTTGGTCTCCTAATTTGAGGAAGGACATCCTTGTAATTGAGGCAGTGCAGCGTAGGTTCACGAGATTGATCCCTGGAATGGCGGGACTGTCATATGAAGAAAGATTGAAAAGACTAGGCTTGTATTCACTGGAGTTTAGAAGGATGAGAGGGGATCTTATAGAAACATACAAAATTAGAAAAGGACTGGACAAGCTAGATGCAGGAAAAATGTTCCCAATGTTGGGCGAGTCCAGAACCAGGGGCCACAGTCTTAGAATAAAGGGGAGGCCATTTAAAACTGAGGTGAGAAAAAAACATTTCACCCAGAGAGTTGTGAATTTGTGGAATTCTCTGCCACAGAGGGCAGTGGAAGCCAAATCACTGGATGGATTTAAGAGAGAGTTAGATAGAGCTCTAGGGGCTAGTGGAATCAAGGGATATGGGAAGAAGGCAGGCACGGGTTATTGATTGTGGACGATCAGCCATGATCACAATGAATGGCGGTGCTGGCTCGAAGGGCCGAATGGCCTCCTCCTGCACCTATTTTCTATGTTTCTATGTTTCTGTGTATATGGTACGAGCTGCCAGTGGAGTTAGTTGAGGCAGGTACAAGAACAACATTTAAAAGACATTTTGACAGGTACATGGATAGACAATAGGCAATAGGTGCAGGAGTAGGCCATTCGGCCCTTTGAGCCAGCATCGCCATTCAATGGCTGATCATTCACAATCAGTACAGATAGGAAAGGTTTGGAGGGATATGGGCCAAGCGTGGGCAGGTAGAGCTATGTGTAGATGGGCCTTGGGGAGTTTGGGCTGAATGGTCTGCTTTTGTGTTGTATGACTCCATGACTCTGTGATGCAAAGGACTCCCTTGAAACTAGGCCCGGGCCACAATTTTCCTTCCGCTCTGCTGAGACATCACACAATCCATCATCCCTGCCTCCCTGATCCGCAATCAAAGCAGGGACCCCAGCATGCTGCAAACGGTGCTAGCATCCACGCAAAGTATTTCGCTTGGTAACCTACACCCCAGCGGTATGAACATTGACTTCTCTAACTTCAAGTAGCCCTTGCTTTCCCTCTCTCTCCATCCCCTCTCCTCTCCCAGTTCTCCCACCAGTCTTACTGTCTCCGACTACATTCTATCTCTGCCCCGCCCACCCCCCTGACATCAGTCTGAAGAAGGGTCTCAACCCGAAACGTCACCCATTCCTTCTCTCAGGAGCTGCTGCCTGTCCCGCTGAAGTTACTCCAGCCTTTTGTGGCTATCTTTGATTTTAACCAGCGTCTTTCAGTAACATTCAAGCTGGAAAGTAAGTTGGGTTCACTCAGTGTCAGAGGCAAAAAGTTTGACAGACTTTCCACAAGAGGAGCTCCTCGTTTGATCGGTAACACAAAGTGCTGGAGGAACTCAGCAGGTCAGGCAGCATCAGTGGAGAGAACAGACTGACGACATTTTGGTTCGGGACCGGAAACATCGCCTATCCGTTCCCCCCACAGGTGCTGCCTGACCCTCTGAGTTCCTCTAGCGCCTTGTGCATGGCTCAAGATTCCAGCATCCGGCAGCCCCTTGTGCATCTTAAGTTGATCCGACAGAATTCCAACTAACAACTGATTATTTTTGCATGTAAGCAGCCAGATGGATGAAAAAAAAGTGGCCTGAAAATTGACCTTTTAACAGCGGTGAGCACTCAAAGTACTGGATATTCAACAAAGACCCACAGTGAGAGGATGGAAAACGAAATAGATACAAAATAGAAACTAGGACCTGCTTGGTTTACAATAAAATGATCACAAATTGCTGGAGTAACTCAGCAGGTCAAGCAGCATCTCTGGAGAACATGGATAGGTGATGTTTCAGGTCAGGACCCTCATTCAGATTCAGTACAAAGGTAGTATGTATATACAGATCCAGCTTTTACAGTGATTGGACTTTACTGCCTTTATCGTGCACAAAACGTTATACACGTTATTCCCTTTACTATGGAACTGTTCACTGTGAATGGCTCACTTGTAAACCTGCTGAGTCTTTCATCTACCTAGTTAGCACACAACAAAAGCTTTTCATTGTACCGCGCTCGGTACACGTGACAATAAACTAAACTCAAGTTGACCATGTCCTACCAATTGAGGAAACGGCATAAAAACAATGTGAACAACAGCTTTTGATTCAAGTTAACAAACGTTGTTAACTCTTCCTGGCATTTTCCTCATTCAAATCAGTTCAAAACTAGTTAAGCATCTCTCTCTTTCCTCCTCCACCCAAGTCATTGTACTGACTTGAAAGTTGTCTTGTTGAGTCTCATTGCCTGTGTAAGGGGTTTCTGCGCCGAGCTTTCGCCCGACCTAAGGTCCCCGTGCCTTGCTCTGATCCCTTGACCAGGCCGCGCACACTGGTTCCCCGTGAGTGGTTCGACCCACTCACCCCCTACGGTTCTAGACACTGGACTTAGATGCAGGAGCGTTTATAGTGCAGAAAATTCAACCAGACCAGATTTGAAGACCAGGGTTTAAATGGAAAAGGCTTTTATTGAGCGCTTGAGACTATTGTCCATGAATACTTTTACACAGTTCTAAAAGACATATGCATAACTACACGAATACTTTGACACAGTTCTACTAGACATATTCTTGACTGTAAGATGGGGAACGTACGACACATCGCAAAATTGACCAACACATATTCCTTTACACACCCACGTTTATTTAAACCACCCTCCCCTCTACACTAAACTATGTCCAGGATATGCAGGATCGGGGTACATGCTCACCATGGGGCTATTACTGGGGTTACTGGCTGTTCGTGCTGCTTCTCCGCTGCTTTCCGTGAGGGTCGTGCTTGTCCCCTGAGTTTCTTCCTTCCGTTTCTTGCGTTCCTTGCAGGTTTTCTTGCAGTATTTCTTCTCGAGTTGCGTGCCGGTTCCTCTCTCTTGCACTTCGCTTCTTCTTGCCTGCCTTTTCTTCCTCCTGCATCCGTTTGACTTCTTGCCTGTCTTTTCTTCCTCCTGCATCCGTTTGACTTGAGTTTAAAACCCAAAAGTCGTGGCCAGTTATACTATTCTGACCCGTCCTATCTACCGCCAGATCTCGGGATCTCTTTGTTTAAAAGATATGTATTGAGTTTTCCCTTTGATCTGCGCTTATGTCCGGGGGTACCAGGGATGGCCAGACGGTGTTAATTGGTATTTCGTTGTGAGGTGATGGGTTTAACTGGTTTCCCATCACCTACCAGGTAGTTTTCTATGGGCTATTGTGCCCCCTTAACGAGATTAACTGTGTAGGTCGGCTTGGGGCATTGTGAGTATGCTGATGTCAGCGCCCCAGTGTCTGGACTTCGACCTGGTTTCGCAGGTTTCTGCATGGCCAATATCCATCCATTGTTCTGGCCGTGGCTTTGCAGAAACCTAGAGACTGGGCTGTAAGGTTTTTGCTTTTGTGGCTGGTCACGAGGTCCAGCGGCCATCTTAGGACCCACGGATTGTGACATCACTTGGTAAACTGACCGCAGACTTTCTCCGCTATCAGCCCCAGTCTCCCGTTTAAAATGTCCAAACAGCAGCTCTTTGGTTTGGTGTTGCTTGCAGAATGAGGGAAAACTTCTCAAATCTTACACCTGTAACCCGTTTTCACCTAGACCACAGCTATTAAGGGTCTATAGGCCTTCTTTATCATCGTTACTTTTTTGCATCTCCTTCATCCATTTGTTCTATATCTCTCGTGACCCTTTCCCCTGACTCTCGGTCTGAAGAAGGGCCTCGGCCCGAAACGTCACCTATCCCTTTACTCCAGAGATGCTGCCTGACCCGCTGAGTTACTCCAGCTTTTTGTGTCGATCTTTAGTTAAACCCACGGCAGCTTTGCGAATTACATCAGCGTTGTGGGCACATACTGCCCATTTTAAAGTGTGAACTGTCTGTAATTCACGCCAGATCTATACTTGAGTTTTGCAGACACAGGCGAAAGACCCTAGACCCTAGGCCATGAAAAGTCAGATTATTATGTACGAATCGCTATCAACCCTAAACTTGTGGAGTTAGTGTGAGCGGGGCTCTCTGACACTGCACACCACCAGCACTGCAAGTAAGTCACTGTATCGCATTAATCCTTTTCTTTCTTTGAGTTGGATTAGATCCTGTGAACAGCTTGCTTGTGCTGCTTTCGCTCAAACAGTAAATCAACACCACTCCATTAGCAACACTGGGAGCAGCTGAAACGTCCCCAAGCCTGTATCGGTGATGTCTTCATCTGTAACCCAACTAGACATGTGCTCCTGGCAGCTTCAGAGGTGACAACAAATCCAATTAGCTTCCCTCCATGGCCGCAAATGCAGCCAGGATCGGCGTGACAATCCCGGTTACCGCACTGCGTCGCACAGCAGGGTACAGACTCTGCAAAGCCACCTCATGGATTGATTTCAGCAAACAATGATAGCTCGTGGAAGAGACCCTAATGAGGAAGAACGGCAGCATGTCGCTGACATCAGGAAAACCTGGGGGAACCTGCGCTCTTTAGAGCAGCACGCATTTTGCTTCATTGAAACAAACCGGGAACCAAGCTGCAAATGACCCTTCACAATTATCAGCCTTGGTGCCTTTCATTCAATGATACTTTATGGTCACAAGTACCTCGGTGCAGAGAAACACTTTGTTTTGCGTACATTCCGGGTGAAATCGTACGGCAGACCACAAGAGCCGCCACGTTTCCGAGTGGAGAGAGTGCACATATTGTCATCTATAATGGCTATAGCGCAGTGCAATTTATTTAATGTCTTTAAGCAAGCCTTATTGGTGCCAATAATCCAGTCAATGCTTTGGCTTTTTTGAACCATCCTTCGGTGTTGGGCACTTTACTCCAAAGCAGAAGTTATTTTTGTGGAAAAGTAATAGCTTTGTGAATCAAAACCAGAAATTCAATATTGGGAACTTTGATGATGGTTATAAACCTCTCAAACAATATCGGTATGGGTTGATTGAATAACTGCCTTGTAATTCATGGCACCCGCTATTATTCTGCATGTACAATATGGAGCGCTGTATTTCATATTCCTAAATTTAACTTGCTGGGCTTTGCGTAAATCAAACAAAAAAAAATAGACAAAGCAAACCCTTGAAGGCAGGGTAGAGAAGGATGTTATGATATTTGAATTTGCAACACCAGCATTTCAGTAATAATAAGCAATGCAATGAATAGGAAATATATTTTATATCGCAGTTTCCATCCATTTCACAGATATGCTTATTGTGAAGTCGCTCATGTAAAATAGTCAGACAAAATGTGAGGGAAGGAACTGCAGACGCTGGTTTAAATCGAAGATAGATACAAAATGCTGGAGTAACTCAGCGGGACAGGCAGCATCTCTGGAGAGAAGGAATGGGTGACATTTCGTGTCGAGACCCTTCTTGAGTCTGAAGAAGGGTCTCTACCCGAAACGTCACCAATTCCTTCTCTCCTTCTCCCCAGAGATGCTGCCTGTCCCGCTGAGTTACTCCAGCATTTTGTATCTATCTTCAAGAAAAAATATTCTGCAGGAGATTTTTCCAGTAAGAAGTGGACATGTTTGTATTATTGCCTCAGCTGAGAGTATTATGAGCTCTAAACCCAAAATAGTTACATCAGGAGCAGTTTGTAAAATTTGCCATACAGTTGCTGCTGTGAAATCATTAAGAAACTGTAGTTTTATTTTTAATAATTTCTGATACTCCTGTAGCTTTATTCCAATATTTTTCGTCTCAATGGTATTCGCTTCTTGTGTTACAAATGACCTCAATTACAATACACCCACTTAAACTGAGTCATTGCCCATTGTGTGCAGGTTTGAATACCCAGTACCACACGCAACATAATTTGATGCAAATATTGCAAGCATGCGATGAATGAATTACATTTATGACCATCAGTCCCAGTGTTAGTTCCATTAAGATCCTAAGCTCTTCACTGAGCAACAGGATTGTATTAATGAAGAATTTTTATTCATTCATGAGATAAGGGGTTTGCCGGCATTCGGGGTTTGCTGGTAAGTGCTGGTACCTTCCTGATTTGTTGCAGTGTATATGTATATACCTGTATATATATATATATATACCACAGTCTAGTTAGTCATTTTGAAACATATATATATACTGAAATCTTTAATTAGCTTTATATTAGTTTAGTTAGCTTTATATTAGCTTAGTTTAGTTAGCTTTAATTAGCTTTATATTAGTTTAGTTTAGAGATACAGCGCAGATTTGATAGGCACACACACACACACACACACACATATATATATATAATAGTATATATATTAATGGGCAGGCACCAATAGTGCATCTTTGGGTGGAGCAGCTGTATTGAGTTGCTGCCTTACAGCGCTTTCAGCACCGGAGACCCGGGTTCGATCCCGACTACGTGTGCTGTCTGTGCGGAGTTTGTACGTTCTCCCCGTGACCACGGGGTGGAATGGACATAATGGTCTACTTTGTTTTTGCAAACCGATGATTCCCATGGAGTTGACCAAGCTCCTGTGTGGAACCTTATCCACAGCCGCCTGAAAATCCAAATACGCACGATCCATGTTCTTCCTTATCATTCTTTTCCAATAATACAAATATTACGTGGTCACCCAGACCATGTACCCATTCAGCTACATGGAAGGACATATTTAGAGGAATATGGGCCAAACGCAGGCAGATGGGACTAGTGTAGTTGGGACATGTTGGCCAGTGTGGGCAAGTTGGGCCGAAGAGCCTGCTTCCATGTTATAAGACTTTATAACTCTATGACTGTGACTCTGTGACCTGTACTGATGGCAGTGGATGGCACAGTGACGCAGCCATAGAGCTGCTGCCTCACGGTCACAGTGCCAGAGACCCGGGTTCGATCCTGACCTCGGGTGCTGCCTGTGTGGAGTTTGAGCGTTCGCCCGTGTGGGTTTCTTCCAGGTGCTGAATACAGCAGTGTGTTCTGTGTAAAAAAACTGCCCTGATTTTGCCCCTCTCACCTAGAAGCCATGGCCCTCCAGCATCCCAACGGCATGCAATAGGTTAACTGGCCCCTGTGAATTGTCCCTAGTGTGTAAAGAGTGGACAAGAAAGCGGGGTGACAGGAATTGACGGTCGGTGTGGACTTGCTGCGCCAAAGGGTTTATTTCCATGCTGCATCTCTAAACGGCGGCCCGATGGCACAGCGTTAAAGTTGCTGCCTTACAACGCTTGCAGCGCCGGAGATCCTGGTTCAATCCCGACTACAGGTGCTGTCTGTACGGAGTGCGTACGTTCTCCCCGTGACCCGCGTGGGTTTTCTCCGAGATCACCGGCTTACTCCCACATGCCAAAGACGTGCAGGTTTGAAGGCTAATTAGCTTGGTAAAATTGTAGGTTGTTCCTTGTGTGTGTGGGATAGTGTCACTGTGCGGGGATCACTGGTCGGCGTGGACTCAGTGGGCCAAAGGGCCTGTTTCCACGCTGTATCTCTAAACTAAACTAAAAGACTCTCCAGTGAATCAGACTTCACATAGAAAGCAAAGAGATAAGCAAGGGTGATTTCCTTTCCTAACCAATGAAGGTGAATTAAAAACATTATTTTCCAGTACTCATTTTAGTTTAGTTTAGTTTAGTTTAGTTTAGTTTAGTTTAGTTTAGTTTAGTTTAGTTTAGTTTAGTTTAGTTTAGTTTCGTTTCGTTTCGTTTCGTTTCGTTTCGTTTCATTTCTTTTAATTTTCTGGATTATCCGTTTTGTCGGACCAACAGAAGTCACGTAATAATAATTCATTATAAATTACAATCAAAGCACAAAGTACTTGTGCTATAACTCCAGGATAGGCACTCAACCAAGAAAACCAAGCCCAAAGTATTATCTAACTATCTAACTGAATATGCCAACTTATGCCAAGGACAATAACTAACTCCATATACAATAAACAGCTACCCACATGTTAACTAGCTCATTAGAAAAAAAACCTGGTCATATAGATGCCAGTCTATCCTTGGGGTTATCAAGGGGGCACCCCACTTCACTGGTGTTTCGTTGAGTTAGGCCCACGACACCTCGGGGAGGCTCAGAGGTGTTGTCCCCGCTCGACATGTCGATTTGTCCAGAGAACAGAAAGGAGAAGACGGGAGACACATACACATACACACTCCCAATCAGATTTATTTTTAAACCGGAATAAAAGTATTCCACAGATATTCCAGAGACAAGGGGAAGACGGGAGAGCACTCACATATACTGCATCTGGTGAGAGTATTTTCCGCGTAACTTTGTCCAGACCAGAGGTTCAGATCAGTTTAGTTTAGTTTAATCATACATCATCATCATATATATACAGCCGGAAACAGGCCATTCGGCCCACCAAGTCCGTGCCGCCCAGTGATCCCCGTACATTAACACTATCCTACACCCACTAGGGACAATTTTTACATTTACCCAGCCAATTAACCTACATACCTGTACGTCTTTGGAGTGTGGGAGGAAACCGAAGATCTCGGAGAAAACCCACGCAGGTCACGGGGAGAACGTACAAACTCCTTACAGTGCAGCACCCGTAGTCAGGATGTCACATGTATCGAGGTACAGTGAGAAGCTTTTAGAATCGTAGTGATACAGTGTGGAAACAGGCCCTTCGGCCCAACTTGCCCACAACGGCCAACATATCGCAGCTACACTAGTCCCACCTGCCTGCATTTGGTCCATTTCCCTCCAAACCTATCCTATCCATGTACCTGTCTAATTGTTTCTTAAATGTTGGGATAGTCCATGCCTCAACTACCTCCTCTGGCAGCTTGTTCCATACACCCACCACCCTTTGTGTGAAAAAGTTACCCCTTAGATTTCTATTAAATTTTTTCACCTTCACCTTAAACCTATGTCCTTTTGTTGCATGCTATCCAGTTGCACACTATTCAGTCAGCAGAAAGACAATACACGATTACGATCGAGCCATTTACAGTGTATAGATAGAAACATAGAAACATAGAAAATAGGTGCAGGAGTAGGCCATTCGGCCCTTCGAGCCTGCACCGCCATTCAATATGATCATGGCTGATCATCCAACTCAGTATCCTGTACCTGCCTTCTCTCCATACCTCCTGATCCCTTTAGCCACAAGGGCCACATCTAACTCCCTCTTAAATATAGTCAATGAACTGGCCTCAACTACCTTCTGTGGCAGAGAATTCCACAGAATTACATGATAATGGAATAACGTTCAGTGCAAGGTAAAGCCAGCAACGTCCAATCGGGGATAGTCCGAGGGTCACCAATGAGGAGCTAGTAGTTCAGCACTGCTCTCTGGATGTGGTAGGATGGTTCAGTTGCCTGATAACAGTTGGGAAGAAACTGTCCTGAATCTGGAGGTGTGCGTTTTCACAATTCTATACCTTTTGCCCGATGGGAGAGGGGAGAAGAGGGAGTGGCCAGGGTGCGACTCGTCCTTGATTGTGCTGCTGGCCTTGCTCGAGGCAGCGTGAGGTGTAAATGGAGTCAATGGAAGGGAGGTCGGTTTTGGGGTGAAGGCCTGATATGCGTCCACAATTAAAGGAGGTGCCGGACCGTCGTTTGCCGGTAAATCGGCGGTGGGCCTGGAGCAAAGTGCCAAGTCGGAGGTCCAGTGATTCCGGCCGAGGCATCGTTTCCAGGGGGCTCTAATCTTTCAGAACGTTTCCCATGTTTCTTGCCGCTTCGCAGCAAGTCTGGTTGCACTGCGATGGCGCTGCAAGAAGCCTGGACGTTGCTCAGTGCAGGGTTTGGATGATTAGTGATGGAATCGCTGCAGCGAGCTTGTCCATGGTGCAGCAAGTTACCGGGTAATGAGGCGCACACATCTTTTTGCAAGATTTACCCTGGTCCCGACGGACGTGACATCGCGCTGCCAACTTTAGATGATTGCTGTGGAGAGTCTTATGTAAATAAGTTATCATCAGGAATTGATAACCAAAGGCTGGAGCCTTGCATCTACAGTATGTTAAATTGGAAGGGAGGGGGGGGGGAGGAGTTGGTTTGAGTAAATTAGAGCACATCTCTATCCCCATAACCTAAATTACTCCAAAACCCTCATGACCTTGCATCTACTATGCCGCAACCAATAAAGTCTCACCATCAAATCTGGGGTGCATTTATCAGCCACGGGTGCTATATTTTACCGTTATTTGCAATTGAAGAATGGGTAACTTGCTCTCCCATTACAGGGCAGCCAAGGCAGCCTGTCTTACATTTACGAAATTATATTCAGGGTCTTAAATAAGCAACTGAAGTTGAGAATCAGCGCAAATCGAGAAGGACGATTAAAATTTATTTTTCTCCCAGAGTGTTGTGAATTTGAGGAATCCTCCGCCACACAAGGCAGTGGAGGCCAATTCACTGGATGTTTTCAAGAGATAGTTAGATTTAGCTCTCAGGGCTAACGGAATCAAGGGATATGGGGGGAAAGCAGGAACGGGGTACTGATTTTGGATGATCAGCCATGATCTCTCGACCCGAAACGTCACCCATTCCTTCTCTCCTGAGATGCTGCCTGACCTGCTGAGTTACTCCAGCATTTTGCAAATAAATACCTTCGATTTGTACCAGCATCTGCAGTTATTGTCTTATACTACATATTGAATGGCGGTGCCGGCTCGAAGGGCTGAATGGCCTAATCATAAGCACCTATTTTCTATGCTTCTAAATGAGATGGAAAGACTCGAGAGCAAAGCAAGATAGACCTGCGCGAGATATGGGGCGTTTGCTCAGTAATCAACCAGAACCAGAACCAGCACCAGAGCAGGATAAAAGGGCCATCGACTCCCATGTTTGGTGAGCTAACTGGTGGAGTTTGCTTGCCTGTTATCAGTCACGAGAGAGGCAATTCTTTAAATTGGCGGCCCCACGATTCTCCCACAGAGGGTGCATATTGTGAATTCGGACAGTCACCGGAAATTGTAATATGTATTCCCAGCTGGTGAAACCCCATGAAATCATAACTTTCCCTCACAGCCAACATATGATACCAGCTTATGAGAACACGCTACTTTGTACAACATTGCTTGAAACTAAAAATCAAACTCAGTTTAGTTTAGTTTAATTTAGGGATACAGCGCGCAAACAGGCCCTTCAGCCCACCGAGTCCGCACCGACCAGCGATCCCCGCACATTAACACTATCCTACACACGCTAGGGACAATTTACACTTATACCAAGCCAATTGGCCTACTAATCCGCACGTCTTTGCAGTGTGGGAGGAAACCAAAGATCTCAGAGAAGATCCACGCGGTCACGGGGAGAACGTACAAACTCCGTACAGACAGCACCCATAGCCAGGATCGAACCCGGGTCTCTAGCACTGTAAGCGCTGTTAAGCATCAACTCTAATACCGCACCACTGTGCCGCCCAAAAAAGATCAGAGAAGGTTTAAAGATTTAAAGTGATGGCTCAATGCCCTCTTCACCAGAGGCTGCAAATCAATTATACTAATGTAAATAAATATCATATGCTGCTTAATATATGGTAAACTAAAGTTATGCAGTGCTCTTATATTGCAACTATTGTTAAAAGATATGCTGGGTCTAAATGGACACAGTGGCGCAGCAGTAGAGTGGCTGGCTCACAGCGGCAGGGACCCGGGTTCGATCCTGACCTCAGGCACTGTCTGCACAGAGTTTGTACGTTTTCCCTGTGACCGCGTGGGTTTCTCCGGGTGCTCTGGTTCCCTCCCACATCCCAAAGATGTGCAGGTTTACTAAGTTAATTGGCTTCTGAAATTGCCCCAAGTGTGTCAGATAGAACTAGTGTGCAGAGGAATGGTTGGTCGGCACAGACTCGGTGGGCCGAAGGGCCTGTTTCCTCGCTGGATCTCTTAAAATAAAATACTAAACTAAAACAAAAAACAAACGAGACAACCTTTGTTACTTTACTAGTAATGCGTCGATATGTGGAGAAAGATTCAGTCAAAGATATTAACAGGCACTCAAATGGATGGCACTGCAGAGATGGACAAATTCTTGATTAGAACGGGTGTCAAGGGTTATGGGGAGAAGGCAGGAGAATGGGATTAGGAGGCAGAGATCAGCCATGATTGAATGGCGGAGTGAACTCAAAGGGCCAAATGGCCCAATTCTACTCCTATAACTTGTGAACGTGCATTGTTAAAAGCATTGCCGGATCTGATACTTGTGTGAGCAGGACACCTGACGAAGGGTCTCAACCCGAAACGTCACCCATTCCTTCTCTCCAGAGATGCTGCCTGTCCCGCTGAGTTACTCCAGCATTTTGTGTCTACCTTCGATTTAAACCAGCATCTGCAGTTTTTTTTTCCTACACATCTGCAGTTCCTTCCTGCACTTGTGTGAGCAAACCAGTTGCAGCGTGATCGTTGGTGAGCAATTTTTGCGAACAAATGTGAACGTCCATGAGAATGGTATTTGGAGCCCGCCGCTGCCGTGGGCTTGGTGACCGGCAAAGATACTAGAGGAGCACGATGAACCACTCCGTCAAAATCGCCTTTACTGAAGTGTAGTGCGCAAAGGAGCGTAACGTCTGCCATTTTAGAAGCGAAACCCACCGTTCGCTATGCCTCTCGCAGCGTAATCAGTGTTTTGCGGGAACAGTATGTGTGATGATACCATAAACACGCAGAAAATATATCTCATCTATCAATTCACAGATTTTTGTTATTTGTCTTTTAGAATGGTTCTGCAAGTTTCTGCATACTAAAATGGCGTCGTGACGTACTACGGTATTTAGGGTCGAGTGGTCTATCTGGCTCTGCTCTATTATCTTTGGTGACCGTTTCCCGCGGCCCTCTGCACACAAACGCGGAAAGCACAAAGCGCGCAGCTGCTTATTCAAGGACAAACGGTGATCCCACCGCCCCCTTCGCTGGGAGCACTGCCCACAGGTAGACATCAGGTGTGTGGCAGGCATCGTGACAGCAATCACTACAGCCCGGCAACACTCTGCCCCTGCCACGCCACCCTTCCCTCCCCTAAATCTGTCCAAGGCCGTGCGCAACGGCCAATGCCCATTAGCTGGAATCCCCACAGGATCTCACCGCACAATCTGTGCACGTAACAAATGCCCAGATAGCAATAATGGCAGGGCATGGCTGTCTGAAGCACTCAATTAGATGCAGAGGGTGTTTGCCTGTCCCCTTCCTACTTAGAGATTTTAATAATCTTGAATCCTCCGACTGCCAGCTTATCTTTGAAAATATGCATGCGTTTCCGACCACGCTGTGTTTCCAAAATATAAATCGTCTCTCCCTCTCCCTCTCCCTCTCCCTCGTGACAGGATCCTAAAGCAGACGTCGTAAGTGCTGGAGTTCCCACTGAAACCTTCCGCTCCGCCAATTTGCAGTGGAGACCTTGTAGGGGGAAAAGTAACAATTTCCATTCATTTATCTTAACTATTTCAAATAGATTGTAAAATAATCTTTTTTAATGAGGTTCGTCCAGAAGGATTTGAAATGGAATTTAGTAGGTGTACATTCAGCATCGCACTTCGAACAACAGAATGAAATGTGATACCTTTCCACCGGGGAGCTCTGATAAACTGCATGGCGAAGGCATGAGGTTCTTACAATATTAAGTGAAATTTCATGTGTGTCACAATTTTTAGTCATTGCCCAAAACCCTCAATGTTTTTACAATTGAAGTTCCATATTCCATATCTTGTAAATTTTCATATGACTTTAGACGGAGGACATTTTGGCCCATCGACCCTGCACCTGCCGACAGGACGATCCCATCCCCCTGTTAATATTCCCTGTAACCCACTCTCCTCACGTTCATAAGGTCATAAGGCTATAAGGAATAAGAGTAGAATTAGGCCATTCGGCCCATCAAGTCTACTCTGCCATTCAATCATGGCTGATCTATCTCTCCCTCCTAACCCCATTCCCCTGCCTTCTCCCCATAACCTCTGACGCCCGTACTAATCAAGAATCTATCTATTTCTACCTTTAAAATATTCGCGGACTCGGCCTCCACAGCCTTCTGTGGCAAAGGGTTCCACAGATTCACCACACTCTGACCCATAAACATCTCCCAGATTCCACCACCCACCTACACCAGAGGCGAGTTACAATGGTTAATTGGCCTTACCGACACCACGTTTCTTTGAGATGTGAGAGGAAACCAGAGCACCCGGAGGTATTCATGAGATTGGGTAGATGCAGAGTTGGGGAATCGAGAAGCAGAGGACATAGGTTGAAGGTGAGAGGGGAAAGATTTAATAGGAGCCTGAGGGGTAACTTTGTCACACAAAAGGTTGGTAGCTATATGGAACGAGCTGCCGCAAGAGGTAGTTGAGGCAGGTACTATCGCAACGTTTAAGGAATATTAGGATAGGTGCGTGGATAGGACAAGTTCAGAGGGATGTGGGTCAAAGGCAGGCTGGTGGGACTAGTGTAGATATGTTGATATGTTGGCCGGTGTGGGCAAGTTGGGCCAAAGGGCCTGTTTCCACGCTGCATGATTCCATGACTCTAAGTCCGTGCGGTCATAGGGAGACGATGTAAACACTGCACAGACAGTTCCGGAGGTCAGGATTGAACCTGGCTAACTGGAGTTGTGAAGCAGAGGCTCAACCAGCAGCGCCGCTGTGCCACCCAGCTGATGAATGTGAAGATGGCCTTTCTCTGGCAGGAGGAAGCAGTTTGCCCTCTCTATAATCAGAGTGATGCAGTAGGGAGGCTTAATGAAGAACAGTATGAGTAATGAGGCTCAAGAACAGTCAGCAAGATGCTTTGCTGAAGTTGTATGAGGGGGAGAGTCAGCACAGGCCACACAAGGGCGTCACGGTGGCTCAGCGGTGGAGTTGCTACCTTACAGCGCCAGAGACCCGGGTTTGATCCTGACTACGGGTGCTGTCTGTACAGAGTTTGTTCGTTCTCCCTGTGACCGTGTGGGTTTTTTCCGGGGGTTGCTCTGGTTTCCTCCCACATTCCAGACTCGTGCAGGTTTGTAGGTTAATTGGCTACGGTAAAATTGTGAAAATTGTTTAAAAAATGGTCCCTAGTGTGTAGGATAGTATTAGCGTTTGGTGTGATCGCTGGTCTGCAGGGTCACAGTGGGCCGAAGGGCTCGTTTCCGCACCGTATCTCTAAAGTGTAAAGTCTAAAGGCTCCCAACCCAAAACGTCACTATCAGAATAGAGATTTCACTGGAGATGCTGTCTTCCAGAGACCCGAGTTTGATCCTGACTACGGGTGCTGTCTGCACGGAGTTTGTACGTTCTCCCCGTGACCACGTGGGTTTTCTCCGGGTGCTCCGGTTTCCTCCCACATTCCAGAGACGGACAGGTTTGAAGGTTAATTGGCTTCTCTAAATTGTCCCGACGGTGCAGGATAGAACTAATGCATGGGTGATCTCTGGTCAACGCGGACTTGGTGGGCCGAAGGACCTGTTTCCTCCTCGCTGTCTCTCTAAAGTTAAGTCAGCAGAGGTCAGGCAGGAGAAGCAAATCTACACCATTTTACTCAGTGTGAGGGAAGCATAGTCTGTGGGGTCCTTGTTGAACTGGTAAGTGGGAGAGAATGTCTGTAGTTTCCTTCCTGGTAGCGAGGAGGGAAAACGAGAGGCATCTTGAATGGGCTTGCAAGAGGAACTGGGAGTGAGAAGAAAGCTGAAAGTGTTAAATGCCTCCTTGCATAATGCCGGGATAGTGAAGACTCGTACCCATACGTTAAGCACTTGGTTATACATAATAAGCAACGATTATCACAATGTAAATCGCACAAATTGTTTTGTGTGCGGCTGTCCACTCTGACACTTGCATCCAATTTTTAGAGAGTGCTGTTTATATTACGAAGAGCCAAGCGGGTCGAGTATGTTTATTAGCGGTGTTGATAAATTGCTGGAATTTCCTTCACACAATGATCGGGCTGTTATCTCGGTCCTTCTGTCTGTTAACTGCAACATAACAGACCGCGGTAAAGGTTAAACTCAGCAATCCCTCACTTCCAGTTCAGAATACCACGCTGAAGGGAGCTTTGACTGAAGATAAAGGCACAACTCCGCAGTGCCTGACCTGCATTTCCTTCACAGCGAAAAACCTATTTCCCTTCTTACATGTTATTTGCTCTTCTTTTTAAACTTTGCATGTTAAGGTTTACAGCACGTAGAATGTGTGATGGTTCACGGTTGGCCATTGCCGTGCTGTAGTGATGATGTTCATTTCTTCAGGGCCACTGTGTTCCTGGACTTACAGTTACAGGGGCAGTTATGGCAGTCGGCGGATGTTATTCCTGTATGATGTGGGAAATCAGTTAGCAAACATGTATCCCTGATGATGGCGGAGCGGTGGAGTTTAGTTTAGCTTAGTTTAGTTTAGTTTAGAGATACAGGGCGGAAACAGGCCCTTTGGCCCACCGAGTCCTTGCCGATCCGGGGATTCCCGCACTTTAACACTATCCTTCACACACTAGGGACAATTTGCATTTATACCAAGCCAATTAACTTACAAACCTGTACGTCTTTGAAGTGTGCACGGTGGCGCAGTGGTAGAGTTGCTGCCTTAAGCGAATGCAGCGCCGGAGACTCAGGTTCGATCCTGACTACGGGCGCCGTCTGTATGGAGTTTGTACGTTCTCCCCGTGACCTGCGTGGGTTTTCTCCGAGATCTTCGGTTTCCTCCCACACTCCAAAGACGTGCAGGTTTGTAGGTTAATTGACTGGATAAATGTAAAAATTGTCCCTGGTGTGTGTAGGATAGTGTTAAATGTGCGGGAATTGCTGGGAGGCGCGGACTTGGTGGGCCGAAAGGGCCTGTTTCCGCGCTGTAGAATCTAAATCTAAAAAAAATCTTTAAAAATCTCGGAGAAAACCTTCGCAGGTCACGTGGAGAACGTACAAACTCCATACAGACAAGCACCCACAGTCAGGATAGATCCCGGGTCTCTGGCGCTGTAAGGCAGCAACTCTACCGCTGTGCCTCCGTGCCTCCTTTACTGAGTAGTTCCCTTACAGCGCCAGAGACCCAGGTTCGATCTGCGGGTGCTGCCTGTACAGAATTTGTACATTCTCTCCGTGACCTACGTGGGTTTTCTCCGGGAGCTCTGGTTTCCTCCCGCACTCCAAAGACATACAGTTTTGTAAATTGTAAATTGTCCCCAGTGCGTGTAGGATAGTACGAGTGCGAGAGGATCGCTGGTCGGCGCGGACTCGGTGGGCCGAAGGGTCTGTTTCCGCGCTGCATCTCTAAACTAAAAAACTGACCTAAACTAAAGGAGGTTTAGGTGGTGGACGAAAGATAAAAAAGAAAATGAAGTAACTAGCAAAGAGTCTCAAGACAAAACTCACCCCTGGACTACAGCGCCATCAGAGGCATCAGGCTGAATTACTGCATTGCAATTCACAGTTAGTTGCCTATTGTCCTTGTATATGTTTTTTTCCAGCTTAGAGACACAGCACAGAAACAGGCCCTTCGGCCCACTGAGACCGCACCGACCATCGATCCCCGTGCACTAGCACTACCCCACACACGAGGGGCTATTTACAATTTTTTTTACCAAAGCCAAATAACCAACAAACCTGCACGTCTTTGGGGTGTGGGAGGAAACCGAACCGCCCAGAGAAAACCCACGCAACCATGGGGAGAACGTACAAACTCTGTACAGACAGCACCCGTAGTCAGGATCGAACCTGGGTGCCTGGCGCTGCAAGGCAGCAACTCTACCGCTGCGCCACCGAGCCGCCCCCGTGTAATTCACAGTTAGCTGCCTATTGTCCTCGTATTTGTTTTGTAGCTTTGCTGGGAAGTTACCCTGTAAGCCTTGAGCATATTATAAAACAAAGCTGTTGGGAACTCATATTAACTGAACATTTGGATTACCGATAGCATTAAGTGGAATCCAGCAGTGGTTATTTAATTTGCCTGCGTGAAGCTTGCCAAGCCAAAGACGTGGAGAAACAACATCTTATTACATTTAGGCAGGGAAGACGGAAACAAAGGTCTATTGGCTTCGCGGCGTTCGGGATAACTTTGCACATTTTCACATACAAGAGACATCAAAAAACATACTTTCCCATTCACCTTGCAGTAGACACCCAAGCAAACCTTGCAGTTTCAATTCCTGTATAAGGATATTTCATATGTTACGAAAACCTCCAATGGCTTATTAGCCTGGCTGCAAGATTAATTTATACGTTTAGTAAAGTTCAGAATTGCCTTCTGGTTATGGTGGGCAGTCCTGAACTACTGTCTACCTCATCGGGAACCCTCGGACTATCTTTGATCAGACTTTACTGGCTTTACCTTGCACTAAACGACATTCCCTTATCACGTATCTGTATACTGCGAATGGCTCGATTGTAATCGTGTATTGTCCTTCTGCTGGCTGGTTAGCACGCAACAAAACCTTTACACTGCACCTCGGTACACGTGACAATAAACTAAACCGAACTGAAAAATAAAGGGTATGTGAGATCTTGGTATTGAATAACATGTCAATATTTGATAAGAGCACAATCGTACAGATATTTCAGCCCAAATTATTTACAAGAGTTAGGACAAAGCAAATTTAAAAAGTGTGAAGTCAAGCCCATTAACCACATGCTTCTAGGATGAGAAGGTAGCATCAAAAAACCTGGAGGCTTGATTTATTGCACCCAACCATGTCTCTATGTTTTAAAGCATTGGATTTCAAGCTGCTTAGTTTTGTTTAGTTTACCTTAGTTTAGCTTTTAGTTTAGTTTAGAGATACAGTGCAGAAAGAGGACCTTTGGCCTACCGAGTCCACACACTACCACTATCCTACACAAACTCGGGACAATTTACAATTTTACCAAGCCAATTTACCTACAAACCTAGACGTCTTTGGAGTGTGGGAAGAAACCGGAGCACCCGAAGAAAATCCACGCAGGTCATGGGGAGAACGTACTAACTCCATACAGACAAGCATCCATGGTCAGAATCAAACCGTGGTTTCTGGCGCTGCTCTACTGCTGCGCCACCGTGACTGCCCTGATGTGAGGAAATGCTTTCTATTTCAAGAGTAGGTTTTCTCATTATTATCCTGACATCATGTTCCTGCTTCTATTTTCGAGGCTGTTTAGTTTAGTTTAATAATATAGCATGAAAACCAGGCCCTTCGGCCCACCAAGTCCGCGCCGACCATTATTGACCCATTCACACTTGTTCCATGTTATTCCATTCACAAAATGCTGGAGTAACTCAGCGGGTCAGGCAGCATCTCAGGAGAGAAGGAATGGGTGACGTTTCGGGTCGAGACCCTTCTTCAGAAATTAGCACCATGTTATTCCCTTGTTATCCATTCCCTACTCGACCACAACTTTACAGAGCCCAATTAACCTACAAACCCGCAAGTCTTTGGGAAGTGGGAGGAAGCCTGAGCACCCAGAGGAAACCCATGCGATCACAGGGAGGACGTGCAAACTCCATTCAGACAGCACCTGAGGTTGAAGTCAAACCCAAGTCTGCGGCACTGTGAGGCAGCAGCTTTAACAGCTGCACCACAGTGCCAGCCACCCTTGTCAGAGATTAATAAAAACATTAGGTTGTAGACTGAGGTTATTCAGCCAGCTGAGTTTAGACGAAGGGACCTGACCTGGAACATTGACTGTCAATTTCCCTCCACAGATGCTGTCTGACCACGCCGTTCCTCCAGCAGCTCGATTTTTGCTCCAGATTCAAGCACTTGCAGTCTCTCGTGTCTCCACTTCCGAAATAATAATTTGCAGGGCCACGGGGAAACGGTGAAGGCTTGGAACTAAAGGTATTGACCTAGTCGCGAACTTTCAGATAGGTTCATGATTCATTGACAACCAGCACTACATGCACAATGGAGGAAGCAATGCACAAACAGTAGACAAAGTGAGATTTATATCGGAATTGATTGATGATTGGCGTGGACTATTGACAATAGGTGCAGTAGTAGGCCATTCGGCCCTTCGAGCCAGCACCGCCATTCAATGTGATCATGGCCGATCATTCACAATCAGTACCCCGTTCCTGCCCTCTCCCCATACCCCCTGACTCCACTATCATTAAGAGCTCTATCGAACTCTCTCTTGAAAGCATCCAGAGAATCGGCCTCCACTGCCTTCTGAGGCAGAAAATTAGACAATACACAATAGACAGTAGATGGGTCTAGATGACTCTGCGACTCTACGAGATATCTCAGTCAGGGTCTGTGGATGGGTTTAGTGGATCGTGCACTATTCTCTTTTATTTAAGAATGGGAATTGTAAATATAACCATTTAACAGCCTAAAATCCAATTGAAGTCATTGAACACCTGATTTCAATGCTTACTCATTAAACTGCTTTGGGGGGAGTGGAGGGGGGGTTGGAGAACAAAGGAGGACCCGGCATGGGGGTCTGTCGTAAGGGAGGGGGAGGGGGGGGAGAGGGGGATGGGGGGGAGAGGGGGATGGGGGGGGGAGAACAAATGAGGACCTGCAATAGGATACTTTGTAAGTTTTGTTGGTGCCCTTTATGTGGCAACTCTTTGCATACCTTGGGTATGCAAAACAAAGAATTTCAATGACAATAAGGTATTCATTCAAACTTAAAGAGACACAGTGGAATATCAAATAAAGCTTTCAGTGCAATTATCTGCTACAACGGTGTTGGGAGCCAGTTTGAAATTAGAACAGATAATCCTGGAAATACTCAGCCAGTCAGTCTGTATCTGTGGAGGGTGTAATGTGTCCTGTTGGTGATCTCTCTTCAGAAATAGGAAGGTAGGTTTCAAAAAAATATTTTTAATTCGCTGAGAAGGGGCAGGTGACGGGAAACAAATAGAAATTACCAGGATGGGATAGAGATCAGGAGAGGTTAATTGGTACAATTTATCTTCTTCAATTTACATCTCTTCCTCTTAACGAGCCTTCACCCTCTCTCTATCTCTCGGTCTCTCTCAGCCAAAACCACCTCCAATTATATCATCCATTTTCTCTTCATCTCTATCTTTCCAGTGATCTTCCTTCCGTCCTCTCCGCACCCCCACCCTCTTAGCAACTTATGTCATGTTTGATTTCTAACATTTCCCATTTCACAAGAATAATCAACAACCATTATAGCACTGAGCCAAATGTTGATACACTCGGCCTTCAGTTCCTTGGAAATATAAGCAAGGGTGGAACGGTGGTGCAGTGGTGGAGTCGCTGTCTTACAGCGCTGGATACCCGGGTTTGATCCTGACTAGGGGTGCTGTCTGTGTGGAGTTTGCATGCTGTCGCCTTGACCTTTGTGGGTTTTCTCCAGGTGCTCTGGTTTCCTCCCACATTCCAAACGCCTGCAGGTTTTGGTAGGTATATGGAACAAACTGCAGGAGGAGGTAGTTGAGGGAGGGATTATTGCAATGTTGAAGAAACATTTAGACAGGTGGATTGATGGGACAGGTTTAGAGGATAGGGGCCAAATGCAGGGAGGTGGGACTAGTGTAGATGGGACGTATTGGCCAGTGTGGGTAGGTTGGCCTGTTTCCACGCTGTAAGACTCTATGACTCTAGGTTTGTAGGTTCATTGGCTTTGGTAAAGACTGTAAATTGTCCATAGTGGGCAGGATAGTGCTAGTGTACAGGGATCGCTAGTCAGTGTGGACTATGCATCTACCCGATCTATTCCTCTCCTGATCTTATACACCTCTATAGAGTCATAGAGTCATAGAGTGTGGAAACAGGCCCTTCAGCCCAACTTGCCGAGAGAGAGGGGCTTTTTTGTTTAAAAAGTGATTTAAAAAAAATATATAACAACCATTTGAACCGCAGGACAATGGTGAGTAAGGTGGGTTGTTTTGGCTGTATTTCAACAGCAAATATATCCTCAAACATGATGAGAGTTTTAGAGAGAGAGAGTTTTAGAGTTTTAGAGTTAGAGAGAGAGAGAGAGAGAGAGAGAGAGAGAGAGAGAGAGAGAGAGAGAGAGAGAGAGAGAGAGAGAGAGAGAGAGAGAGAGAGAGAGAGAGAGAGAGAGAGAGAGAGTTTTAGAGAGAGAGAGTTTTAGAGAGAGAGAGTTTTAGAGAGAGAGTTTTAGAGAGAGAGAGAGTTTTAGAGAGAGAGAGTTTTAGAGAGAGAGAGTTTTAGAGAGAGAGAGTTTTAGAGAGAGAGAGTTTTAGAGAGAGAGAGTTTTAGAGAGAGAGAGAGTTTTAGAGAGAGAGAGAGTTTTAGGGAGAGAGAGAGTTTTAGAGAGAGAGAGAGTTTTAGAGGGAGAGAGAGTTTTAGAGAGAGAGAGTTTTAGAGAGAGAGAGTTTTAGAGAGAGAGAGTTTTAGAGAGAGAGAGTTTTAGAGAGAGAGAGTTTTAGAGAGAGAGAGTTTTAGAGAGAGAGTTTTAGAGAGAGAGAGTTTTAGAGAGAGAGAGTTTTAGAGAGAGAGAGTTTTAGAGAGAGAGTTTTAGAGAGAGAGAGTTTTAGAGAGAGAGAGTTTTAGAGAGAGAGAGTTTTAGAGAGAGAGAGAGTTTTAGAGAGAGAGAGAGTTTTAGAGAGAGAGAGAGTTTTAGAGAGAGAGAGAGTTTTAGAGGGAGAGAGAGTTTTAGAGGGAGAGAGAGTTTTAGAGAGAGAGAGTTTTAGAGAGAGAGAGTTTTAGAGAGAGAGAGTTTTAGAGAGAGAGAGTTTTAGAGAGAGAGAGTTTTAGAGAGTTTTAGAGAGAGAGAGTTTGAGAGAGCGAGGGTTTTAGAGAGAGTTTTAGAGAGAGAGTTTTAGAGAGAGAGTTTTAGAGAGAGAGTTTTAGAGAGAGAGTTTTAGAGTTTTAGAGAGTTTTAGAGAGAGTTTTAGAGAGAGAGAGTTTATAGAGTTTTAGAGAGAGAGAGAGAGTTTTAGAGAGAGAGAGAGAGTTTTGGAGAGAGAGAGAGAGAGAGAGAGAGAGAGAGAGAGAGAGAGAGAGAGAGAGAGAGAGAGAGAGAGAGAGAGAGAGAGAGAGAGAGAGAGAGAGAGAGAGAGAGTTTTAGAGAGAGAGTGTGTTTTAGAGAGAGAGAGCATTTTAGGGAGAGAGAGTTTTAGAGAGAGTTTTAGAGAGAGAGAGAGTTTTAGAGAGAGAGAGAGTTTTAGAGAGAGAGAGAGTTTGAGGGAGAGGGAGAGGGAGAGGGAGAGGGAGAGGGAGAGGGGGAGGGGGAGGGGGAGGGGGAGGGGGAGGGGGAGAGATAGATAGATAGAGAGAGAGAGAGAGAGAGAGAGAGAGAGAGAGAGAGAGAGAGAGAGAGAGAGAGAGAGAGAGAGAGAGAGAGAGAGAGATTGATAGATAGATAGATAGATAGATAGATAGATAGATAGATAGATAGATAGATAGATAGATAGATAGATAGATAGATAGATAGATAGATAGATAGATAGATAGATAGATAGATAGATAGATAGATAGATAGATAGATAGATAGATAGATAGATAGATAGATTAGATTAGATAGATAGATTCCTCTGGCGCTCCAAGGAATAAAGTTCTAGCCCTCTCAACCTCTCCCTATAGCTCAGGCCCTCGAGTCTTAGCCACATCCTCATCAGTCTTCTCTGTACCCTTTCCAGCTTGACAACAAATGGGAAAATCTTCCTCAAATCTGAATGTCTTCAGAAATTCAAGACCATTCTGCGTCAGTGTAAACATAAATAAATTGGTACCGTCTCCTTGAAAAGGCATTTGAGAAGATTATTATAGATTTGTTTACATATTCCAATCGTTGAAATTATGGCGTAATGCATGGCACTGTGTGCATTGCATTGAAACCAAATAAATATTAAAAAATTTAAATCACTGTTTCCCAATTGTTTTGCAATAAGTACATGATAACATCAATGCACTTAAATCTGCAGTTTCCTTTTTACTGTGATCTATTAAATCAACAATGCAATCAATTTAATATTTAGCACTGACATCAATATGCTTTGATTGCTATAGACTCAAGCCGTACAGTTTGTGATGTTTAACATTCCAAGACGAGTGTAGAAATTCATGGGTATGCATACAAATAGCTCCAATAAACAATGAATATTTCAGCTGCAGTTATGCAACGTGCCATTTGGTGGCAGCACTCAATTCAATGGTTGCCAAAGGATCAATAGCACCATCAACAGGCACTTTATAAAACTACAAACATTTTAAAGCAAGACGTCTTGCAGATACAAGGAACTGCAGACGAAATGTGTAAGAAGGAACTGCAGATGTTGGTTTAAACCGAAGATAGACACAAAATGTTGGAGTAACTCAGCGGGACAAGCAGCATCTTTGGCGAGAAGGAATGGGTGATGTTTCTGAAGAAGGGTCTCAAGTCAAGTCAAGTCAAGTCAAGTTTATTTGTCACATACACATACAGGATGTGCAGTGAAATGAAAGTGGCAATGCCTGCGGGTTGTGCACAAAAAAGAATTACAGTTACAGCATATAAATAAAGTTAATAAGTTACTATTAGTGTCGACAAAAATTTAGTCTCTGGGGTTATAAAAGTTGACAGTCCTGATGGCCTGTGGGAAGAAGCTCCGTCTCATCCTCTCCGTTTTCGCAGCGTGACAGCGGAGGCGTTTGCCTGATCGTAGCATCTGGAACAGTCCGTTACTGGGGTGGCAGGGGTCCCTCATGATCTTGCTTGCTCTGGATCTGCACCTCCTGATGTATAGGTCCTGCAGGGGGACGAGTGTAGTTCCCATGGTGCGTTCTGCCGAACGCACTACTCTCTGCAGGGCCATCCTGTCCTGGGCAGAGCTGTCTCGATTCCTTCTCTCCAAAGATGCTGCCTGTCCCGCTGAGATACTCCAGCATTTTGTGTCTATCAAGTAACTGCAGATGCTGAAATGTTGAGCAAAATGCAAAAATGAAAATGCAAAGTAACTCAGCAGGCCAGGCAGCATCTCAGGAGAGAAGGAATGGGTGACGTTTCGGGTCGAGACCCTTCTTCAGACTGATGTGGGTTGGGAGCCTCCTTCAGGCTGAAGAACCTTGTGCCTCCAAACACAAAATATCCCTGTCCATTCTCTCCACGGATGCTTCCCGACCCGCTGAGTTCTCCAAGATCTTCTCAATTGGTTCTGTCAAGCCGATTGTTCGTCAATTTTCTTCAAGGTTGTTATTTTCCCCACCTCAGTAACAGATCACAATGGACTTTGTATAAGGATTGTACTTCAGGTTGCACTCTTATGCTCTGGAATAACTGATAGTTCATTGTACTATTGTTTCATGTATATTTATTTGTGCTGTTGTTTTGTTCAATGTGCCTGTAAAGCTGCAGCAAGTAAGAATTTAATTGTTCAGTTCAAGGTGCACATGACAATTAAACCATCTTGCCTCCAGACCCTTGACTCTTTTTCCCATGGTCTCTACCTCATAGGAGGGCAACAAAGTTTCCCATGTTGACTTAGCAAAGTAGTAAAAAGGAACTGCCAATGCTGCTTTATACCGAAGATAGACACAAGATGCTGGAGTACCTCATATGGTTCAGGAAACATCTCTGGAGAAAATGGTTCGATCCGAAATGTCACCTATCCATTTTCTCCAGAGATGCTTCCTGACCGGCTGAGTTACTTCAGCATTTTGCATCTTTTTTTTTGTAAACCAGCATCTGCACTTCCTTCTGTCTCCATCTGAACTTAATGCTCAATTCCTGCCCCTATTATTATGTACGAGGGTTAATGTTCCCACCTTCACGAAACAATCGAGACTTAGTAATGGAGTCTAGACTTAGTAATGCCTTTCTTCTCAATTAGCACGGCTGTCACAGAAATCCTGGTTGTCAACATTAATAACCATTAACAGCTACTATCTCCCTCATTGGCGACCCGCAGACTATCTTTAATCGGACTTCACTGGACGCTAAACGTTTATACCCTTTATCGTGTATCGGTACCCTGTGGACCGCTCGATTGTAATCTTGCACAGTCTTTCCGCTGACCGGTTAGCACGCACCAAAAAGCTTTTCACTGTACCTCGGGACACGTGACAATAAACTAAACTATAATTAAACTAACCAGATGATCTATTTCAGACTTGCTGGTTGATTTTACCAGCCTCCTCTGCTATGCTTTGTTTTGCCAAGTTTCCTTTGTTTCAACAGTGACTACAAATACACCGGATCGGATGTCAGATACTTTGGGTCACTCCGAGGTCATGAGTTGTGTTACTAAAGTTATTGCAGGACAAGACCACGTAGATTCACAGGAGGTGGATACGGTGTAAAAATAGTAGATGTGTAGGCAATTCTTGTCATGTGAGCATCACACTCTGTGCCACACTACAACATCACATCTTTACTGTCTATTTATATAGCTTATTCTAGGCAAAGCTTCTGGCAAACTCTCTTTCAGAAATCCAGCAAAACTCTTACAGGAACAGAAAGTTTCAGATCCATTAATTAACCTCTCCGTGTACAAAGTCAAAGTTCTGAGCCACATCCTGAAAGGCAATTAACCTTTCTTGAACTCGCCAAGTGTTTACTTAACGGCCACTGGAGTCTTCAGATTTAATACACGTGGCAGGCCATTAGCAGAGATATTCCCAATTGCATTTGGGGAAGGGTTATCCACCTGGTAGCTAACATCAGAGGTGGCAGGTACAGGACAAACCCTTGGATGAATGTAACGCAGAAAGATGCTGCCTCTATCGGAGATGCTTCCGTTCAGCTCCCGGTTGATCTTAACCTGCACGTTTGCACATTCTGTCTGTGAACACGTAGGTGCGGCACTGTGGCACAGCTGGTAGAGCTGCTACCTCTCGGAGCTGGAGACCCGAGTTCGATCCTGACCTCAGGTGACGTCTGTGTGGAGTCTGCACGTTCTCGCTGTGATCCGTTTCAGTTTAGTTTATTGTTCCGTGTACTGAGGTACAGTGAAAAGTTTTCGTTGCGTGCTAACCAGTCAGTGGAAAGCTAATACATGATTACAATCGAGGCGTTCACGGGGTGCATATGCATGATAAGGGATCATGTGGGTTTCCTCCGGGTGCTCCGGTTTCTTCTCACATCCCATTGACGTGTGGGTTTGTAGGTTCATAAGGTCATAAGTGATAGGAGTAGAATTAGGCCATTCGGCACATCAAGTCTACTCCGCCGTTTAATCATGGCTGATCTATCTCTCCCTCCTAACCCCATTCTCCTGCCTTCTCCCCATAACCTATGACACCTGCACTAATCAAGAATCTGTCTATCTCTGCATTAAAAATATCCACTGACTTGGCCTCCACAGCCATCTGTGGCAAAGAATTCCACAGATTCATCACCTTCTGACTAAAGAAATTTCTCCTCATCCCCTTCTGAAAAGAACGTCCTTTAATTCGGGTTAATTGGACTCTGTAAATCACCTTTGGCGTATAAGGGGTGGAGAACATAAAACTAGTTGTTGTACTTCGTGGTCCGGTATCTGTTATACCTTTGTTATGACGCTGGATGGACCATAAGTACACGTGTTTAAAAGGTTAGAATGCTGGAGCTTTAATCCAGGCTGTTTATTCCACAGCCACCTGGAACCAGAGTGACCACCAAATCACCTCATTCTCTTATATACATGTTACTACACAGGCAAACAAAGTAGTCCTTGTGATACAACAAAGTAGTCCTTGCAATATCACAACACTGGTGTGAATGGGTGATCGATGGCTGGTTTGGATGGGGCTGTTTCCATGCTACATCTCTAAAGTAAAGTCTAAATTTTCCCCGGTGTGGGACGAATAAAGGAATATATTCCAAAAACTTGACCTCATCCTTAGCAAACTACATATAGTGGATGTTGGTGTGAATATTTTTTTTAATTGAATATAGATCAGGTAATGAGATGTGGCCTTCAATCATTCATTGCAAGAACGCAGATTCATTTTTTTTTAGAAACCATTCGGATTGAAATTCGACTCCAAGGATGTCAGAGCTGCACCAAGAGAGTGCTTCATTGTTGGAGGTGCTGGCTTTTAGATGAGACATTAACCCGAGGTCTTGTCCTCCCTCTCAGAGTGAAGTAAAATATTCTACAGCAGGATTTCCATGGAGTACAGAGGTATTCTCCCTGGTATTCTTCAATCAACACTAGAATACATTACATGTTGAATGCCTCATTGGTGGTCGTACTTGTGTCTTAGACATGTTCCCCATCTTGACCTTGTAACAAAGCAGTTGGATGGCTGTAAGTCACTTAGACAGTCTGGAGGTATGAAAGTGCTGGAGAAGTCTATGTTGTTTAATTCCTCCTATGGTTCATACAGCACAGGGACAGACCCTTACGCCCAGTTCGATTGGTGGCGTGGAGTTGGTAGAGTTGCTGCCTTACAGCGCCAGAGACCCGGGTTCAATCCTGACTACTGGTGCTGTCTGCGTGGAGTTTGTAGGTTCGCACCATGACCTGCATGGGTTTCCTTTCAAACTCCAAAGACACACTAATTGCACACTAATTGGCTTGGTGCAATTGTAAATTGTCCCGATTGTGTGTGGGATAGTGTTAGTGTGTGGGGATTGCTGGTTGGCATGGACTTGGTGGGCCAAAGGACCAGTTTCCACGTTATATCTCTAAACTAAACAAAAGTTTTGGTCTCCAAATTTGAGGAAGGATATTCTTGCTATTGAGGGCGTGCAGCGTAGGTTTACTAGGTTAATTCCCGGAATGGCGGGACTGTCATATGTTGAAAGGCTGGAGCGACTAGGTTTGTATACACTGGAATTTAGAAGGATGAGAGGGGATCTTATCGAAACGTATAAGATTATTAAGGGGTTGGACATGTTAGAGGCAGGAAACATGTTCCCAATGTTGGGGGAGTCCAGAACCAGGGGCCACAGTTTAAGAATAAGGGGTAAGCCATTTAGAACAGAGATGAGGAAAAACTTTTTTAGTCAGAGAGTTGTGAATCTGTGGAATTCTCTGCCTCAGCGGGCAGTGGAGGCTAATTCTCTGAATACATTCAAGAGAGAGCTAGATAGAGCTCTTAAGGATAGCGGAGTCAGGGGGTATGGGGAGAAAGCAGGAACGGGGTACTGATTGAGAATGATCAGCCATGATCACATTGAATGGCGGTGCTGGCTTGAAGGGCCGAATGGCCTACTCCTGCACCTATTGTCTATTGTCTATTGTCTAAAACTAAATGCTGACATGCTTCTTGAAAATTAAACTCTTTCCTTTTCTTGTCCAGGTACACATTACTGGCAGAAGTCACTTAAACGTAAATGGGAGCTAGATGTCTAGCCAAGTCTGTAACCACATACCCCTCCCATCCACAACTCACCCTTCACCATTATCATCATTACCTCTGGACCAGTTGCAAAGTCCCAACCACTCTCTTGGCTACCATTCACTAACTCTGGGTCCAACAAGAAAGCAAAGACTTGCAATCCCTGTAGGCTATATAGCTGCCCAAAATGATGAACCTTCCAAATGATGTTTAGTTCAGTTTATTGTCACGTGTCCCGAGAAACAGTGGAAAGCTTTTGTTGCGTGCGTACCAGCCAGCAGAAAGACAACACATGATTACAATCGAGCCATTTACAGTGCACAGATAGATGATAAGGGAATAACTTTTTGTGCAAGGCAAAGCCAGTAAAGTCTGATCAAGGATAGTCTGAGAGTCTACCGATGAACCACCTAGGAAAGTGAAGCATGTTTTGTAAGGGAGTGAAAGATCTCTGATTGAATGGCACAAAGAGCTGAAAGGGTTACTTCCGTTCATTCTTACTTCGGGTCAATTAGGATAAAAAGCATGCTTTGCATTACACAACACAAAAGCTAGCAGCTGCTGAAAATCCAAAATGAAAAGAAGAAAAATGCTGGGAAAAACTCAACAAGTCAGGCAGCAACCGTGGAGAAAGAATCAGGGGTGACGTTCAGGTTAAGGACCTTTCATCAGAACACAATGACAAATTAAGACCCTATCGTACAGGTATCAAAACTCCTGATTTCTCTCATTCATATTGTTTAGGAAAAAAAACTAACTCCAGCAGATATTTCAAACATAAATAGGGTCATAAGTTCTAGGAGCAAAATTAGACCATTCGGCCTATCACGTCTACTCCACCATCCAATCGTGGCTGATCTATCTTGTCCTCTCAAACCCATTCTCCTGCCATCTCCCCATAACCCCTGGCACCTGTACTAATCCAGATTCTGTCAATCTCTGCCTTCAAAACACCCAATGATTTGGCCTACACAGCCGTCTGTGGCAAAGATTTCCGCAGATTCACCACCCTCTGACTAAAGAGATTCCTCTTCATCTCCTTTTTAAAGGTACGTCAATTTATTCTGAGGCTGTGCCCTGTGGCCTCTGTTGTCAGGCATTTGAACCACCCTACCACAACCAGAGAGAAGTCATGAACTACTGTCTACCGCATTGGTGACCCTCGGACTATCCTTGATCAGACTTGGCTGGTTGATCTTGCATTAAACGTTATTCCCTTACCAAGTACCTATACACTGTAAATGGCTCAATTGTAATCATGTATTGTCATTCCGCTGACTGGACGGCACGCAACAAAAGCATTTCACTGTACCTCGGTACACGTGACAATAAACTAAATGAAAATGAACCGGCCCTAGACTTTCCCTCTAGTGGAAACATCCTCTCCACATTCACTCTATCCTGGCCTTTCACAACAAAGGCTTTTCTCCGTACCTTGGTGCATGTGACTCGAGATGAGAAAGTTTGTTCCCGATGTTGGGGAAATCCAGAACAAGGGGTCACAGTTTAAGGATAAGGGGGAAGTCTTTTAAGACCGAGATGAGAAAGTTTTTTTTCACACAGAGAGTGGTGAATCTGTGGAATTCTCTGCCACAGAAGGTAGTTGAGGCCAGTTCATTGGCTATATTTAAGAGGGAGTTAGATGTGGCCCTTGTTGCTAAAGGGATCAGGGGGTATGGAGAGAAGGCAGGTACGGGATACTGAGTTGGATGATCAGCCATGATCATATTGAATGGCGGTGCGTACAGGCTCGAAGGGCCGAATGGCCTACTCCTGCACCTATTTTCTATGCTTCTATGTGGCAATAAACGTAAATAAACTAAGCTGAACAACTCACTCTCTGCAGGCCTTTCACGATAAATGTGCTTTAAAGGTGGGTTATTCATGGAATAGGGGGGGAGGGGGGGTTGAGACCCAAGCCTCCTCGGTTGCCAGAGAATGTTTAGCAGGCACCAAAAGTGGGATTTCTTTCTTTCCCCCTTGTCGTCGTAGCCTGCCAGAGTTTTAGCATCTGGCTTAATGTCAGGCATTCAGCGAGATCTGACAAGATACTTCAAAGAGACGAAAAGTACAAGAAAGGAGTCGTATGCAGTACAGCCCCTCAGCGCCTGGGAACAAAGACAACTACAAACTGCACATGGTCAGTACTAACTCCGAGAGGGCAGCGCACGACACAGGATTCTACAAAGAATGCACCAGAGATGGGTCCCCGGCGACCATTGTACTAATTATTACCACTCTCACACACATGCTCTCAGGAGTTAATTAGTCCTTTAATATGCAAATGCATGCAATTGCATATTAAATCTGGATGACAGAAAAACAGCTGGCAAGGAGGTATTAAAAAAAAAAAATGTCCACCTTGGAAGAGGTTTTCTTTTATCGCTGTATAGCTGAGGCAGTTTAACGAGAATTCTGAAATACTGCGTTTGTGTTGGGTGAAGGATTGGAGCCATACTTTTGTTGCCCATCTCTCTCCCTTTCTTAAACGGGATTTTTGTCGCGCCGTGCCGATGGTCCGGACTGCGAGCTCCCAGCTGGAGATTTTATTTTCTGCAAGGGCATTGTTCGTGTTCCCCACATCTCAGCGGTGTGCACAGCAGTCATAACAGTGCAGCCCTCCTCCCTTATAATCCACTTAAAGAATCAGTCTAAATGTGTCCTGGAGTGTGGTTCAAAGTCAAAGCCTTCTGACTCAGAGGCTCAAAGCCAGGTCCAATGGGCCAAGGTTTGCACCCTTCAAACCTAAAATAGCAAAACAGTTTCCTGAAATCTTTGGTGATCCTATTTTTAAAGGGTCACCAAAAGGTACATCTTAGTTTAGTTTAGTTTAGTTGAGAGATATAGTGAGGAAACAGGCCCTTCGGCCCACAGAGACCGCGCCGACCAGCGATCGCCGTGCGCACTAGCACACGCTACACACGAGGAACAATTCTACAAGACCACCAAGCCAATTAGCCTGCAAACCTACACGCCTTTGGGATGTGCGAGGAAACCGGAGCACCCAGACAAAAACCTACGCAGGTCACGGGGAGAACGAACAAACTCCGTACAGACAGCACCCATAGTTAGGATCGAATCCGGGTCTCTGGGGCTATAAGGCAACAACTCGACTGCTATGCCACCATGCTGCCCCATGGAGTCTATGACTCGATGATGAATTCTTAAGCACATGATAAAAATGTGCTGTACACAGTATTTTGTGAATGGTTCAGAAGCCAATAAAATATAATAAAACAGACCCAATAATATAAACTACTTCAGGTTTTCTGATTTCAATGCTCACATACGATGGTATTGTAACTTAAGAAGATTAAAGTGTATTCTGACTAGGCAAAATAAAGTATGTCATCTATTGATGTCCCTTTTGTTCCTAAAATTGGAAAAGTGATCTGTATTATCCATTAAATGGGATTGCTTGTATGAAGTATCGTGTGAGGGGGCTGGGATGGTGGATGGTCATTGTCATCTGGACAGTTAGATTCACACCCATCCTGTTGTATAGTGCAATGTAGAGGTTGAGAATGATACATAGATCACACTCTGGCATGTGCGCATGTACAAGTTCCGTCCACACCCTGTAAATTGATGTCTGCAGTTCAGATAACCTTGGTCACAAAGTGTTGGAGTAACTCAGCGGGTCAGGCAGCATCTCTGGAGAACATGGGCAAGTGATGTTTCGAGTCGAGACTGTGATGTTTGGTGGACCGTGTGGGGTGGGAGGACCCGTTGCTCCTCCCGTGCAGCAGGTGGCGCTGCACAGGACAAAGGGATGGTTATCTCTATCTGTACACATCGTGTGGTTGCAGCCATTTTTAGTTGTCTTGCTGCCAGCATTGAGTTAATGTAATAAAGACTTCTGTTGTACCCTGAAGACTCTCAAGTTTTATACAGACATAGAACAAGAACACGAAAGAGACCCTTCTTCAAACCTTGGTTTTGGAGCAGAGATAAACAAGGAGACTTTCTGTAGACTTATTCCTCTTCAGCAGAACTCTTATTGGAGGTGAGTTGCAACGTAGCACCACTTAAAAAATGAAAATCAAATAAAATGAAAACCAAATAACGATAGAAATTTGCAGTAAAAATGGAAAATACTGGAAGCACTCAGCGGGTCAGACAGGATCTGTGGAAAGAGAAACTGAGCTAATGTTTCTGGTTAAAGATCCTTCATCAGAACACAAGATTGAAGAGGGGGTGGGTCTGATAAAGCAGTCTGCATTCTGTATGAATGGGTTTCTGAATGGCTTGTTGGTCAGAGTCACAGCTTGCAGGTACCTACAGTGGACATGGAAATCCAGAGAAAAAGTGAATTCAAGCAGGAAGCTTCTTGATTAACAGGGTCAAAGACATTTGCAAAGTTGAAAAAGAACATGTACAAAGATTGGTGCTGCTCACTACATTTTATCGCAGTTGTCCCACATGGTGAAGATTATGCCTTTTGCACTTCTTGATGAGCTGAATCCACAGTACAAATCTGGAGAAGCTCCCAAGTCACTGGACAACAGAGATGATGTTTCAGCTATATTTTCTTAAAAATACGTCCTCACCAACTCAGGGGACTCACTGGCCCATAAATGTTGATGCAAAATGGTGGCTGAGCGTATGAGATGATCTTACGCATCTCCAGTCTTCAAGACAGGACATGCAAAGGTCATGCATGAAGAGTTAAAGAACAGGCTATACTAACCCATCCTATCAAGCACCTTCAGCTTCATCTGTGACCAAGACTCCAGAATCCACGTGGGACTCTTCAGCCACATCACAAACAGAGGTGGGGTTTAAAGAAGTCTTCTTCGATCCCAGAGTGGTGAAGGAGAGGAAGATCAAAAGAAGAGGAAGAGATAGAAGGGGAGTGGAAAGACACAACTAGTTTATCTTGAAGACAAGGAAAGGCATAACTCAGCAGTTCAGCCAGCATCCCTGGAGAACATGGATGGGTGATGTTTCAATCTGATCAGTCTGAAGAAGGGTCCCAACCCGAAACGTCGCCTAACCATGTTCTTCAGGGATGCTGCTTAAACCGCTGATTTATTCCAACCATTTGTCTTTTCTTGGTAAACCGGCATCTGCAGTTCCTTGTTTTGACCTTATCTTGAAGACAATCCAAAATGAAGTTGAGGTTCAGGTATCCTTCAGAAGCCAGACCTTGGACTTGCAGTGGTTTAAATCCAGTGCTGATAAATTACAGGTGAACCCAAAGTTAAAGTAAAACATTGACCACTTCAATTCTGAATTATCAAATCTCCCCTTCCTCAACAACTCTCATAAGAGAGTTTGGAAATTGTCACTGTGAACATCTATCGAGCTTAAGAACAGCCAACTGAAGTAGGAAAGTGTACCACAGGTATCTGAATCTTTTTGAATTGGTAGATTTTATACAACATAATATAGATACCTGGCTACATTGGGATTTCGTTTTTAGTTTTAGTTTTAGAGAAGGGTTTAGATGAAGACTCAGATTCAATATGATGTGGGTCAACATTTGCCATGCGATTTCACCCATACACACTGACAGCGCCAGTGACCCAGGTTCGATCCTGACTACGGGTGCCGTCTGTACAGAGTTTGTACGTTCTCCCCATGATCTGCGTGGGTTTTCTCTGAGATCTTCAGTTTCCCACCACACTCCAAAGGCGTACAGGTTTGTAGGTTAATTGGCTTGGCATAAATGTTTAAAAAAATGTCCCTAGTGTGTGTTGGGTCGTGTTAATGTGCGGGGATCATTAGTCGGTGCGGACTTGGTGGGCCGAAGGGCCTGTTTCCGCGCTGTATCTCTAAACTAAACTAAACTAAACTAAACTAAGATGAGTGCTGGAGTTTATTACCTTTGAGAAAAACACATTTTAAGGCAACTGGAGAAATTGTGTTTGATCCGAGCTAAGGAATCTTTGTCCATTTAGCTCCAGTCGCACTCAATTAACACTCAAATCCTGGATTTCGTAGTTTAGCTTGTTGGGTTTATATTGTCATGGGGAGGATTTAGTGCCACATGTTTTAAAAGTCAGCCCTCCACTTCAGGTTGATAATTCAGGTACCAGAAGGCATAGGTTTAAGTTCTTGAAAACCGGCTAAAGTTGCAGGTGGAAACAAGGAACAGCGGATGCTAGTTTACAAAACAATACCCCAAGTGCTAGCACGGTGACGCAGCGGTAGAGTTGCTGCCTTACAGCGCCAGAGACCCCGGTTCGATCCCGACTACGGGTACCTGTCCAGTAGCCTATGTAGTGTTGGACCACTGCATTAACTGTCAAGGAAACGCCTAACTGATCAAATACCACTTAAATGCTGGTTAACAGTATCCTTCTAGATCTGTAAAGAAATAATTTTGTGTCTGACTAATTAAACTATTGTATAATTATAATGAAACAAAGCTGGCTTCTCCTTTTATTTTGATCTGAGGAATTCACCTGGGGCTCCCTTTATTGGGTCAGCTTGTTGCTTAACTGCTGGTAATATCCCGGCAGTCTTGAGGGAGGGCGACAAATCTAATTGTTCAGAGTTTAGGTTGCTTGGCAACTGCCAGCGGAGAACTGTAATTACTTAAACTCAATAAGTTCCTTTTGTTTTTGTTGTTGAACAGAGAGGACAGTGGTGCTTGTCTGGTGCCTTCATTAAGACATAGGGTACAGCTGTGAGAAGCCGCTGGAAATGAAAACATGTGTAATGATAGCTTTGGGACATGCCCTCTCTCAGGGACAGCCGACAGCTGTAAGTGATGGAGAAGATGTGGTAAAGGCCATGTTTTGCAGGCAAATATTTAGCAACCTCAGTTGACATAATAAGGCGTGTGGCTGTGCTTGGCAATATAGATAACACAATAAAAAGAAGTTACACTATCATCCCAGGGATAAGACAGAGATTGTTGTGCTCTTGGGACTTTGGTTGAAATTGCCATTTTATCTGCCATGTGGAACCAAATAATTCAATTTTCAAGTTTGCGTTACCCCTTCTCAGATCCTTTCCTGAGGCACAGACACGGCTTTCAGGCAAAGCTGGTGAGTGTTTTCACAGGCACAAAAAGCTGGACAATAGACAATAGACAATAGGTGCAGGAGGAGGCCATTCGGCCCTTCGAGCCAGCACCACCATTCAATGTGATCATGGCTGATCATTCTCAATCAGTACCCCGTTCCTGCCTTCTCCCCATACCCCCTGACTCCGCTATCCTTAAGAGCTCTATCTAGCTCTCTCTTGAATGCATTCAGAGAATTGGCCTCCACTGCCCTCTGAGGCAGAGAATTCCACAGATTCACAACTCTCTGACTGAAAAAGATGCGCTCTCATAACTTTGTCCAGATTAAAGCGGGTGCCAAACCACCAGTTGCCGGAAAATCAGTGGTGAACCTGTAGTAAGTGTATTCTGGTCTGTTCCAAAGTTTACCAAAATAAATGGACAGTAGAGCACACAACCAGAATTCTATCTTATTTTCAGTTTAGTTTATTGTCATGTGTACCAAGGTACAGCTGCAACAGATCTATCAGCTCCAATCGTCTTTGTTCCCTTGCCATTGGAATCAGTCGATTGATTTGTGAAGGACCGTGTGCTTCTTGGAGTGCAACATCAAGTACACGTTAAACAAACACAGGCAAAGGCGTCTTCGTTCTTCGGAACGTAGACTATCATCCTCGACCTCGAGGGATGGCTACGACGACAGTGAAAAGTTATTTGTTGCATTCTAGCCAGTCAGCAGAAAGACGATACATGATTACAATCAAGCCCATTTGCAGTTTACAGATACGTGATAAGGGCATAACGTTAACGTTTAGTGCAAGGCAAAGCCAGCAAAGTCCGATCAAGAATAATCCGCGGGTCTACCGTGGAACCACCTAGGAAAGTGAAGCATCTTTTTAAGGGACTGAGACTTCTGATTGAATGGCACAAAGGGCTAAATGGGTTACTTCTGTTCATTTCTTCTGAATTAAGAAAAAAGCATGCTTGGCATTACACAGGACTGGTGCTCTGATAACAACCTGTCCCTAAATACCACCAAGACCAAGGAGCTGATCATCAACTTCCTTAGATCACACAACGGGGAATACGCCCCGATCTTTATCAACGGGGACAGTGTGGAGAGAGTGTCCAGCTTCAAGTTTCTGGGCACTCACATTTCGGAGGACCTAACATGGTCCAATATCACTGCTGCGCTGGTCAAGAAGGCACAGCAACGAATGTTCTACCTAAGAACACTGAAAAAGTCTGGTCTACCCCAACAGCTGCTGACGACCTTCTACCGCTGCACCATAGAGAGCATTCTAACACATGGCATCCCTGTGTGGTATCTCAGCTGCACGGAGGCAGAGAGGAAAGATTTTCAGCGGGTAGTCCATAGAGCTCAGAGGACCATCGGAACACAGCTACCAGCCTTGGAGGGCATCTACCACTCACAATGCCTCAGAAAAGCCACCAGCATCCACAAAGACTCTTCACACCCCTGCAACAGTCTGTTCGAACTCCTTCCATCGGGCAGGCGATACAAGGCCTTCTACGCCCGCACCTCCAGACTCAGGAACAGCTTCATCCCCAGGGCCATAGCTGCTATGAACCGGTCCTGCTGAGCCGGATGGTCACATCGCACAGTGAACCGGCACAGATCTACTTGCACTTTATTCTGTTTTAAAACTGTTACAATTTGTTTCATTGGGTTGTTTAAATTAATACTGACTAGCTAATTAATTTATTGCATCGTATGGGAGACGCATTCCCAATCTCATTGTACCCCTGTACAATGACAATAAAGATATATTGTATTGTATTGTATTGTATTTTATTGTATAACAAAAGCTAGCAGCTGCTGAAAATCCAAAATGTAACTTTACTTTAGTTTAGTTTAGAGATACAGCACGGAAACAGGCGTTTTGGTCCACCGAGTCCGGACTGACCAGCAATCCCCGCGCATTAACACCACCCAATACACACTGGGGACAATTTACATTTATACCAAGACAATTAACCTACAAATCTGCACATCTTTGGAGTGTGGGAGGAAAACGAAGATCTCGGCGAAAACCCACGTGGGTCACGGGGAGAACGTACAAACATCATACAGGCAGTACCCGTAGTTGGGATCGAACCCGGGTCTCCGGTGCCGCAAGCACTATAAGGCAGCAACTCTACCGCTGCGCCACCATGCCGCCCAAACTGAGAAGAAAAAATGACCACGAGACAAACCAGGAGGATCCAACACCAGGAATTCCTTAGAAACTCCTTGCTTAACTGTGGGAATGCATAGAAATCACACATTTAAGGGTATCACAGAATGCTGGAGTAACTCAGCGGGTCAGGCAGCATCTCTGGAGAGAAGGAATGGGTGATGTTTCGGTTCGAGACCCTTCTTCAGACATGGGTATCTGTTTGACACGTACGCCACTGAGACCCTTAGGAATGGAAATCCATTGAAATCATATCTATAATTGCAGATCACTGAAAGCCATTGAAATAAGTCATTTTTCATCAACATTTCAGTCGTTTTAATCCTTAAAAAGTAAATAAACTCAGGTGTCACAGTGTTCCTGCTGTGTTGCAAGAACGTAGTCTATGGCAATTCAGTAAATAAATATTGTAGTATAAAAGTAATGTTGAATTTACAGTCTTCAGACTTTACAATGCTCATTGACTGCACTGAAAAGGTGACAGAACTCCAAGCTGTGCAATAGACTTTCATTTTTCTGCTTCCATGTGGCTTTTGCACTGTTATGGTCTAATTTACTTGGAATAACTGATAATTTATTGTGTATATATTTTTGTTGTTATTGCATCTAACGTGAATGTAAAACTGCAGCAAGCAAGAATTTCATTGCTTTCCGGTTCATGCATATAACAAAAAACACTCGTGAAAAAATACAGAATACAAATAGCTAGTCAACAATCGAACTGCATAGATTTAGTTTGCTGTTCAAATCATTATTGATATTTCTACAGGGATTCTCATGTAGGAAAAGGCAACCTATTTTATAGGAAGCAAAGCAATGCACAACACTGAGAAACTGTTAATATGCAGGAAAGTGCAGCAGGTCATTTCTGTCTGTGTGGAGTTTGCACATTTGTACTTTATAGGAAGTACAGCACAGTGGCGCAGCAGTAGAGTTGCTGCCTTACAGCTCCAGAGACCCAGGGTCGATCCTGACTACGGGTGCTGTCGGTGTGGAGTTTGCCCGTTCTCCCTGCGACCGCGTGGGCTTTCTCTGGGAACTTCGGTTTCCTCCCGCATTCCAAAGACGTGCAGATTTGTACGTTAATTGGCTTCTATAAGTTTTCCCTGGTGTGTAGAAGAGTTCTTTGTGTACGGGGTGATCGCTGGTTGGCACGGACTCGGTTGGCCGAAGGACCTGTTTCCACACTATATCGCTAAACTAAACTAAAGAATGGGGAAATAAGCTAATGAACTAAATTTTTGTTTTTTTTAGTTTAGAGATACAGCGCAGAAACAGGCCATTCGGCCCACCAAGTCCGCACCGGCCAGCGATTTCCGCTTATTAATAGTATCCTGTACGCACCAGGAACAATTTACATATATTCCAAGCCAATTTACATACAAACCTGTATGTCTTTGGAGTGTGGAATGAAAAAGCAGATCTCGGAGAAGACCCACACAGGTCACAGGGAGAACATAGAAACTCCATACAGACAGCTCCTATAGTCGGGATCAAGGCAGCATCTGTGAAAACCTATTCTGCAACCTCTCCAAAGCCTCCCTATGCATCCTGCAATAGGGCAATCGGTGCGACACACAATATTCCAAGTGTGATCTTACCAAAGTTGCAAGATGACTTCCTGACTCTTGAACTCTACGCCACAAATGATGAAAGCAAGCATACAATAAGCCTTCTCTAAGTTAAATTTTTAATTCAATAAACATATTAATCTTCCATGTTAGTTCACGCATAGGAAAACTTCTTAACGATGTTATTCAACTCAGATACATGCTGTAAATGAGTAAAGCAGGAGCAATGAAGCATACGAGGAAAAAGCATCAAAATAGTGCCTTGGATCCATTGTGGCCATGTCTGTGCTTTGGCAGGGTGGTATACAGGTAATCCCACAAGTCTGCTTTCTCATTATAGCTCTTCCTTTACAAATCTCAACATTGACTTTCCATTGACAAACATCATGACCTGTAACTCAGCCATCGATTATGACTACGTAAGCCACTTTCCAACATTGCCATGTCAAGGAACTTCTAACTTGTTTACCAAGTCGCTTATGGTCAGAATTCAAGACAAAAATAGATTGTTATTGACTTCATAAATTAAGGGAGTAAACATGTGTGGAAAGGACCTGCAGATGCTGGTTTGCACTGAAGATAGACACAAAATGCTGGAGTAACTCAGCGGGACTGGCAGCATCTCTGGAGAGAAGGGATGGGCTCCCATCCCTTCTCTCCAGAGATGCTGCCTGTTCCGCTGAGTTACTCCAGCATTTTGTGTCTATCAAGGGAGTAAACGTGCTCAATTGCCCGATGAAAATGTTTTCCACTGCCCGATGAAAATGTTTTCCACTTTAAAAATCTTTCTCAATTGCAATTAAATCATCCTGATATTTCAAGTCTCTCCACTGTTTCTCAATCACAATATCATCTTGGGGAAACCACACTCTTTCTTTAATGGGGATCTTAAGCTAACATTTCCCACCTAGAGCTTGTTGATGGTGGGCAATGAAAGGAGTAGCCTGGCGGTCAGAATGAACATTCCCTGACAAACAAAACATGTCTGGCTATTGTGATCAAAATAATTTTTAGCATTCAAATAACGCCCAAGAGGGAGCCACGTTGCAAGACACAGGAATACAATGAGCCGCGAAAGAATGAGATTAAATAAAGAATAACTCCTCCAAGATTCTTCATGTCACATTTCAAATGTTCCCAGAAATTCTACCAATAAGCCCCAAGTCAACTCAAGGTTGGTGGTGTGCAGGGACCCCGACAGTCCTTTCAGGTTAGGCAGGTTCACTTGCACCTCCTCCAACCTCATCAACTGTATCTGTTGTTTAAGATGTGGACTCTTATTCATCGGCGAGATCAAACGCATACTTGGCGATCGTTTCACGGAACACCTTCGCTCAGCCCACCTGAACATACCTGATCTCCCGGTTGCTGGACACTTTTATTCTCCTTCCTATTCCTACACAGACCTTTCTGTCCTCGGTGTGAGGCTAAATAAAAATTGGAGGAACAGCACCTCATATTTTACTTGGGCAGCTTACAGCCCAGTGGTATGAATATTGATTTCTCTGACTTCAGGTAGCCCCGACATTCCCTCTCTCTCCATCCCTCTCCCACCCAAGTCACACCAGCTTCTCGTTTTCACCCTACAAACAGCTAACAATGGCCTGTTTCCTTTATCATCGCTACTTTTTTGCATATCTTTCATTCATTGTTCTTTATATCTCTACGTCATCGTCTGTATCTCTCGTTTCCCTTATCCTTAACCAGTCTGAACAAGGGTCTCGACCCGAAACGTCACCCATTCCTTCTCTCCAGGGATGCTGCCTGTCCCGCTGAGTTACTCCAGCTTTTTGCGTCCATCTTTGGTGGTACGTTTACCACTTACACGTTAATCCCATCAACTCCTGGAATGGTATCTGGTGATATCAAACAACTGATCAAAGTATGTCTTGCAGTGCATTTATAGCAGGAGTGACTCAGAGAAGGGTCTCGACCCAAAACATCACCCATTCCTTCTCTCCTGAGATGCTGCCTGACCTGCTGAGTTACACCAGCATTTTGTGAATACCTCAGATCTAAACAATGATTTCTTGGCCAAGTGGTATCTACTTACTCTCTCACCCACTGGTCCCTTGTCCAAATCCAGTTGGACCAGCGACCGATTCAGTTTCATGGCCAGAGTGAGGGCCATCAGTCCTCCGGTCTTTATTCTGTTCCGTCGAAGATCCAGCCTTTGGATTCCAGAGCTCTCGACAAGGAACTCTGCTGTGGCTATAGCTCCTAAAGGTTAATTAAAATCAAATTTACAAACGCCTAAAGACCAAGTACACTCAACGTGGTCAACAACATTCAGGTAAATCAGCCTGCTCGATCACGATTTCCACGCACCACCCTACACGTGATATTCTTTGTTCGTGCAATGTGACATTTGTTACATGCGTATGTAACATTTGCAAGGTATCACAGAAAGCTGGAGTAACTCAGCGGGTCAGGCAGCATCTCAGAAGAGAAGGAATGGGTGACGTTTTGGGTCGAGACCCTTCTTCAGACTGAGTGTGAAGAAGGGTCTCGATCCGAAACGTCACCCATTCCTTCTCTCCTGAGATGCTGCCTGACCCACTGAGTTACTCCAGCTTTTTGTGATACCTTCGATTTGTATCAGCATCTGCAGCAAAGATACTAGAGGAACAAGATGGACCACTCCCTTGAAATCGCCTATACTGAAGTGTAGTACGCAAAGGAGCCATTTTATTAGGCAAAACCCGCCGTTCGCTATGCCTCTCGCAGTGTAATCAGTGTTGTGGGGGAACAGTATGTGTGATGATACCATTAAAATGCAGAATATATCTCATCTATCAATTCACAGATTTTTGTTATTTTTCTTTTTAAATGCTTCTGCAAGTTTCTGCCTACTAAAATGGCGCCATGACGTATTACGGTTTTTAGGGTCGAGTGGGTCTATCTTGTTCCTCTAGTATCTTTGATCTGCAGTCATTTTCCTATGTAACATTTGCAAGATGCACTGATGGATTTTATCCATAGTTTTTAGTTTAGTCTAGTCTAGTTTCATTTTGAAATTAAGCGTGGAAACAGGCCCTTCGGCTCACCGAGTCCGTGCCGACCAGCGATCTCCGTACACTAACACGATTCTACATACTAGGGACGATTTTACAATTTTTACCGAAGCCAAATTAATCTGCAAACCTGTATGTTCTTGGATTGTAGGACAAAACCAGAGCACCCAAGGAAAACCGGGGGAAGGTACAATCTCTGTACAGACAGCACCCATACTCAAAATTGACCCTGGGTCTCTGGCACTAAAAGGCAGTAACTCTACCTCTGCGCCACTGTGCCGCCCTTCTCAGGCAATCCCTGCCAAGTCTGGGATCTGTACTACCAAGAATGCCTGTGCATGATCTCCCTGCAAGTTTTCAATAGACAATAGACAATAGGTGCAGGAGGCCATTCAGCCCTTCGAGCTAGCACCGCCATTCAATGTGATCATGGCTGATCATTCTCAATCAGTACCCCGTTCCTGCCTTCTCCCCATACCCCCTGACTCCGCTATCCTGAAGAGCTCTATCTAGCTCTCTCTTGAATGCATTCAGAGAATTGGCCTCCACTGCCTTCTGAGGCAGAGAATTCCACAGATTCACAACTCTCTGACTGAAAAAGTTTTTCCTCATCTCAGTTCTAAATGGCCTACCCCTTATTCTTAAACTGTGGCCCCTTGTTCTGGACTCCCCCAACATTGGGAACATGTTTCCTGCCTCTAACGTGTCCAACCCCTTAATAATCTTATACGTTTCGATAAGATCTTCCTTCTATTCTCACAACCCGCTGACTTGGAAATATATTGTCAAATATATTGTCACTCTTTATTGGTGAGTCAAAATCCTACCCAGCAGTAGTTTTCTGCAGTGGTTCATGAGTGATGTTTAACACTATTGATATTGGCACTGTTGTATTATTGTCACGTGTATCGAGATATAGTTAAAACCTTTGGATGTGTGTTATTCTGTCAAATCATACTGTACTTGAGTACAATTAAGTAATACACAAATATAACAGGTAATCACAGCCATAGAGTCATAGATTCACACAGTGTGGAAACAGGCCCTTCGGCCCAACTTACCCACACTGACCAACATGTCCCTTCGCTACTAGTCTTACCTGCCTGCATTGGTCCCATATCCCTCTAAACATGTCCTATCCATGTATCTGTCCAAATGTCTCCTAAAAGTTGTGATCGGGCCTGCCTCAACTACCTCCTCTGGCAGCTTCAGCTCACCACCCTTTGTGTGGAAAAAGTTACCCCTCAGATTCCTATTAAATCTTTCCCTCCTCACCTTAAACCTATGTCCTCTAGTTTTCAATTCCCCTACTCTGGGCAAGAGACTACCCAATCTACTCCTCTCATGATTTTGTACAAGGTACTGCAAAGAGTATAAATACCAGAATATGGTGTTACAGCGTCATATTGCTTCAGCTATAGAGAAAGTGCAGATTTCAAAAAGTGCAAGTGTCACAGTGCGGTGGGTTGGGAGAGGACCGATCAGAACATTGATGATGACGGGGAAGAAGTTGTTCCTGAATCTACTGGTACGTGCTTTTAGAAGCAGCAAACCTTGGACGTTAGTTGAGTAAACTGCCGCTTATTGATGTGCTACTGAGACAAGCAGTGAATGAACAATCTTTTGGCCAGTAGGAGGTGATTCAAGCCAACCTTCTTTTGCCCATGATCCTCTCGATGTAGTGCCGGAAGTTGCAAGGCTTCACCTTAAGGAGAAACCGTGATACTCCGTTGCCTCCTGACTGATTGTGAGTGTTTTGAGTTGTGTGTTTGCAGTTTATTATCAACCTATTAGCCCTGACGCTGTTAGTGTTTCAAGTCAAGAAGACACTAGGTATGAGAGACATTGATGAGTCGATCTCTGACTGTGCAATATAGGTAAAATGTCAATTAAAAATTGCTTTGCTAATTAACGTAAATGTGGCGTTACCTTGTTTTAAGTCGTTTCTTAGAAGAACAGACGGATCAATCTCATCCAAATGTTTCTCAGGTTTGACACCTGATATGTCGATTGCCAGCCATTCTGTTTTGAAGCATCTGCAGTAATTTGTGTCTTGCTCATGGCTTACTTACTTGGACAGGTACATGGATAAGAAAGATTTGGATGGCCATGGGCATGGTGCTGACTGGTGGGGCTAACTTGGTTCAGCAGTTAAAATGGGCAGCACGGTGGCGCAGCGGTAGAGTTGCTGCCTTACAACGCTCACAGCACCAGAGATCCGGGTTCGATCCCGACTACGGGTGCTGTCTGTATGGTGTTTGTACGTTCTCCCCGTGACCTGCGTGGGTCTTCCCCGAGAACTTCGGTTTCCTCTCACACTTCAAAGACGTACAGGTTTGTAAGTTAATTGGCTTGGATTCAATGTAAAAAAGTGTAGGAAAGTGTTAATGTGCAGGGATTGCTGGTCAGTGCGGACCCGATGGGCCGAAGGGCTTGTTTCCGCGTTTTATCTCTAAATTAAAACTAAACTAAACTAAGCAAGTTGGTCAGCATGAGGGAGTTGGGCCAAGTGATCTACTTTCATGTTGTATATCTCTGACTCTTGAGAAGTGTCATAACTAACTCCATTTGCACCACTGTGGGCTTCACATTTCCTTGATCATCATTGCATTCTGCATATCTTTCATTCAATTGTCCTAAGTACCATCTATATCTCTCGTTCCCCTTTCCCTTGACTCTCAGACTGAAGAAGGGTCTCAAAACAAAACGGCACCTACTTCTTTTCTCCAGAGATGCGGCCTGACCCGCTGGGTTACTCCAACTTTCTGTGCATGTTCACAAGTTTGCAGGTGACACCATCGTAGTGGGCCAGAACTGGAATAATGTCGAGATGAAGAACAGGACGGAGATAGAGGGGTTCCCAACATGACCCCAAGGTCATTGCCACTATTCAGGCACCTTAGACGCTGCAAGATCAACAGCAACCTTTGACAGACTGCCCTTGAGCCAGCCGTCTCCTCCACAGGGAAACACTTCACCTGGTATCCTCATTCAAATACTTGACAGGCCCGAATTTGCTTAGTTTCCGAACTGAATAGTACTTCCAGATTAATACTAATCCCAAATTGTGTGCCGAAAGGAACTGCAGATGCTGGTATATACCTAAGATAGTCACAAAGTGCTGGTGTAACTCAGCGGGTCAGGCAGCATCTCTGGAGGAAAAGGATGGGTGACATTTCGGATTGGGCCTGGAGAAGGTCCAAACCTGAAACATCACCCGTCCTCTATCTCCAGAGATGCTGCCTGACCCGCTGAGTTACTCCAGCACTTTGCGTCTATCACAACTAGAGAAGAGTCGTGAACTACCATCTACCACATTGGAGACACCCGGGCAATCTTTGATCGGACTTCACTGACCTTAACTTGCACTGAACATTATTCATGCCTCTATCATGTATCTGCACACTGCGAATGGCTTGATTGTAATCACGTATTGTCTTTCCGCTGATTGGTTTGCACACAACAAAAGCTTTTCACTATACTTCGGTAAACTAAATTAAACTAATCTAAACTATATTCAGATCCTAAATAAACTCCAAGTTTAAAATTACAAAAGGAAGAAAGGAAGAACGTTACCTTCACAAGTTATTGCTGTCGATGCCAATCCTAATTGTTTAATTGATCGATTGGCTATCAATCCTTCTTTAAGTCTACGAATTCCCTCATTGCTGAGCGGATTACGACCGAGGTTGAGTGTTTCCAGCGATCTTAGTTTAGGCTAACAGGGAAACAATACAGAAATTAAAAACAGTGTTAGAACCTATGCTGGATAGAAGTACACTCAAGGCCAAGACAGCATAGTGCTTAAGTTACCAATATCCAGAGGTCTTTTACAATTGATCCAGAAGTATAAGTTTGAATTTCATTCGAACGGCTAAAGAATTATGAGTGAGGGGTGGGGGGTAGGTCGGAGGAGGTGGTGAGGGTGGGTCTGTGGGTGCGGAGGGTGGGGTGTGTGATGGGTGGCCCTTGTACCAGCCATCTCCCTCTATAGGTACACACTTCACCTGGTATCCAGGTCCAAATGTCTGACAGGTCCGAATTTGCTTAGTTTCTGAACTCAATAGGATGAGGTACTCCCAGACTAATACTAATCCTAAATAGTGTATAGAAAGGGACTGCAAATGCTGGTATAGACCAAAGATAGACACAACATGCCGGAGTAACAGAGGATCAGGCAACATTTAGAAGGATGAGAGGAGATCTTATCGAAACGTATAAGATTATTAAGGGGTTGGACACGTTAGAGGCAGGAAACATGTTCCCAATGTTGGGGGAGTCCAGAACAAGTGGCCACAGTTTATGAATAAGGGGTAGGCCATTTAGAACTGAGATGAGGAAAAACTTTTTCAGTCAGAGAGTTGTGAATCTGTGGAATTCTCTGCCTCAGAAGGCAGTGGAGGCCAATTCTCTGAATGCATTCAAGAGAGAGCTGGATAGAGCTCTTAAGGATAGCGGAGTCAGGGGGTATGGGGAGAAGGCAGTAACGGGGGTACTGATTGAGAGTGATCAGCCATGATCACATTGAATGGCGGTGCTGGCTCGAAGGGCCGAAGGGCCGAATGGCCTCCTCCTGCACCTATTGTCTATTGTCTATCTCTATGAGGGAAAGGATGGGTGACGTTTCGGGTTGGGACCCTTCTTCAGACCCGACCCGAAACGTCACCCATCCTTTTTCTCCAGAGGTGCTGCCTGACCCGTTGAGTTACTCCAGCACTTTCTGTCTATCTTCTAATCCTAAATAAACTCTGGCTCGAAATTACAACAGAAGGAAAGGGAGTTTGCACAGAATTTCGAGACCTTATCTTCATAAGTTATTGCCATCGATGGCAATCGGACGGACTGATTGATAACAGTTGACGAACTTACGTATTTACCTTAAAGACTAGTTTAGAATTTAGAGATACAGCGCGGAAACAGGCCCTTCGGCCCACTGGGTGCGCGCCGACTGCCGATCCCCGCACATTAACACTATCCTACACACACCAGGGACAATTTTTACATTCACCAAGCCAGTTACCTACGTCTTTGGAGTGTGGGAGGAAAACGAAGATCTCGGGAAAAAAACCCACGCGGTCACGGGGAGAACGTACAAACTCCGTACAGACAGCACCCGTAGTCAGGATCGAACCCGGGTCTCCGGCACTGCAAGTGCTGTAAGGCACCAACTCTACAGCTACACCAGTGTTTTTCACTTACATAATGGAACTTGTAAGTCTTGTAACTAGTAAGAGCACAAATGCAGAGTGAGCTGACAAATAGGATCAAAAAATCAAAATGCAGTGGCAGGTAAATAAAGAGATACTTCAGAATGCACAGCAAAGATACTCCAAAGTGCACAGCAAGTGAAAAACTCCAAAGATCCCTTCAAAGTTTAAAAAAATATATTATTTTAAAAAGCATGGTAGCAGGTCAGAAGATTGGTTATGATATAAGAAATATATATTTATTGTGTAATCTGCCTATTTTAATGATTTTATTGTGGACTGTGGGTGACTGAATTTCGTCCAAAAAATTAGCTTTTTTGGATGACAAATAAAGCTATCTTGAATCTTGAATCTTGAATCTCTTGAAGCCTCTGAAGAAAGGACCTCCCCCGTAACGTCACCTATCCATGTTCTCCAGAGATACTGAGTTACTCCAGCACTTTGTGTCTTTTTTTGTAAACCAGCATCTGCAGTTCCTCATGTCTATGCTGAAAAATAAGGAGATGGCCTGCATGGTCAGATGTACAAGTAATTTCCCCAGAAAAAACTGCACTTCAGAAGTTGGAAGGGAGGGAGGAACACAGGTAAATATTCAGGGGTGGTAGTGGAGGCAGATACAATAGTGGTGTCTTGGAGGCTTTTGGATAGGCACAGGGATATGCAGGGAATGGAGGGACATGAATCACATGTAGGCAGGTAAGATTAGTTTATCTTGGCATAATGCCTCTAAACAAGTGGGGATATAACTCCAACGATGTCACCTGCGAATGTGGTATTGAAGGACAAACAATGGAAGACCTGCTGAAATGCCCCCAACTGGAAAACCAACGCACAGCTTCCGATCTCGCTGCCTACAATGAAGATGCCGAGAAGCGTGTTCAGCTCTGGCTGAAAAATATCTAATCTTGTGATGCGGACTCGATGAGATAAGATAGGAGATGTTCGGCAGAGACATTGTGGGCCGAAGAGCCTGTTCCTGAGCTGTACTGTTGGAGTGTTCTAAATGCAATCTCCAAGTTCAGTGGGGCTGAACAAATTGTTGAAGCTAGACACAAAATGGTGGAGTAACTCAGCGGCTCAGGCAGCATCTCAGGAGAGAAAGAATGGGTGACGTTTCGGGTCGAGACCCTTCTTCAGACTGATGTCAGGGGAGGGGGCGGGACAAAGATAGGATGTAGACAGAGACAGGAAGGCTAGTAGGAGAACTGGGAAGGGGAAGGGGATAGAGAGGGGGAAGCAGGGACTTCCTGAAGTGGGAGAAGTCAATGTTCAAACCGCTGGGGTGTAAACTGCCCAAGCGAAATGTGAGGTGCTGTTCCTCCAATTTGCGCTGACTGAAGAAGGGTCTCGACCCGAAACGTCACCCATTCCTTCTCTCCTGAGATGCTGCCTGACCCGCTGAGTTATTCCAGCATTTTGTGTCTACCTTTGATTTAAGCCAGCATCTGCAGTTTTTTTTCCTGCACAAATTGTTGAAGCTGTTGAATTACAAGCTTTTGGATCACAAAGCACTTAGGCGTAATAGCTCATGATAGTGTTGATGCCATGTGTTTACATTCCCCTTAAATTCTGTAGATTTGGGTAAGGTTTCACTAGATTGCAAAATAGCAAATATAACTCCTTCATTCAAAGGGGAGGGAGGCAGAAAGCAGGAAACTGGGTTGGTTTAGATTCCCTGCAGAAAAAAAACTATTCAACGCCATTATTAAAGGCATTATTGCACGTCTCATGGATAAATTCAAGTCAGGAAGGCAAAGTCAACAAGGTTTTGTGAAAGGGAAATTATGTTAGGCCAATTTTATCAGAGTTCTTTGAAGAAATAACATGCTTTATGGATCAAGGAGAACTGGTTGACGTACATTTTCTTCAGATTTCCAAAAGCGCCATTTGAGAAGGTGCCATATCAAAATTTATTGTGCAAAATAAATATTGCTGATGTAGAAAGGTAATATGGTGGCGAGGATAAAAGACTGGCTGGTAAAAGTTTAGTTTAGTTTAGAAATACAGCGCGGAAACAGGCCCTTCGGCCCACCGAGTCAGCACTGACCAACGATCGCCATACATTAATATTATCCTACACTGGGGACAATTTTTTAATACTAAGCCAATTACGTCTTTTGGAGTGTGGAAGGAAACCGAAGCTCTCGAAGAAATCCCACGCAGGTCACGGGGAGAACGTACAAACCCCACACAGGGCGGCACGGTAGCGCAGCGGTAGAGTTGCTGCTTTACAGCGAATGCAGCGCCGGAGACTCAGGTTCGATCCTGACTACGGGTGCTGCACTGTAAGGAGTTTGTACGTTCTCCCCGTGACCTGCGTGGGTTTTCTCCGAGATCTTCGGTTTCCTCCCACACTCCAAAGACGTACAGGTATGTAGGTTAATTGGCTGGGTAAATGTAAAAATTGTCCCTAGTGGGTGTAGGATAGTGTTAATGTACGGGGATCGCTGGGCGGCACGGACTTGGTGGGCCGAAAAGGCCTGTTTCCGGCTGTATATATATGATATGATATGAAGTACCCGCGGCCAAAGGATCGAACCCGGGTCTCAGGCGTTGCAAGCGCTGCAAGGCAGCAACTCTACCGCTACGCTATAGCAACTATAACATTACAGTGCAACGTAAGAACAGGCCCTTCAGCCCACAATGTCCGTGATGCCAAGTTAAAGTTATCTCCTCTGCCTGCACTTGAATCTTGTCTCTGGTCGCCAAGCTGTAATAAGTGAAGCGCGAATGAGATCAGTTCTGGAGTTTCAATTTGTCTGCAATTTATATATATATATCATTTGGATGATTGCACCAAAGATATGATTGCTAAATGTTGCTGATAGCAGAAAGATAGGTCAAACATTAAGTGGTGAAGAGGACACCAAGAGGCTATAAAGGGATCTAGATAAGTTAAATGGCTGGGCAAAGATCTGGAAAATTGAGTTTAATGTCGTGAAACATGAAATTGTTCATTTTGACACAAAAAAAATTAAAAGTATATTATTTAAATGGATGACGATTGTAGAGGTCGGAGACGCAAAGTGGTCTGGAGTCCTTAATGCATGATTTGCAAAGGGATTGTGTGAAAGCACAGCATGACGTTAGGAAAACTAAATGAATGTCATCATTAGTTGTGAGGGGAATTGAACACAGAAGCAAAGAGGCTTATGTTTCGGTTACAAGGGGCACCGACCGGTATGATCACACCTGGAGTCCTGTATGTGTTCAGTATTGATCTCCACGAGAGGGTAAGCCATAGGAGCAGAACTAGGCCATTCGGCCCAATGAGTCTGCTCCACCATTCGATCATGGCCGATCTATTCCCCACTCCCCTGTCTTCTCCCCATAACCTTTGAAGACCTTTACAAATCAAAGAGTTATCAATCTCCACTTTAAAAATATCCAATGACTGGACCTCCACCGCCGTCTGTGGCAATTATTAAAGAAAAGACAGTGATGTGTTGGAAGTAGTACAGAGATAATTGATGGGAGTGGGGTTGTCTTACGAAGTTAAATTGTATAATCTAGGATTGTGTCATCCGGAGTGAGAATGACCTTGATTGAAATGCAACATATCCTGAGGAGAATTGAAAGGGTGAATGCAGAAACATTCTTTTCGAGGAATAGGTATCATTCTTCAAAGGGTTTTCTATTTAAGACAGATGGTGAAGTCTTTTCTCTCAGAGCATCATGAATCTTTGAAACTTCCTTCCTCAAAGAGTGGGAGTGGCACAGTGGTGCAACAGTAGTTATTGCCTGACAATGTCACAGACCCGGGTTCAACCCTCAACACTTCTTCGGAACTGAAACATCACCTATACTTCTTCCCCAGGGATTTTTTTTATTTTTAGATTTTTTAGATTTAGAGATACAGCGCGGAAACAGGCCCTTCGGACCATCGAGTCCGCGCCGCCCAGCGATCCCCGCACATTAACACTATCCTACACACACTAGGGACAATTTTTACATTTACCCAGTCAATTAACCTACATACCTGTACGGCTTTGGAGTGTGGGAGGAAACCGAAGATCTCGGAGAAAACCCACGCAGGTCACGGGGAGAACGTACAAACTTCGTACAGACAGCGCCGGTAGTCAGGATCAAACCCGAGTCTCCGGCGCTGCATTTGCTGTAAGGCAGCAACTCTACCGCTGCGCCACCGTGCCGCCCTGACCCGCTGAGTTACTCCAGCATTTTGTATCTATTTACCAGCGTTATAACCAGCAGCAGCAGTTCCTTCAATTTTTGCGTTTAGCCTCACTCTGACAATGGAGCAGACCTTGGACAGAAAGGTCTGTGTAGGAATGAGAAGGAGAATTAAAATCTCCGGCAGCTGGGAGATCAGGTGGTTCAGGCGGGCTGAGCGAAGGTGTTCTGCCTGAACCGACCTGATCTCCCGGTTGCCAGACACTTTAATTCTCCTTCCCATTCCTACACAGACCTTTCTGTCCTAGGTCTCCTCCATTGTCGGAGTGAGGCTAAATGCAAATTGAAGGAACAGCATCTGATATTCTGCTTGGGCAGCTTACAGCCCAGTGGTATGAACATTGATTTCTCTCACTTCAGGTAGTCCCGGCATTCCCTCTCTCTCTCTATCCCTCCCCCACCCAAGTCGCACCAGCTTCTCATTTTCACCCGACAAACAGCTAACAATGGCCTGTTCCCTTTATCATCATTACTTTTTGGCATATCTTTTATTCATTGTTCTTTATCTCTCCACATCACCGTCTATATCTCTCGTTTCCCTCATCCCTAACCAGTCTGAAGAAGGGTCTCAACCCGAAACGTCACCCATTCCTTCTCTCCAGAGACGCTGCCTGTCCCGCTGAGTTACTCCAGTATTTTGTGTCCATCTTCGGTTTAAACCAGCATCAGCAGTTCCTTCCTACACATTTCATCTGCAGTTCCTTCCTACACCTACATCATTGTAAGGAGAACACTCAACCTGATAAACTAATCCCACAAATTTCTGGGGAAGCAAAAGTTCCCATTGTCCAAATTCAAGAAAAACTTGGGAAATTTTTTCCGGATTCTATAAACCACTAGACCAAGTGGACCCGTTGGGCCCAAACCTCTCCTGCATTTATGCAGCACCCTCTCCCCCTCCCCTCTCCCCTCCTCCTCCCCCTCCCCTCTCCCCCCTCCCCCTCCCCTCTCCCCCCTCCCCTCTCCCCCCTCCCCCTCCCCTCTCCCCCTCCCCTCTTCCTACCTCCTCCCCCCTCCCTCCCTAGGAGATAGATTTAAACTTTAAAACGTGAATAACTTTAAAAATATAACTCCAATTTCAATGAAACTTCTTCCATTAGCACCAAAGGGACGAAGGTGGGCCTAAAATTGTCGCGCTCTCGTGCACCGTTTTGGCTGTAGTTCAGGAACAAACAAACAAACAAACGAGAGTTTTAGTACATAAATGAGAACAAGTCACCATGTTAAGATCTTGGCTGTAACCCAACATTTTGCTGATAATCTTCCTTATCTCTCCCGCTCAGCAAATTTTAGGGAATACTTCACGCAAAACATATTTTGCAACATTTTCGTCACAGCCTGGCTATTGAAAAGTTTGTTTAGATGATATAATGATATATTAGCGCAGTGTTTTTGTTTTCTTTAGGGAGGGGGATAAGGGCAAACCAGACTTTCCAGTCTTGGGCATTAATTGGAAAAAACAGGTTTTGAATAATTATTTTTGTGCACTAAATTACCACTCTAGAACTAATTACAGACATCTAATTTGCATTAAACTGGTACATGTGGAATATTTTGTTTTCACAAGCAACGATCCGCTCAGATTTACAACCTATTTTTCAGCTATTAACTTCTGGGTGCTTGGGTTGGCGCGGCACAGAAAATGCAGACAAAATCAGAAAAGAAATTGATAAATAGTTATCAATTCCCAATGTCGCCAACGCCGCTTATTTATATGACCTACGTGCTTGAGCAAATATTTAGATTTTATGGTATCTCCTGTTGAATGAGATGGTATTTCATTTTTGTCATATCCCCCCCCCTTAAACAGTTAAAACCTCGTATCCTGCCGCTACATCCTGGGAGTAGTTTTAGCAGTCTTTGGCATCAGCAGGGGTACTCATGAGCCTGGGGTGCTCACTCATTAAACCATTCCCTCTGCTATAAACAGAGCCCATTTAATTAAACATAAAAAAAATAAGAAACTGCAAATGCTGGAATTTAAAATAACCAGTAAGTGCCTGAAATACGGAGGATTGGGCTGTTGTTTCAGATGTAAAAACCTTCGCTGGGCCACTTATCATTCCGTGCTACACATCTGCACACTATCAGCCCAGAATTTCGTTGAGGCATTGAATCCATTTTCTCCCTCATCCTGAAGTTACCCTTTCAGCTGCAGGACTTGGAAGACTGTGAACCCCACAGTTCCCAAGGCACCCACCCTCAATCAGAGGGAATCAAAGGGAATGAAGATCTTTTAGGGGGGTCACTTTCCGGTTGAAGCGTAGGTTTACTAGGTTAATTCCCGAAATGGCAGGACTGTCATATGTTGAAAGACTGGAGCGACTAGGCTTGTTTACACTGGAATTTAGAAGGATGAGAAGAGATCTTATCGAAACGTATAAGATTATTAAGGGGTTGGACACGTTAGAGGCAGGAAACATGTTCCCAATGTTGGGGGAGTCCAGAACAAGGGGCCATAGTTCAAGAATAAGGGGTAGGCCATTTAGAACGGAGATGAGGAAAAACTTTTTCAGTCAGAGAGTTGTGAATCTCTGGAATTCTCTGCCTCAGAAGGCAGTGGAGGCCAATTCTCTGAATGCATTCAAGAGAGAGCTAGATAGAGCTCTTCAGGATAGCGGAGTAAGGGGGTATGGGGAGAAGGCAGGAACGGGGTACTGATGGAGAATGATCAGCCATGATCACATTGAATGGCAGTGCTGGCTCGAAGGGCCGCATGGCCTCCTCCTGCACCTATTGTTTATTGTCTAAGTTAAACAGGGAGTTGCCACCTTACAGCGCCAGAGACCCGGGTGCGATCCTGGCCTCGTGTGCTTGTCCGCACAGAGTTTGTACGTTCCTCCCCGTGACCTGCGTGGGTTTTCTCCGGGATCTTCAGTTTCTTCCCACAACAGCCAAAGACGTACAGATTTGAAGGTTAATTGGCTCGGCGTAATTGTAAATTGTCCCGAGTGTGCGCGGGATAGTGTGAGTGTGTGGGGACCGATGGTCTGCACGGACTCGATGGGCCCAAGTCCTGTTTCCACGTTGAATCTCCAAACTAAACTATAGGAATCTTTACCTGTCCAATCAAGAGGAAATTGAAGATAGACAAAGGCAAATTGGTTTCAGATGTGACATGTGTAATTTATGCACAAGTAAATATAATTGAATGTATGCAGTTAATTGTCATCATCTGAGCCAGCAGGACTCATGGTGTTTTGGGAGCTTTTCGTGTGCGTCACTGTTATGATTTTTTTGCAGGCAGCATCTTGATTGAACTCTGCAGACACACTCAACAGGCTTCTTCCTATTGAGGGCGTGCAGCGTAGGTTTACTAGGTTAATTCCCAGAATGGCGGGACTATCATATGTTGAAAGACTGGAGCGACTAGGCTTGTATACACTGGAATTTAGAAGGATGAGAGGAGATCTTATCGAAACGTATAAGATTATTAAGGGGTTGGACACGTTAGAGGCAGGAAACATGTTCCCAATGTTGGGGGAGTCCAGAACAAGGGGCCACAGTTTAAGAATAAGGGGTAGGCCATTTAGAACTGAGATGAGGAAAAACCTTTTCAGACAGAGTTGTGAATCTGTGGAATTCTCTGCCTCAGAAGGCAGTGGAGGCCAATTCTCTGAATGCATTCAAGAGAGAGCTGGATAGAGCTCTTAAGGATAGCAGAGTCAGGGGGTATGGGGAGAAGGCAGGAACGGGGTACTGATTGAGAATGATCAGCCATGATCACATTGAATGGCGGTGCTGGCTCGAAGGGCCGAATGGCCTACTCCTACACCTATTGTCTATTGTCTATTGAAGAAAATATAAAAACTTCCTTGATGACCAACTTCCTTGATGACCAAACTTATAATAATAATAATAATAATAATAATAATAATAATATTCATTTATTGTCATTGCAACGAGTACAACGAAATTAAAAAATAGCCAATCCTGACGGTGCGTACAAACATATATGCAATAAATGCAAAAACAAATAAATACATAAATACAATTAAATACAATTATATTAAGTACAAGATTTTTTAACGGTGTTGCCTAGTGCAAAGGTAGAGTTCAGTTCTCGTATGGCCCTGGGGTAAAAACTGTTCTTAAGTCTGTTTGTTCGGGATTTGATCGACCTGAAACGTCGACCAGAGGGCAGATGAACAAACAGACGGTTGCCGGGGTGGGATGGATCTTTTATTATTTTGCCTGCTCTACTGAGGCAGCGTAGTCTGAACAGGTGCTCCAGGGAGGGCAGTGAGCAGCCGATGATCTTCTGGGCCGTCGTGATGACCCTCTGAAGGGCCTTCCTGTCCTTTTCTGAGCAGCTGGCATACCATGTGGTTATACAGTATGCCAGCACACTCTCGATGGAGCAGCGATAGAAGGACAACATGAGCTTCTCCTGCAGGTTGGTTTTCCTGAGGATCCTCAGGAAGTGGAGTCTCTGCTGTGCCTTCTTTACTGTGGTGATGGTGTTGGTAGACCAGGTAAGATCCTCTGCGATGTGCGTACCCAGGAACCTGAAAGCTGGTACCCTTTCCACACAGACCCCATTGATGTAGAGTGGGTCGTAATCTCCACTGGTTTTTCTAAAGTCAATTATAAGTTCCTTTGTTTTGGAGGAGTTCAGGACCAGATTGTTCACTGAACACCATGCTGCCAGCCTTTGGATTTCATCCCTATAGGCTGTCTCATCTCCTTCTGAGATGAGTCCAACCACAGTCGTGTCATCCGCGAACTTGATGATGGTGTTGGTGGGATGGGTGGGGGCGCAGTCGTGAGTGTAGAGGGAGTAAAGGATGGGGCTCAACACACAGCCCTGTGGTGAGCCGGTGCTCAGTGTAATGGTGGAGGAGAGGTGAGGGCCTATTTTGACGGTAGGAGCAGCAAAAGGCAGACCACAGTCTGAAGCAGTCCATGCAGCCTAGCAGTTCATGTTCATAATTTTGTAAATTATCAGAACATAATTAGGCCATTCAGCCCATCAAGTCTACTCCCACCATTTAATCTATCTTTCCCTCTCAATCCCATTCTCCTGCTTTCGCCCCATAACCTCCGACACCCTCACTAATCAAGAATCTGTCAATCTCCACCTTAAAAATATCCATTGACTTATCATATCATATCATATATATACAGCCGGAAACAGGCCTTTTCGGCCCTCCAAGTCCGTGCCGCCCAGTGATCCCCGTACATTAACACTATCCTACACCCACTAGGGACAATTTTTTACATTTTACCCAGCCAATTAACCTACATACCTGTACGTCTTTGGAGTGTGGGAGGAAACCGAAGATCTCGGAGTAAACCCACGCAGGTCACGGGGAGAACGTACAAACTCCTTACAGTGCTTGGCTTCCACAGCCATCAGCTTCCACTTTCTGGTAACTTTAGCTTATTTCTAAGCAAGTTTTCTTTATCGGACAGCAGTGCTTACACTAGGAATCTAATTGCTATTTAAGGGATGTAGAAAAAAAGGAACCGCAGATGATGATTCTTACACTAAAGGACACAAAATTCTGGAGTTAACTCAGCAGGTCATGTTCAATTGGGGTCTCATAATGCCCAATACTGGCTGAGGCTTAATAAAAAATATATACAGATCACATCCCAGAAGGCTTGGAAGTTTTTGCCGAGTTGCAGCTCCACATTTTTATGGATAGATTTCAAGGTAACATTCTCAGCTCGGCTTCCTACACCAAATAGCTCGTCGAAGATGAACTATCTTTGACAAACTATCGTTGTCAAAGAAGGCAGGACCGCTCTAAGATAATGAAGGGGAATTGTGCTTGGAATATGCGGATGTAGGCGAGGCTCCAATCAAGTAGTTTGCCTCTGTTTCTCACCATGGCAAAGGCCATGGAGGGCACAAGGTTAATGTAGAGCATACTAGTCGGCAAGAAATGGACACAGAGTGCTGGAGTAAGTCAACAGGTCAGGCAGCATCCGTTACTCTAATACTCTGCGACTATCTTCGGTATATACCAGCATCTGCAGTTCCTTTCCAAACTAATGTGCAAGGGCAGTTTGAGGCTACGAAGGGGGATTGTGAAGAGCAGTGAGGTGAATAAATCCACAGGACTTGATGGGATCGATCCCAGGTTTTTGAAGGAGGCAAGGGAGGGTATTGCGGGAGTGTTGACATTGATCAGTCTGAAGAAGGGTCTCGACCCGAAACGTCACCCATTCCTTCTCTCCTGAGATGCTGCCTGACCTGCTGAGTTACTCCAGCATTTTGTGAATAAATACCTTGGATTTGTACCAGCATCTGCAGTTATCTTCTTTTACACAGAGGGTTGTGAATGCCTGGAGCCCGTACCAGGGAATAGTGGTTGAGGCAAACACAATAATGACATTGAGGAGATTTGTGGATAGGCAGGGATTTGTGGGGATGCGGGGAATGGAGGGCTAAAGATTATGTGTAGGTAAGTAGGTAAGAGATTGTCTCGGCATTATGCGTAAGGAGGAACCGCAGATGCTGGTTAACACCGAAGGTAGACACAATATGCTGGAGTAACTCAACGGGTCAGGCATGACGGTCTTGGCATCATGTTCAGCACAGACATTGGAGGCCTGTTCTTGTGCTGTACTGCTCTATTCCCTACGTTTTATTTTCTAAGATGTATCACAGTGTGGCTGCAAATCGTGTTTTCGAGAACTTTTTTTTTCTTCTCATTGTAGGCATTGAAAAGAAGTCAGATTTACCCCATTCTCAAACCTGCCGTGGGAACAAACCGCAGCATTGCAAACTCCAAATCCATCACATCCGCGCTATAAACAGCGCAGTCTGCCTAACTGAGACAAATGTAACAAGAGGACGCCTTGTGGAATGCGGAAAGGAGAAAGAGCCTAAGAGGAGAGAGCCTTTGTGGATGTTGTATTGTTTAATAGACCGATGGCTGTAGGAAAACACTGAACCTGGGCGTTACAATTTTCAGGCTCCTCTTCCTTATCTGCTATCAGTTATCGGTTATCGGAAATCATATTTCTTTCAAGACTTTCGTTGTGATTTAAAAACAAGGGGTTTCCTTCTCCATATTTAACTGGATCGGAATTGAATATGTGAATATACGTGATCGCAGGACACTAAATGTGCCCATGTATTTTATAAATGTTGCAAGGATCCTGGTGGGCTCCCTCGAAATAAGACTGCACAACTGGAACGACACGCCATCTAATAAACACGGAAAGCTCACCATATGTAACGCATAATGTACTAGTCTGGTGATAAGATTAAAGTTGACATTAAGCAAAATCTGGTTAAGCTCATTCAAAACTCGGTCACTAATTGGGCTGCGGGTCAGAATGATGGCATAAAATGCCTCCTCATTAAGCGCGATTGGTAAGGTTGGTGAAATCATGTTCTGTGCTTCAGGCAAATCGAGGGTAGATTTCCTTCCTCGACTCCTAGCCTCGGGAGATAATTGCAAATGCGGACTAAAGCTGCTTCAAAACATGGCAAATAAGGAAAGTAAAGCTCTCAGAAAGCTTCCATTAGCGTAATAATGTGCCATACTCCAGCTGATGGAAAACAATGCTTCATCCCCTTTTGCTCGTTATTTGACTTATTTGTTAAATAAATTCTCATAAAGTCTTAATTGAGCACATCTGCCGCACACGATCTCCGCTCACAGAGTGCTGTAAGTGCGCTAATTATACAAACGGGGAAAACACAATGGAGCAAACTTAAATATAGGTAAATGTCCCCCCCCGGAGGCCTTTCATCCGAACATGTATGGAGTGCCACACACTTGTGAAGAGAAGACACCTGTTCCTTTCAGACTTGCGTAATATTACCAAAGCACTCTGCAGTTGTCAGAGAGAAACTAAAGCAGGCAGGGCAAAGTTAACATTGCAATCTTTCACACAACTAAAATCCAAAATGGTGGGGGTAAAAAGTGATAAGAGTCACAGAGTCACAGAGTGATCCAGTGTGGAAACAGGCCCTTCAGCCCAACTTGCCCACACCGGCCAACATGTCCCAGCTACACTTGTCCCACCTGCCTGCGCTTGGCACACACCCCTCCAAACCTGGCCTATCCATGTACCTGTCCAACTTTCTTAAACGTTGGGATAGTCCCAGCCTCAACTATCCCTCAGATTCCAATTAAATCTTTTCCCCTTCACCTTGAACCGATGTCCTCTGGTCCTCGATTCCCTTCCTTTGGGCAAGAGATTCTACCCAATCTATTTCCTCTCATGATAGGGATGGACATATTTGGAGTAAACCTAGAATAGAGAACAGAACAGTATAGGAACAGGCCCTTTGGACCACAATATCTGCGATGAACATAATGTCTAGTTAAATTAATGTCCTCTGCTTGCACAATGATCCATACCTTTCCATTCCACACGTCTAGCAAAAAGCCTTTTAAATCCTCTATTGTCCCTACCTCCACCTCTACATCAGGCAATGCATTCCAGGTACCTGGAATGGCAGGTAGTGACTAGTGGGGTACCGCAAGGCTCGGTGTTGGGACCGCAGCTATTTACAATATACATCAATGACTTGGATGAAGGGATTAAAAGTACCATTAGCAAATTTGCCGATGATACAAAGCTGGGTGGCAGTGTGAACTGTGAGGAAGATGCTATGAGGTTGCAGGGTGACTTGGACGGGTTGTGTGAGTGGGCGGATGCATGGCAGATACAGTTTAATGTGGATAAGTGTGAGGTTATCCACTTTGGTGGTAAGAATAGGAAGGCAGATTATTATTTGAATGGTGTCAAGTTAGGAAAAGGGGACGTACAACGTGATCTGGGTGTCTTAGTGCATCAGTCACTGAAAGGAAGCATGCAGGTACAGCAGGCAGTGAAGAAAGCCAATGGAATGTTGGCATTCATAACTAGAGGAGTTGAGTATAGGAGCAAAGAGGTCCTTCTGCAGTTGTACAGGGCCCTAGTGAGACCGCACCTGGAGTACTGTGTGCAGTTTTGGTCTCCAAATTTGAGGAAGGATATTCTTGCTATTGAGGGCGCGCAGCGTAGGTTTACTAGGTTAATTCCCGGAATTGCAGGATGTTGAAAGACTGGAGCGACTAGGTTTGTATACATTGGAATTTAGAAGGATGAGAGGGGATCTTATCGAAACGTATAAGATTATTAAGGGGTTGGACATGTTAGAGGCAGGAAACATGTTCCCAATGTTGGGGGAGTCCAGAACCAGAGGCCACAGTTTAAGAATAAGGGGTAGGCCATTTAGAACAGAGATGAGGAAAAACTTTTTTAGTCAGAGAGTTGTGAATCTGTGGAATTCTCTGCCTCAGAGGGCAGTGGAGGCCAATTCTCTGAATACATTCAAGAGAGAGCTAGATAGAGCTCTTAAGGATAGCGGAGTCAGGGGGTATGGGGAGAAAGCAGGAACGGGGTACTGATTGAGAATGATCAGCCATGATCACATTGAATGGCGGTGCTGGCTCAAAGGGCCGAATGGCCTACTCCTGCACTTATTGTCTATTGTCTATTGTCTACCTACCACTATGTAAAAAAAAAACTTTCCCCACACATCTGTTATATTTTGCCACACTCGCCTTAAAGTTAAACCCTCTAGACTTTGACATTTCCAGCCTGGGTTTAAAGGTTCTGACTGACTGCCCTAAGTAATGCCTCTCATAATTTTATACACTTTATAATGATATATCAGGTCTCTTTTCAGTCTGTGATGCTCCAGAGAAAACAATCCGAGTTTGTCCAACCTCTCCTTATAGGTAATACCCTTTAATCCAGGCAACACTCTAGTCAACCTTTTCTGAACCATCAGCAAGGTCTCCACATCCTTCCTGCAATGGAGCAACCAAAACTGCTCACAATACTCCAAGTGCAGACTAACCAAAATCCTATAAAGCAACAACATGCCTTCCTGGCTCTTCTTCTCAATGCTCCAGCCGATTGAAGCAAACGTACCATCCATCTTCTTTACCACTCTATCTATTTGTGTTGCAACTTTCATGGAGCTTGGGACTTGGACCTTAAGATCCCTCAAGGGACTTGCCAGCATTGTCATAAGAATGGGATCTTTTTCCATTACTCTTGTGCTATCATTGTGCTATGTTGTGCTTAAGGATAGCGGAGTCAGGGGGTATGGAGAGAAGGCAGGAACGGGGTACTGATTGAGAATGATCAGCCATGATCACATTTAATGGTGGTGCTGGCACGAAGGGCCGAATTGTCTATTGTCTATTGTGCTATCAAGTAAATAAAATGAATCATACATACAACAAAAAAATCACGATTTAAAAAAATATTTCAGCCTATGTTCAAACTTAATTTATGTGCCACTAGACCACATGCACTGTGTTCATATTTGAATATAAGAGACTGGAAGTTCTCATACATCCTTTCCATCGGAATCCTCTCCCAAGTCCTAATTTTGAAGGAAAATTCAGCAGCTTATTTTTCTTTATTCTCAGGTTGGCAGCGAATAAAAAACGAAACTCTCTTCCAGCACATCTATTGTTTGATAAATTCCAATACTTCCATTGGGGTAGAGTGTATCATAATAGTGATAGAGTCAGACAGCCATGAAACAGGCTTTAGACTAGACTTTAGAGATACAGCACAGAAACAGGCCCTTCGGCCCACCGAGTCTGCACCGACCGGTGAAGCCCCTCACATTAACACTATCCTAGCACTAGAGACAGTTTTACAGTTTTACCAAAGCCAATTAACCTACAAACCTGTACGTCTTTGGAGTGTGGGAGGAAACCGAAATACCCGGAGAAAACCCACACGGTCACGCGGAGAACGTACAAACTTTGTATCAACTGCACTCATAGTCAAGATTGAACCCGGGTCTCTGGTGCTGTAAGGCAGCAACTCTACCGCTGCTGTGCCTCCCCTATGCAGCTTAATAGACAATAGACAATAGGTGCAGGAGGGAGCCATTCGGCCCTTCGAGCCAGCACCGCCATTCAATGTGATCATGGCTGATCATTCTCAATCAGTACCCCGTTCCTGCCTTCTCCCCATACCCCCTGACACTGCTATCCTTAAGAGCTCCATCTAGCTCTCTCTTGAATGCATTCAGAGAATTGGCCTCCACTGCCTTCTGAGGCAGAGAATTCCACAGATTCACAACTCTCTGGCTGAAAAAGTTTTTCCTCATCTCAGTTCTAAATGGCCTACCCCTTATTCTTAAACTGTGGCCCCTTGTTCTGGACTCCCCCAACATTGGGAACATGTTTCCTGCCTCTAATGTGTCCAACCCCTTAATAATCTTGTACGTTTCGATAAGATTTCGTTTCAATTAACAGGCCTGCCCATTTTCACTGCTCTCATACAGTGAAAATGGGCAGGCCTGTTACGCAGCGGTAGAGTTGCTGCTTTACAGCGAATGCAGCACCGGAGACTCAGGTTCGATCCTGACTACGGGTGCTGCACTGTAAGGAGTTTGTACGTTCTCCCCGTGACCTGCGTGGGTTTTCTCCGAGATCTTCGGTTTCCTCCCACACTCCAAAGACGTACAGGTATGTAGGTTAATTGGCTGGGTAAATGTAAAAATTGTCCCTAGTGGGTGTACGATAGTGTTTAATGTACGGGGATCGCTGGGCGGCACGGACTTGGTGGGCCGAAAAGGCCTGTTTCCGGCTGTATATATATGATATGATATGATATGATATGATAGAGGCAATATTATACGATACGATAAAACTTTGTTCATCTCCGGAGGGGAAATTGTTCTGCCGACAGTCACCACCACACAAGGTACACAAAAACTTGAAATCAAAAGTGAAAACAAAAAGTAAAAGACAAGCGACTGTTGGCTGACTGCCGTGTGCACAGCGCCTTCACCGGAACAAACAAACAAACAAACAAACAAACACAGACTTATCCCCTGGGCAGAGGATTCTAAACTAGAGTGCCCCCTCCCCCACACCCGGCCCCCCTTTGTTCTCTCACCGTCCCCCACGGCAGGTCCCCATTGTTCTTCCCGACGGTCCCTCCATGCCGGGTCCCCATTGTCTTCCCCTCCCCCCTCACGCTCATCGACCGCGAGGCCCCACCACCACTGTGAGGCTTCCCCTTGCGGCTGAGGTCCACGTTGCCATCGTGGCCCCACTGCCGCTCCTGCTGCCACCGACGTACACAATATAACTTCCAGGACTTCAGCTGTTATAGTAAATGCTCTTGCAATTCCAATTGCTCTTGCTCTTGTAAATGCTCTTTTGCAATTCTGACTGTGGAGTCAGAGGAAGGTTTCCAAACTAACATAGCACGGACAAGCACATTTGTGCCAGAGCATGTGAAAGAAGTGCATTCACATGCTCTTCTTTCAACATTCAAGACCACATTTCATGTCCGGATGGGCTATTCTGCTCTTTTTTCGAAGAACATAAGAAATAGAAGCCAGAGCAGGCCATTCAGCCCATCATGCCAGCAGCACTATTCAATAAGATTATAGTCATAGTCATACAGTGTGGAAACAAGCCCTTTGGCTCAACATGTCCACACTGACCAGCATTCCTTTTTCTTGTCCCACCTGCCTGTGTTTGGCCCATATACCTCTTTACCTATCCTATCCATGTACCTGTCCAAATGTTTCTTAAACATTGTGATAGTACCTGCCTCAACTACCTCCTCTGGCAGCTCGTTCCATACAACCACCACCCTTTGTGTAAAACGTTTCCCCTCGTGTTCCTATTAAATCTTTCCCCTCTCACCTTAAACCTACGTCCTACGGCTCTCGATTCCTCTACTCTGGACAAAAGACTGTGAGTTTATTGGATCTATTATAATAATAATAATAATAATAATAATAATAATAATGTATTTTATTTATATAGCGCTTTTCATATACTCAAAGACGCTTTACAGAGATTTAGAGAACATAGGGAAATTAATAAATAGATAAATAAGTAAATAAATAAACGAACAGAGAAAGGAGACAGAAGGTGAGGTGACCTTCAGTGGTTGAAGGCAGTATGAATGAACTATTCCTCTCTGGCATTTCCCCTCACTGACCCCATATCCCTCAAGATGAAAAAAACCCATCTCAATGTATGTGATGGATATACACAGCAAACAAGTTCAGTTGAGATTCCCAAATAAACCTCCTTTAGGCTGTGATTAGACCAGCAGGTTCCATTCATCTGCACAGGTTTGGGAATATCCGAGTGGGAATTTTCTCCTCCATTCACTCTCCTGCCAAGGTTGTGTTTGGGACAGACCTAACAATCACACCAGGAACCTTAGCTCTTCCATTGCACTTCCATTACGTAAAGGCAATCATCCTTTCGAACCCAAAGTCGCAGTCTCTACTTCAGTTGGGGGATGAAATGGGTTGAGGCTATGCGAACCAATAAGTTTGGAGATCCACGAAGACATAGACTGAATTAAAGGAGTATAGCTTCCATGAAGTAAATACAAATGGTTGGTATCACAATTTGCACTTTGGTCCTTTCTTATTTAAAAAAAGGGGACAACTTTCAATTCCCAGGCTGCCATCACCTTATCTTTACCATGGACATCAGTATTAAGAAGCATCTTTACCTATTACCTGCCATGCCTTGTCCGGCCTCTCCTCTCTCCCTGCTTTCTCCCCACATCCACCCCTCCCCCCCCCATCCCCACCTACAGAAGAAAGGTCCCAACCTGAAACGTCGCCTATCCTTGTCCTCCGGGGATGCTGCCTGACCCGTTGAGTTACTCCAGCACTTTGTGTTCTCCACAAGATTCCAGCATTTGCAGTTCACCATGTCTGAGGGGATATGTTATCTTTACAGAGACTGGCATTTATTTTGCCACGTAAAAACTGGACAATATTCTCTCAGAAAAGCCAGGACAACCATTCAAATCTGTGTGTTTGGGCCAAAGAATACCAAAATTAGTTCCAAATCCTTTCTTCCCCATTAATCCTGTGTTAACCACTGCTTCAATTTCCCTTTAAACATGCACTGGTGAATTGTTGCCCCTCATGGGAAACTATTTCTGTGCTCCAGAAATGAAATGAATTGATTTACGAATGAAAAATAACTCCAAAACAAGGTAATTGTGTGAAGCTGTTTGAGACACTTTGGAAGGATTTTTCCAAGCCTCTTTTTACATATACTGTGGGCTCACACTGGCTCGAGTCTTCAATAACACTAAACAGATTTTTTTCCTCACTGTCATTTTCCTTCACTAACCCCATATCCATTAATATATATTTTTAAATGCCACCGTTTATTATTCTCTTTCTTGCCTTATCAACGTTATTAGTCGGCTTGCCCCTACACATCTCCATAATCCCTTGCAGTCCCCTAATCCTTAAAGATATTTCCATTCCTTTTGATCGTCATGAAACCTAATTGCTCCGCCTTTGTGCAAACCTCAGCTGCCAAGCACCCGAGGTCTGACATTCTCTTCCCACACCCCCTCCATTTGCATTCTGATTTTATGACTCCCTTTAACACTCACTCCTTTGACCAAGCCTTCAGTCACCACCCTTAAGTCTCCTGTATCACAAAATACTGGAGTAACTCAGCAGGTCAGGCAGCATCTCTGGAGAGAAGGAATGGGCTGACGTTTTGGGTCGAGACCCTTCTTCAGACTGAAGAAGCCTTAAGTCTCCCTTAAGTCTCCTAACGTCATTCAGCATCACGTTGTTTTTAAAATGCTGCATTAAAGTCACTTTTAAAGTAAAATTGAGTGTTTTCGGCGATGCACTATGTCAAAAGAGTGATGACACGCAGAATGGAGACACAGGAGATTGCAGATGCTGGAATCTTGAGCAAAGTACAAAATGCTGGAGGAACTCAGCGGGGCAGGCAGCATCTGCGGAAAGGACGGACTGGCAGCCTTTCTGTAGTCAATGATCAATTCTTGTTAAATACTTTCTCAAGAATATTGCCACATAAAATCTGCACAACAAACTCAAAATTATCATTACAATAGGCCACTGCATGATTGTCGAGACCATATGTGCTTCTAGATACATTTTCATATTGTTGGACGTTAAAATGGACTTTTAATCTTACTTTTAGAAAATAATTGCATCCATCAAGTCAAAATGAATTAACTTACAGATGAAGAAATCTCTAAAATAATATCATTGTGTATCATCGTTAAAATAATATCAAGTATTTGGAGACATTGGCAATATGGCTTGAAGTACCATATGTAGACGTACAGGTATGTAGGTTAATTGGCTGGGTAAATGTAAAAATTGTCCCTAGTGGGTGTAGGATAGTGTTAATGTACGGGGATCACTGGGCGGCACGGACTTGGAGGGCCGAAAAGGCCTGTTTCCGGCTGTATATATATGATATGATGATATGATATGATATTAATGCAAGTCTGAAGAAGGGTCTCAACCCGAAACGTCGCCCATTCCTTCTCTCCTGAGATGCTGCCTGACCTGCTGAGTTACTCCAGCATTTTGTGAATAAATGCCTATGATTTATACCAGCATCTGTAGTTATTTTCTTATATTAATACAAGTAATTGTTTTCTTTCTTTTTACATGGTACTCCGGTGGAAGGAACTCATATTTCTTTTCATGTCCTGTGCTTTTATCTGACTCTTGCCTTTATTACATGTTAATTTTGGTTAATAAGTTTCTAAATTTCACACGTGTAGGCAAGATATGAAAGCTGATATCACTCTCAGATGCTCGCAGTGAGGTGAACTGGTTAGGGCGCGTCCTTTCAACCCCTATTAAAATTGAAGAAACATTATTAGAAGAAAAAAAACTGATTATGAAATAAATAGATCCTTGCTTTAAAAAGGATTCTTTAATAATACGAAGAACCTCTTGTCTGGTTTATACACTGGAAGCAGGAGGCATAACTGTTTATAAGGATAATAAATGCCTTAGTAACACTTTACAAGTGTCATCGTTTGAACTCAATTGACACTTCGAGCTAATTACAATAATCACAGCTTTAAGAATGTCTGCTTATCTCTCCTAATCACATAGTACAAGGTTGGCCTTTGACGCTTTTATATGAGGCATGTATTATTTAATCAAAATCTTCACAGGGAAATGGCACCCGTACGGAAGAGGGCTGATCTTATTTTGTGTTTCCATGTGCAAGCCTTGCAATTTAATGTTATAAAAAATCAGCCCTGGGTCTTTAATTTGTCTCCCTTCCACCTTATGCATTGTCAGATTACATGGTCGTTTTTACCTTATCAATGAATATTTTTAGCTGGGGAGCGGATACTGTCAGAGATTCTACATGAATGTCGAGTCACAGCAGGGGGTTTTTCCAATATATCGTTGATGAGCTACTCTCTGGCAGTGGCGATATCACCCAAATTACAGTACTTAGCGCTTAATTGCACGAGGTCAGAACCAGAGGGGTTTTTTTCTTCCTTCTCATGCAGACAAGAGCAGGTTGTATGATTAATCAATCAGGATGGGAACAAATGGGGAGATTAAACTCGCATCTAAAATGTACGGAACTGGCGTCGGTATATTGACATTTGTCCAATTATTCAAAAAAGGAGATGCAAGCAACTTGGAGCAAGACATTTCAAAGAATGAGCGCATTGTCATTTAATTGCACTTCATTGCTCCTAGATTTTCTCGTGCTTTTTGATGTTGGTGGCGAAACATTCTGCTGTGAATTTAACTAGCAGACAGACAGCAGCAGAACGGGACAGAGGGGGTATTCAATTAAAATTGGAGACGCTCACCACAGAGTCCTCAGTCTGAAGAAGGGTCTCGACCCGAAACGTCACCCATTCCTTCTCTCCTGAGATTCTGCCTGACCTGCTGAGTTACTCCAGCATTTTGTGAATAAATACCTTCGATTTGTACCAGCATCTGCAGTTATCTTCTTGTACTACAAAGTGACAAACACACAGCTTACCCTTTTTCTGCAACTGAGTGGGGGGAAAGTACGAGGAAAGCAGGCGTCTTCCTTTCAGAGGGTTTGGAACGCATTAATAAAAAATTGAAGGTAAAGAAAGTGTGCGGAGTCTCGTTTCAGCTACTTTCCTGAATTACTGACCCGTGGAAATAGCAGTGATGCCAATAGCCGTCGCCGTTATTTAATATGCAAAAGCCATGAGCATTTCAGGGTCGAGCAGATGCATGATTAGATGGGGACGGGCAAAAGTTGCTATGTTCGCTGTACTGGTCTTCCCGAAGTGGACCTCTGCTGAAATGCACTGACAGACATTACAAATGTTCCTGCCCCACTTGCGCTGCAGAAACAGAGTTACTCACCAGAGAAAGTTAAGTCGAATGAAGTCACTTGAAGTGTGAGTACCCTTTTAACAACATAATAAGTGTTAATTACTCCCAATCAACCTTTCTAACACTGGAAAATTAACCATTACAATTGTCGTGTCTCATTTCTTCAGGTTTTATACTTTTGTTGAAGATTAAAATAAAATTAAAACTTTTTTTAAATAAAGTTTTCCTCTCCTCTTCTTTTCCCTTCAGCTATTTTTCTTCTAGCCTTTTCTATCTCTGCTGCTGTTACCCAACGTGTCGGAGGGTGGTGAATCTGTGGAGTTCATTGCCACAGAAGGTAGTGGAGGCCGACAATTGATATTTTGAAGGCAGAGACAGATAGATTCTCAACCCGCAACGTCACCTATTCCTTCTCTCCAAAGGTGCTGCCTGTCCCGCTGAGTGTATGTCTATTTTTTGGTTTAAACCAGCACCTGCAGTTCCTTCCTACAATAGATAGATTCTTGATTAGTATGGGTGTCGGGGTCATGGGGAGAAGACAGGAGAACGGAGTCGAGAGAGAAGATAGATCAGCCATGATTGAATGGCGGAGTAGACCTGATGGACCGCATGGCCTAATTCTGCTCCTATCACTTGTGAACCTGTGAACATGCCATTAAATTTGCCCATGGTCTGTGCACTCTGTATTGTAATTCTTCAATCTGCTTGGTTAATGAGTATCAGATGGTCTGAGATCCAGGATGCCCAGAGACCACCATATGCCCAGATATTCCACAAAATATCTTGGAAGGTTAAACCGACCAGGCCGGAAATGGGGAACTCACAAGGACACAGGATTTTTTTTAGATTTTAGATTTTTTGTTTTTTTAGATTTAGAGATACAGCGCGGAAACAGGCCCTTCGGCCCACCGGGTCCGCGCCGCCCAGCGATCCCCGCACATTAACACTATCCTACACACACTAGGGACATTTTTTACATTTACCCAGTCAATTAACCTCAGTCAATTTTAGTCAATTAGTCAATTAACTAAAAAGTTGCAAGAAAGACTAAGTACGTCTTTGCAGTGTGGGAGGAAACTGAAGATCTCGGAGGAAATCGAAGATCTCGGAGAAAACCCACGCAGGTCACGGGGAGAGCGTACAAACTCCGTACAGACGGCGCCCATAGTCAGGATCGAACCCGAGTCTCCGCCGCTACATTCGCTGTAAGCAGGTACAGGCCACAAGCCTCTCAGTCTGGCCCCCACCATTCAATAAGAGCATGGCTGATCTAATACCACCCTCTTCTGTGCCAGTTCTTCATAATCATCAATTCCCTCGATATTTTAAATATTTATCTATCTCCACCTTAAAATATATCAAATCATCTGCTCGAACACAGCTGCCAGATGTTGAGGCAGGTACCATAACAACGTTTAAAAGACATTTGGACAGATACATGGATAGGAAAGGGTTAGAGAGATGTGGTCCAAACACGGGCAGGTGCGACCAGTGTAGGTGGGGCACCATGGTCAGCCATTCTCCCAATCTCTTCTGAATCCCTCCCTATCTTCCCTATACCATTACTTTGTCACCTTACAATACAAGGGCAATTTGTAAAAATTCAAATGGGTGCAAGTTCAATTGGGGTATTACAAAAGGAATTGGGAAACTATTTGTGGAGAAAGGAATTTTCTTTCAAGTGGGGTGACACAGAGGCATGGCGATAGGGTTGCTGGATTACAATGCCAAAGATCCTGACTGCGGGTGTTTTCTGAACGGAGTTTGTACATTTTCCTGTGACCGCGTGGGTTTTCTCCAAGTGCTCCGGTTTCCTCCCACATTCCAAAAACGTGCAGGTTTGTAGGAGAATTGGCTTCTGTAAACTGTCCCTATTGTGTAGGATAGAGCCAGTGTATGGGTGATTGCAGGTCCAATTTTAGGTAATCTCTAACAAGCCCCCTCTCCCTCCCCTTTCTCCCCCCACCCTGCACCCTTGCGGCGCCCCACCTGGACTCGCACCTATTTCTCCCCTCCCCCCTCCATTCCTTCCTCTGTCTTCACAATTCACAACTCTTCGATCCTTTTGTCTCACACCTTCTTTATCGTCTCCGGTCTTTGTCCAACCATCTGCCTATCAAACCCCCCCTCCCCCTCGCCAGTATTCACCTATGACCTGCCAAGCCTTGTCCTTTCTTCCCCCCCCACCAACAATCAGTCTGAGGAAGGGTCCCAACCCGTAACATCACCCAGCCATGTTCTCCATAGATGCTGCCTGACCCCCCCTGAGTTACTCCAGTACTTAGCGCCATTTTTTGCAAACCAGTATCTGCAGTTTCTGGCTGCAACATTTCGACACATATTTGTTGGAGTAAATATCGATTTGTGTACGTACCATAAATGTATAATAAATATTTAATTGGCGAAAACAAATAGCATCGACTGACTTAGTTTCATTAATTCACATCATTTGATGTTTACCTCTCTGGAAGTCAAGTATATCTCATATCAAGAATGAGACACACAAGATAGACAAAGTGTAAATGAATACCATCACGTTGAATTTCAGACCAGGCAATCTTGAGAATTAAACCCCAAAATCTATGCCGCAACAAAAAACTTAATAAATAAACTACTCACAATTTGTGTTCTGCATACTGCAATATTATTGCTATTGTTGACTCAGTTAACTTACTAGAATGGCAGATAAGTGATTCATCCCCTTGTGAGTCAGTTTGTTGTTCCAAAGTATAAGTGTTTTCAGTCCTTGCTTCTGTCTTTTAAGGCCTTCACAGATGTCCTCCAGTCCTAGAAACAGCATTGACTTGTTAACCTTTGTACCTTACTCATAACCTGTGCAGTTTTTGTGCACAACGAGGTTCAGATAACAGTGCACTTAGCGTTATTGGATGCAGTGCATCAATCAAGTTTTTGAACTTTTTAAAGGCGCCAGTATGCCGTACCATTAGACCATAAGACATTGGAGCAGAATGGAGACCCGGGTTCAATCCCGACTACGGGTGCTGTTTTGTACGGAGTTTCTACGTTCTCCATGTGACCTGCGTGGGTTTTCTCCGAGATCTTCGGTTTCCTCCCACACTCCAAAGACGAGCAGGTTTATAGGTATATTGGCTTGGAATAAGTGTAAATTGTCCCTAGTATGTGTAGGATAGAGTTAATGTGCAGGGATCGCTGGTCAGTGCGGACTCGGTGGGCCGAAGGGCCTGTTTCCACGCTGTATCTCTAAAAAGAAAACTAAAAAAACTAAATTAAGCCATTCGGCCTATCAAGTCAAATCCTCCACTCGAGGGTGGCTGATATATTTTTTCTCGATCAACCCCATTCTCCTCCCTGTTTCGTGTAATCTTTGCCACCCATGCTAATCAAGAACCTATCAATCTCATCTTTAAAAAATACCCAATGTTTTGGTCTCCACATTCAATGATGGCTTATCTATTTTTCCCTCTCAACCCCATTCTCCTGCCTTCTCTCCGTAATCTTTGACATCCGTACTAATCAAGAATCTATCAATCTTTTTTGCTTTAAAAAATACCCGATGTCTTGGCCTCCACAGTCAAGCATGGCTGATCTATTTTTCCCTCTCGACCCCATTCTCTTGCCTTCTCTCTGTAATCTTTGACACCTGTACTGATCAAGAAACAGGTATCATATCATATCATATCATATTTCAGATACAGCGCGGAAACAGGCCTTTTCGGCCCTCCAAGTCCGTGCCGCCCAGTGATCCCCGCACATTAACACTATCCTACACCCACTAGGGACAATTTTTACATTTACCCAGCCAATTAACCTACATACCTGTACGTCTTTGGAGGTATGTAGGTTAATTGACTGGGTAAATGTAAAAATTGTCCCTAGTGTGTGTAGGATAGTGTTAATAGTGTTAGTGTGCGGGGATCGCTGGGCGGCGCAGACTTGGTGGGCCGAAAAGGCCTGTTTCCGCGCTGTATCTGAAATATGAAATAATATAATATGAATCTATCAATCTCCACTTTAAATAATACCCGATGGTCTTGGTCTCCACAGCCGTCTGTGACAATGAATTCACCACCCTCTGGCTGAAGAAATTCCATTCTAAAGATACATCCTTTTATTCTGAGGCTGTGTCCTCTGTTCCTAGACTCTCCCACTACTGGAAACATCCATTCCATGTCTGGTACCTCCCATCACAAAAAAAACCATTACGAATAACTGAATGTGCTTTTCAATGCTGTATGACTTGTGTTGATCCATTGCTGAAATATTAACAAGTGGATGTAGAGGTAGAGAACATAGAATGGGATTTATTTTAACTGTTTTATATGATGTGTTTTCATGTTATTGACTTGATAACACAAGAATAATGGAAAAAGATCCCATTCTTATTCCAGTGTAAGGGGAAAGTATTCAGTTAGTGGCAAGACCCTTAACAGAGTTGCTGCCTTATAGCACCAGCAACCCGTGTTCGATCCTGACCTCGGCTGCTGTCTGTGTGGAGTTTGCACATGTTCCCTGTGACCGCAAGGATCCTCTCTAGGTGCTTGAAGATAGACACAAAATGCTGGAGTAACTCAGCGGGACAGGCAGCTTCTCTGGAGAGAAGGAAGTGGTGACGTTTCGGGTCGAGACCCTTCCTCAGACTCTGGGTGCCCTACAGTTATGGTCTCACTGCATCAACACCAAACAGAGAGAGAGAGAGAGAGAGAGAGTGCTTTTCACAATCTTACTGTTTCATATGGCTATTGGCAGCTAGGAAAATACTTTAGTGGTGTAAAAATGCACTAAAATATTCTCATTCAGCATGCACTCATATCACATCTCTTATTTATTGATTTTGGTTGAGGACATCTGAAATAACTTGTATGAACTTCTTCAGCATTGTGCCAAAGCATCTTAGCATTTACCAGTGAGATTGAAAGGGATATTGATCTAATATCTCATCCAATCGATGTACTTTCGCAATTTAGCATTCACTCAGTGCTACACTGGGGCTTCAGCCTATCTTTTGAGTGCCTGAATGGAAGTTAGGACTAGGAACTAAGATACGGCCTACACAATTACAGAGAGCTCCTGCCATTATTATTGTGGTAATCCAGTTCAAAAAACATTTTACCTGACACATCGACCCTGACCAGAGTGATGGACAGAAAGTGCATCTGACCATTCATTGAAAGGCACAACTTGGAAATAGGTCCTTCAGCTCACCAAGTCGACCACAACTATCAATCGTCCGTTCAGCTATCTCCGTCCCGCCCACTCCCCCGACATCAGTCCGAAGAAGGGTCTCGACCCGAAAAGTCACCCATTCCTTCTCTCCAGAGATGCTGCCTGTCAAGCTGAGTTACTCCATTATTTTGTGTCTACCATCCATTCACACTAGTTCTATGTTATCCCACTTTGCCATCCACTGCCTGTACACCTGGGGGGGGGGGGTCATGATTTCCAGAGGCCATGGGATGTGGGTGGAAATCGGAGCACCCGGTGGAATCCAACACGGTGAGAGGGAGAATGGGCAAACTCCACACAGACAGCACCTGAGATCAGGATTGACCTCGGATCTCTGGTGCTATGAGGCAGCACCTCTACCTGCTGCACCACTGTGCCACCCTTGAGTTTGGACTGGTCTATTCCAAACAAGAAAATCCAACTCGAAAATTTGTACTAAAGGGAAGGTTGACAAAGTTAGAAAAGAGTCATCTACCAATTATGAAAAAAAGAGTGGTTCGGCTGTGTTTGCTTTCCTTAGAGTGGAGAAAGCTGAGGGGCAACTTGATAGAGGTATAGAAAATTATGCGGGGAATAGATTGGGATAGTCGATCCCTCTCATGGTGGAAGTGTTTAAGACAAGAGAATTACTGGTTTAAGTGAGATGTAGGAGGCGTGTAGGGAATGTAATGCAGAATTCTTCACACAAAGAGTGGAATGCACTGCATGAAGGAGTCTGAAGAAGGGTCTCGACCCGAAACGTCACCCATTCCTTCTCTCCTGTGATGTTGCCTGACCCGCTGAGTTGCTCCATCATTTTGTGTCTATCTTCGAGCACCTAGAGAGGACCCTAGAAACCACCATCTGCAGTTATTTTCCTACGCATGAAGGAGTGGTAGGGGCAGGTACTCTCACATGCAAGAAGCACCTAAACAAGTACTTGAATTGTTAAGGCATAGAATGCTATGGACTTCATGTGATGTATTCAAGAGAAAGTTGGATATAGCTCTTAGGGCTAATGGAATCAAGGGATATGGGGAGAAAGCAGGAACGGGGTATTGATTTTGGATGATCCGCCTTGAGCATATTGAATGGCGGTGCTGGCTCGAAGGGCCAAATGGCCTACACCTATTTTCTATGCCTATGTTTCTTTGTGGGTAAATGGTTTCAGTTACAATGGGTGGCGTGCACATAATGGGCCGGAGAGCCTGTTTCTATGCTGCGTTTCTCAATGTCTTCATGTCTCTTTGAACAGTTATGGTTTACCTGACAGAGCACCACTGGCATTTACCTGTGTTGAAGATACAGTTGTTTTTCAGGTCTAATAATCGTATGGCACAATTCCCCTCCAGCAGATCTCGCAGCTGCATGGAGTCTTGAACACTGTTCAGGTCATTGTCTGCCAGGTAAAGCTCCTGAAGCACCTGGTTCATCTTCAGGGCAGAAACTGTAGGAAGTCACAGAAGAAAATATGATTCATAACCTTATGACTATAAAGGCAAGAGCATTGGTAACTGCACAAAATGTGCAAAGAGAAAATGAGATCACAAAAAAAAACAATCGTCATTCTTGCAATGTAAAAAAATGCAGCAACCAATTTACAAACAGCAATTTCCCACAAACAATGAAGAGGTAATAATGAGAGGAATACTGTAGATTGGGGAGATGCACAGAGTCACTTACCCAGAGTAGGTGAATCGAGGACCAGAGGACATAGGTTTAAGGTGAAGGGGAAAAGATTTAATAGGAATCTGAGGGGTAACTTTTTCACACAAAGGGTGGTGGGTGTATGGAACAAGCTGCCAGAGGAGGCCGTTGAGGCAAGAACTATCCCAACATTTAAGAAACATTTAGACAGGTACATGGATAGGTCAGGTTTAGAGGGATATGGGTCAAACGCAGGCAGGTGGGACAAGTGTAGATGGGACATGCTGGCCGGTTTGGGCACATGCGTACATGGATGGCAAGGGTTTGGAGGGATACGGGCTAGGAGATGGCAGGTGGGACCAGGTCAGGTGAGCAAAGTATTCGGCATGAAGCAAAGGGCCTGTTTCTGTTTTTTAAAGCTCTATGATTCTATTGTCATGGTATCTTTGACATCCAACTGGAAAGTCAAGAGTCAAGAGTATTTTAATGTCGTATGTCCCAGATCGAACAATGAAATTTGTACTTGCAGCAGCACAACAGGATATGTAAACATATTACACTGTAAACAATATATTAAATTTAAAAAAATTAAGTGCGTTTATACATATAAGGTGGGGCCGAGATTTAACACCTTGTCTGAAAGAAGCCATCTCCAACAAGGTGGCTATCTCAAAGTGTCAACTTACATTTCGTGCTCCTGAATAGGAACACCTGTTCAGCACTGCCTTCAACCACTGAAGGTCACCTCACCTTCTGTCTCCTTTCTCTGTTCGTTTACTTATTTATCTATTTATTCACTTCCCTATGTTCTCTAAATCCATGTAAAGCGTCTTTGAGTATATGAAAAGCGCTATATAAATGTAATGCATTATTATTATTATTATTATTATTATTATTATCTTGTGACTGAGAATGCTACCAGCTGACCTTTGACTGGCATTTTAGTTCATTGCATAACATAGTCGCGTAACATTTCTTTGTGCGTAATTCGAATGGAGCCATTAACCAAAAGGATAACAATTGCTGTAAAATATCACAATAATTTTGACGTGCCCGCATTAAATAGTTGCCCGCACCGCTGACGTTAATTTCTCCTCTTAATGTTCTACCTACTCCCTACATCTTACAAAGCCATTTGTTTTTAGGATTTGATTTGGAATTCAAAGAGTTTGATTTTTTTTTTCATGATAAAAATGCAAGAAGTTAATCTTCGGCATGTAGCTTTGATTTATATTCCTATATCTGTGATGCATCTCCCCATCTCAGCATCCTCCCTCAAGTAGTCATACAACTAGGATTGGATAGCGTCAATATCAAAGACCTGCCTTGGGAATAATCTTCCCTACAGCCAGGATCCCAACCCCATCTTTAATCTTCCTGCTTAGTTTCACTGTTTGTATCCACTCCTTATCACCTTTACCACAGCCAACAAGGGACCACTGTGGGCTCCACCTTTCCTTGATCGTCGTTGCTGGCTTTGATTTGTTCTTTTCATACCTTTCACTCATTTGTTCTTTTGTGCCTTTTCGTACCTCTAGTTTCCCCTTGATAGGATTGTTAATGTAACAATATAATCAGGGTACGTTGTAAAAGTAATGGACTAATTAGTCTGTGGCAGTAATCTGCTGCACCAGAGATTTGCAATACTTCTCTCTCATATTGAAATCAATAGGAATAGTAAATACGTGCAATGTACAACAACATGTGGCACTGCTACTTTGACAAGGCTTAATTTCCAAAGTACTTCAGATGTAATCCTCATTAGATCAAGAACAACCTGGAATTACTGCTTATATTGTCATTTTCCATCGTAGACCATATATATATATGCCCACACTTATGTACATATACACACACAATTATATATATATACACACATACACACATACCCACACATATATACACACACACACTCCAAAGACGTACAGGTATGTAGGTTAATTGACTGGGTAAATGTAAAAATTGTCCCTAGTGTGTATAGGATAGTGTTAATGTACGGGGCGGCGCGGACTCGGTGGGCCGAAGGGCCTGTTTCCGCGCTGTATCTCTAAATCTAAAAAAAATCTTAAAAAACACACACACACACACACACACACACACACACACACACACACACACATCTAGATATATGTGAAGTATTTAAATATATATATGTATATGTGTGTTTCTTTTGTTTGTGTGTGTGTGAGGAGGGGGATTGGACCTGCAGATGCTGGTTTACACAATAGATAAACAGCACACAGAAGAAACACAGCTGTGAGTCTGAAGAAGGGTCTCCACCCTAAACATCACCTACTCCTTTTCTCCACAGATGCTGCCTGACCCGCTGCATTACTCCAGCATCTTGTGTCTATCTTCGGTGTAAACCAGCATCTGCACTTCCTTCCTGCACACGCTTGTTTTTGGGTCACTGATCAAGATTTCCCGGTCTCACTGCAGCCCGGCGACTCCCCGCGCACGACGCTTGGTTGAACTGATGCATTTACCTAGCAGCATCAGCAAGCGGCCGCTCAGCCCTGTGTTATCCAAGCGTAACACTCTCAGATGGCGGTTAAACTTCAGTCCACGTGCCACGTAGGAGGCGGACTGCTCTGTCAAAGGGATTCCTGATGCCTCAAACTCCTGCAAGATGCTGCTCTGGGGAGGCAAAGATCATCCGTTTATTGAAGGCAGCAAAACGGACTGAAACCAAACTAAACAAAAACATGAATGAAGAAAGAATGAATGAATGAATGAATGAATGAATGAATGAATGAATGAATGAATGAATGAATGAATGAATGAATGAATGGATGAATAAGTTTTATAAGAAAATAACTGCAGATGCTGGTACAAATCGATTTATTCACAAAATGCTGGAGTAACTCAGCAGGTCAGGCAGCATCTCGGGAGACAAGGAATGGGTGACGTTTCGGGTCGAGACCCTTCTTCAGATTGATGTCAGGGGGGGCAGGACAAAGGAAGGATATAGGTGGAGACAGGAAGATAGAGGGAGATCTGGGAAGGAGGAGGGGAAGGGAGGGACAGAGGAACTATCTAAAGTTGGAGAAGTCAATGTTCATACCACTGGGCTGCAAACTGCCCAGGCGAAATATGAGGTGCTGTTCCTCCAATTTCCGGTGGGCCTCACTATGGCACTGGAGGAGGCCCATGACAGAAAGGTCAGACTGGGAATGAGAGGGGGAGTTGAAGTGCTCGGCCACCGGGAGATGAATAAGTTTATTGGCCAAGTATGCGCACATACAAGGAATGTGCCTTGGTGCTCCGCTCACAAATGATAACACAAACATACAGTTAACACTTAAGAATAAAGCATAAACACATCAAAACAATAAGGATACACCATTACGGTCTAAAACATGTGGGTGAAAATAAACCAGAGCAAAAAAGAGACGACAGACTTTGGTTATTGAGTAGGACTACTACTCGTAGGAAAAAATAGCAGTTTTTATGTCTGGCTGTGGCTGCTTTGACAGTCCGGAGTTGCCTTCCAGAGGGAAGTGCTTCAAAGATTTTTTGGCCAGGGTGAGAGGGGTCAGAGATGATCTTGCCCGCTCGCTTCCCGGCCCTTGCAGTGCACAGTTCGTCAATGGGGGGGGAAGGTTGCAGCCAACAACCTTCTCAGCTGATCAAACGATCTGTTGCAGCCTCCGGATGTCGTGCTTGGTGTCTATGTCAATAAAGGACAGGTTTGGAGGGATATGGACCTAATGCAGACAGGTGAAACTAGTGCTGCTGGGACATGTTGGCCGGCGTGGGCAAGTTGGGCCGAAGGGCCAGTTTCCACACTCTATGACTTTATGACTCTATATCTCTCGTTTAGAAGGATGAGAGGGGATCTTATCGAAACGTATAAGATTATTAAAGGGTTGGACACGTTAGAGGCAGGAAACATGTTCCCAATGTTGGGGGAGTCCAGAACAAGGGGCCACAGTTTAAGAATAACGGGTAGGCCATTTAGAACTGAGATGAGGAAAAACTTTTTCAGTCAGAGAGTTGTGAATCTGTGGAATTCTCTGCCTCAGAAGGCAGTGGAGGCCAATTCTCTGAATGCATTCAAGAGAGAGCTAGATAGAGCTCTTCAGGATAGCGGAGTCAGGGGGTATGGGGAGAAGGCAGGAATGGGGTACTGATTGAGAATGATCAGCCATGATCACATTGAATGGTGGTGCTGGTTCGAAGGGCCGAATGGCCTCCTCCTGCACCTATTGTCAATTATCTATTGTCTATTGTTTCTCTTTCCCCTGACACTCAGTCTGAAGAATGGTCTCAACCCGAGACGTCACCTAATCTTTTTTTTCCAGAGATGCTGTCTGACCCGTTGAGTTACTTCAGCTTTTAGCATCCATCCAAATAAATATCTGCGTAGGAAGGAACTGCAGATGCTGGTTTACGCTGAAGATAGACACAAATTGCTGAAGTAACTTAGCGGGTGAGGCAGCATCTCTGGAGAAAAGGAATCGGTGACATTTCGGGTCAGAACCCTTCTTCGTTCTGCTAATTCTGAAGATGGTCGTTCTGAAGAAGAGTTCCGACCTGAAACGTCACCTATTCGTTTTCTCGAGAGGTGCTGCCTGACCCCGCTGAGTTACTCCAGCATTTTCTGTCTTAAAAAAACAGTTTATGAAGTTAATTTTGTAAAACTGATCTCACAAGATGGCACCATCGAGAATTTTCTTCTGTTTGTTTTCAGGATGTGGACATCGTTGACAAGATCAGCGTTCAGTTTAGTGTGAAGATAGACACAAAATGCTGGAGTAACTCAGCGGGTCAGGCAGCATCGATGGAGAAAAAGAATAGGTGACGTTTCAGGTCGAGACACTTCAGACTGAAAGTAGAGTTTAGGGTTGGGTGGGTGGGGGGAGGGGAATAAACTGGAGGCAAGTAAAGACCAGAACAAAAATATAGACACAAAATGCTGGCAAAAGCAGCAGGACAGGCAGCATTTCTGGAGAGATGGAATGGGTGACATATAAAATTCTTAAGGGGTTGGAGAGGCTAGATGCGGGAAGATTGTTCCCGATGTTGGGGGAGTCCAGAACCAGGGGTCACAGTTTAAGGATAAGGGGGAAGTCTTTTAGGACCGAGATGAGAAAACATTTCTTCACACAGAGAGTGGTGAGTCTGTGGAATTCTCTGCCACAGAAGGTAGTTGAGGCCAGTTCATTGGCTATATTTAAGAGGGAGTTAGAAGTGGCCCTTGTGGCTAAAGGGATCAGGGGGTATGGAGAGAAGGCAGGTACAGGTTACTGAGGTGGATGATCAGCCATGATCATATTGAATGGCGGTGCAGGCTCGAAGGGCCGAATGGCCTACTCCTGCACCTATTTTCTGTTTCTATGTTTCTATGTGACGTTTCGGGTCAGAACCCTTCTTCATTCAGCTAATTCTGAAGATGGTCATTCTGAAGAAGGGTCTCGATCTGATGTACTGCTGAGTTACTCCAGCATTTTGTCTCTCTTCAATTTAAACCAGCATCTGCAGTTCTTTCCTGCACAAAGACCAGAATAAATCAGGGCTGTCAACAGGTGACCTCAGGAAGGTTTGGAGAGACAGCATGGAGGCAGGTCTTTCGGCTCACCTGGTCCACGCTGACCATCGATCACTTGTTTGCACTAGTTCTACCTTCTCCCACTTTCCCACCCATAAGATTTTCTCCACCCGGTGAAAACCCAGGAGGAACATACGAACTCCGTGGTCAGGATCGAACCCGGGCCTCTGGAGCTGCAAGGCAGCGACTCTCCCGCCACGCCACTGTGCCTCCCGCCCTATTTCTACAAAATAGATCAAGGATTTGATCCATTCTAGATCTATTTTGTCCTTCCTAATTTGAGGAATGATATTCTTGCTATTGAGGGAATGCAACGTATGAGGTTAATTCCCGGGATGGCGGGACTGTCAGATGATGCAGGAAACATGTTTCCGATGTTGGGGGAGTCCAGAACCAGGAAGCTTTTTCACACAGAATTTGTGGAATTCTTGCCTCAGAAGGCAGTGGAGGCCGATTCACTGGATGCATTCAAAAGAGAGTTAGATCGAGCTCTTAGGGCTAGCGGCATCAAGGGATATGGGGATAAGGCAGAAATTGATTGTGGATGATCAGCCATGATCATATTGAATGGCGGTGCTGGATTGAATGGCCTACTCCTGCACCTATTGTCTATGTATCTATGATTTTGTAAGTTCGGAGAAGTATATGGTGCTGTTACCGTCCGAATCAGCTGTGCTGCTGCCCTCCAGCCTCTTGTTCCAATGGTCCTGCTGAAGGAAATGCTGAGGCAGAGCGTCGAGTCGTAATACTCCATCATATCAAACAGTCCAGAGGCTCCCTGAAATCAAGGTCAAGTCACATTAATCAGATTTTTAAACTGATAAATACCTTCCAATTGCTGGGCTGTACTTTTCCTTGCGGGAATGTCAATTTGAATGTTATCATATCATATCATATCATATATATACAGCCGGAAACAGGCCTTTTCGGCCCACCAAGTCCGTGCCGCCCAGCGATCCCCGTACCTTAACACTATCCTACACCCACTAGGGACATTTTTTTTTACATTTACCCAGCCAATTAACCTACATACCTGTACGTCTTTGGAGTGTGGGAGGAAACCGAAGATCTCGGAGAAAACCCACGCAGGTCACGGGGAGAACGTACAAACTCCTTACAGTGCAGCACCCGTAGTCAGGATCGAACCTGAGTCTCCGGCGCTGCATTCGCTGTAAAGCAGCAACTCTACCGCTGCGCTACCGTGCCGCCGTGTTGTTTCGTTTAGTTTAGTTTAGAGATACAGCGCTGAAACAGGCCCTTCGGCCCTCCGGGTCCACACTGACCCAGCGATCCCCATACAGTGGGGACTATCCTACACACTGGGGACAATTCACAATTTTCACCGAAGCAGCTTAGCCCACAAACCTGTACGTCTTTGGTGCTGCAACAAAGCAACTCGACCGCTGCATCTCTGTATTCTTCGTTGATAAGATACTTTCAAAAAGGTGCTTTGGAAGGATAGATTAAATACATGCAAAGGTACTGGAGACAGAGGGCAAGGGCGCAGCAATCTTTCATTGCAATTGACAATGTAGAAGGGAGTAAAATGGAGTCCCATTTGGCCGACTGATGCCAAGATGTACATTGATTTAAAAACCTTGTCCTCTCTTGCCAAACCAGGAGAAAAAAATATATTTTGAATTGGTTGAATTAGTTGAATAGCACGGTGGTGCAGCGGTAAAGTTCCTGTCTCACAGCACCAGAGACCCGGGTACGATCCTGACCACAGGTGCCGTCTGTACGCAGTTTGTACGTTTTCCCCGTGACCGCATGGGTTTTCTCCGGGTGCTCCAGTTTCTTCCTCTACTCCAAAGATGTATGTGCTTGTAGGTTAATTGGCTTCAGTAAAAAAATTGTAAATTGTCCCTAGTGTGTAGTGCACGGGGTGGTCGCTGGTCAGCACGGATCCGGTGGGCCGAAAGGCCTGTTTCCGTGCTGTACCTCTGAAGTAAAGGTCACCACAAAGCAAACAGAGATAAAATGTAGTCGGAGGCAATCAGACTGGTCGGAGAACTGGGAAGGGGTGGGATGGAGAGAGAGGGAAAGCAAGGGTTGCTTGAAGTTAGAGAAGTCAGTAGAGAAGTCAATATTCAAACCACTGTAAGCTGCCCAAGCAAAATACGAGGTACTGTTCCTCCAACTTGTGCTGAGCCTCACTCTGACAGTGGAGGAGGCCCAGGACAGAAAGGTCAGTGTGGGAATGGGAGGGGGGGTTAAAGTGTTTGGCAACCAACGATGTCAGATAAGGAGAAAAGAGGAATGAAAAAGGAAGACGAGGAGTGAAATGTAACGCCATTGGGGGCACAGGAAAGAGAGGGAAAGGAATAAAAGAGGGGGTCGGGGGATTGTTATCTTAATGTTTATATCGTAGGGTTATATGTGACCCAAATGAAATTTTGAAGATGTTTCTGGGTCACGAGGGATGTGGAATCACAAGGTGTGTGTCCTCACAGAAATGCTAGAGAGTGAGAAGTAATTGAATTGCAAGCATGGGTTTAATATTTCCAAGGCAGTGTAGTTATGCAAAGACAACATTTGCAGAGAAGGCCCAGCATTTTAATAAGGTTGGGGCCGAGTTCTTTGACAAAGAGATGAAGCACCTGAGGTGAGATATTATCAGTTTTGTTTATTGTCACGTGTACCAAGGTACAGTAAAAAGCTTTATGCTGCGTGCTAACCAGTCAGCAGAAATACAGCAGTACACCCCAGCAGTACAAATTGGAGGAACAGCACCTCATTTCACTTGGGTTGCTTACACCCCAGCGGTATGAACATTGATTTCTCTAACTTCAAGTAGCCCTTGCTTTCCCTCTCTCTCCATCTCCTCCCCCTTCCCAGTTTTCCCACCAGTCCTACTGTCTCTGACTACATTCTATCTCTGTCCCGCCCACTGTCCTGACATTAGTCTGAAGAAGGGTCTCGACCCAGAACGTCACCCATTCCATCTCTTCAGAGATGCTGCCTGTGAGGTATTCCAGCATTTTGTGTCTACAGCAGAAAGACTTTAGATTTAGAGAGACAGCGCAGAAACAGGCCCTTCGGCCCACTGGGTCCGTGCCGCCCAGCGATCCCCGCACATTAACACTATCCTACACCCACTAGGGACAATTTTTTACATTTGCCCAGCCAATTAACCTACAAACCTGTACGTCTTTGGAGAGTGGGAGGAAACCGAAGATCTCGGAGAAAACCCACGCAGGTCACGGGGAGAACGTACAAACTCCGTACAGTACAGCACCCGTAGTCAGGATCGAACCTGAGTCTCCGGCGCTGCATTCGCAACTCTACCGCTGCGCCACCATGCCGACGATGATTACAATCAATGCATTTACAGTGTACAGATACCTGATAAGGGAATAACGTTTCGTGCAAGGCAAAGCCAGCAAAGTCCGGTCAAGGATAGTCCGAGGGACATCAGAGGTAAATAGTAGTTCAGCACTGCTGTCTGTTTGTGGTGGGATGATTCAGTTGCCTGATAACAGCTGTGAAGAAACTGTTCCTGAATCTGGAGGTGTGCGTTTTCACACTTGTATACCTTTTGCCTGATGGGAGAGGGGAGAAGAGGGAGTGGCCAGGGTGCGACTTGTCCTTGATTATGCTGCTGGCCTTGCTGAGGCAGCGTGAGGTGTCAATGGAGTCAATGGAAGGGAGGTTGGTTCGTGTGATGGTCTGGGCTGCGTCCACAATTCGCTGCGATTTCTTACGGTCCTGGATGGAGCTGTTCCGTGACATTGAGCAAATGAATACGGACACATGAGCGACTGTGTTATCAAAGGAGGTTTATCAGCAGTTTGTTTGAAAGAAAAGCAAGACTGTGACAAACTCTGGCAGCTGTGCAGCATAAAGTCAATTGGAAAGGGTAATAAAAGGCGTGATCTTGCCTGGAATGTCGGAGGTTGAGGGAAGACGGCAGAAGTATATAGAATTATCAGAGGAATAGACATGGTGGATAGTCAGGAACCTTTTTCCCCCAGAGAGGAAATGCCCGACACTAGAGGGCATAGCTATAAGTTAAGAGGGGGAAAGTTTAATGGAGGTGTGTGGGCCAAGTGTTTTTACACAGAGAGCGGCACGGTGGCGCAACGCTAGTGTTGCTGCTTTACAGCGAATGCAGCGCCGGAGACTCAGGTTCGATCCTGACTACGGGTGCCGTACTGTAAGGAGTTTGCACGTTCTCCCCGTGACCTGCGTGGGTTTTCTCCGAGATCTTCGGTTTCCTCCCACACACCAAAGACGTACAGGTATGTAGTTTAATTGACTGGGTAAATGTAAAAATTGTCCCTAGTGTGTGTAGGATAGTGTTAATGTGCGGGGATCGCTGGGCGGCGCGGACTTGGTGGGCCGAAAAGGCCTGTTTCCGCGCTGTGTCTGAAATATAATATGAAATAAATAGTGGTAGGAGCCTGGAACCCATTGCCAGGGGCGGTGGTGAAGGCAGATACAATTGTGGCATTTAAGAGGCTTTCACATAGACACATGGAAGTGCAGGGAATAGAGGGATATAGATCGTGTACAGGCAGATGAGATCAGTTTAACTTGACATCAGGTTCGGCACAAACCTTGTGGATCGAAAGGCCCATTCCTGCCATGTACTGTCCTATGTTCTACATAAGTTCATAAGTTCTAGGAGCAGAACTGGGCCATTTGGCACATCAGGTCTTCACCATTCAATCATGACTGATCTATCCTTTCTCTCAACCCCCATTCTCCTGCCTTCGCCCCCATAACCCCTGGCATCTGTACTAATCAAGAATCTGTCAATCCCTGCCTTAAAAATATCCATTGACCTGGCCTCCACAGCCGTCTGTGGCAATGAATTCCACAGGTTCACCACCCTTGCATTCAGCACTTTTACATGTGCAAAGAAGGTTCAGAATGTGGGTGACCTGCGCAAATCACATCAGTCAGAATTCCACTGAACCTTTCCGAACTTCAGGATACACTGAAGGGAAAGAGAGTAGCAATAGAACACACTGCTGGTGCTGCAGTCTCGGTGGTGTGTGAGCAGGAATCTAAGCAACGTTGGCAGATGGTGCAGTGAAAATGAAGGATTCGTTTCCCTCGCCCGGTACCTACACTGAGGAAAGGAGCAAGGTGACTGGGATGTGTGAGGTTAGAGCGAGAGGCAATGACTGTCAACGAAAGCTCCCTCTTGCAATTGTTCCAGGGCAACGATCCAACTTGGTTTGGCTGCAACTATCCACCAAAAGGTAAAGCAAGACGAGGGTGAGTTTAAGTGCATGAACAAATTATCTGTGACACGTGTGTTTGACAAGTACTCGGAGGTGTTTTGTGAGGAATGTGGAAATGTTCAAGGTACGAAACGTGGGTTGCCTGAAGGAGGATGCTACACCTCGCTTCCAGAATGCACAGACCGAGCCTAAAAGTGTGAAAGAGAGTCGGGATGAGCTGAGGAGACCAGAAGTAGCAGGTGTCATTGAAGGGGTTGACTTTTCTGTCTGGGCTGCTCCATTTGTTCCTGTACTGAAGGCAGATGACACCGTGAGGAACTGTGGAGGATGTGTAGTAGGAAGGAACTGCCGATGCCGGTTGACACCAAAGATAGACACAAAATGCTGGAGTATACAGGGTAGCTTCAACTAAAAAGAGGGAGACAGCTGCCCCTCGACTCTGCCTGATAATTTCTTTGCACTCAGTCAGAGAGAGGGTGGTGAATCTGTGGAATCCATTGCCACAGACGGCTGTGGAGGTCAAGTCAATGGACGTTTTTAAGGCGGTGATTGACAGGTTCTCAATTAGTACGGGGTGTCAGGGGTCATGGGGAGAAGGCAGGAGAATGGGGTTGAGATGGAAAGATTGCCGCGATCGAACGGCGGAGTCGACTTGATAGGCTGAACGGCCCAATTCTTCTTCGAGAACTAATTGACTGATGAACGTCTGCTCAGCTCGGAGAAGGATTGCCACGAATGCATTCGCCTCAACAACCAACCCTGGAATGCACTGCCATCGCAGGTAGCATAGCGGCATTGAAGATGTTGTTGGATAGGAAGGATATGGATTAGGCGCAGAGAGATAGGTGATCCTTTTATCAACATGTTCGGCACAGACTGTGGGCACAGGGCCTGTTCTTGTGCTGTACTGCTCTATGGTCTATGTTCTAAGGACAGATCATAATAAATGTTACCGTTTCACAAGATTATCAGCAGATTGAGTCAAACAAAAATTTAAAGCCACTTTCCAACCTGGGTCTACCAGTAGGGTTCAATTTTGGATAATATCAGTTCGAGGTGTGGTGATATTTAGATGACTTGATCCACAGTCTGCTCCCTGTGTTAGCCTACCTAGATGATATCTTGATTGCAGGAACACAAGGAAAATCTAGTAAGAGTACTTTTCAGGTTCCAAAAACAGGATCACTCTTGCAGAAAACCAGGTGCCTTTGTTATCCCAGAAGTCATCCATCTTATTTATCAGTTGCATGCTGAAGGGCTCCATTCTGTGAGGCCGAACCAGGGGCCACAGTTTAAGAATAAGGGGTAGGCCATTTAGAATGAGGAGGAAGAACTTTTTCACTCAGAGAGTTGTGAAGCTGTGGAATTCTCTGCCTCAGAAGGCAGCGGAGGCCGATTCACTGGATGCTTTCAAGAGAGAGTTAGATAGAGCTCTTAATGATAGCGGAGTCAGAGGATATAGGGAGAAAGCAGGAACGGGGTACTGATTGTGCATGATCAGCCATGATCACGGTGAATGGCGGTGCTGGCTCAAAGGGCTGAATAGCCTACTCCTGCACCTATTGTCTATTGTCTATTGTTAAACTAACTTTGCCAATGCTCAGTCTATCTAACCTGACAAAGTTAAAGGGCTACTCAGGACATTTCAACTATTTTGGAGGAAGGAACTGCAGATACTGGTTTAAACCGAAGATAGACACAAAATGCTGGAGTAACTCAGCGGGATAGGCAGAATCTAGGCAGCATCCTCTGGCTGAAGAAGAATCTCAACCCGAAACGTCACCCATTCCTTCTATCCGGAGATGCCGCCTGCCCCGCTAAGTTATTCCAGCATTTTGTGTCTATCTTCAACTATTTTGGACTGCTTTTGCCATCCTTAAGCAAAGTTTTAAATACAACAGGAGTCGCTGAATCCCAAGACGATTTGGAATTAGACAAAGTGCTACGTTCCGAGAATTGAAGCAAAAGCTGCTGAGTCCATAACTTTCTGCTCAATATGATTCAGCAAACTCGTTGCTCCTGTTCTTTGATGGTTTGGTTTAGTTTAGTTGAGTTGAGTTTAATTTAGTTTAGAGATACAGCATGGAAACAGGCCCATTGTCCCACCGAGTCTGCGCCGACCAGCGATTACCGGCACACGAATCCTGCATACAGTTTACAGAAGACAATTACCCTACAACCCAGCATGCCTTTGGAATGTGGGAGGAAACCGGAGCACCCAGAGAAAATCCACATGGCCCCAGGAAGAACGTCCAAACTCCGTACAAGATCCAACCTGGGTCTCTGGCGCTGTGAGGCGGCAACTTTACTGCTGCTCTTCTGTGTCGCCCATGCGTCTGATGTTAATTCGTCACATTGCACACAGGATGATGAGTTACCGGTTTGCTTTGCATCTCAATCCCCTTGCAAAGCAAATTAAAAATATTCACACAGGATAAATGTTTAGCTATCATCGAGAGAATGACAACGTTCCTCAAATCCTTGCATGTTTAGAACTTTATGAGCTTTGCCGACCGCAAGGCCTCTGCCGGGTATTTTGGTGAGGGCAAAGGGATGCTTCCCATGGTCTCTGCTTGAGTGCAGAGATGGACATCTGTCTGAGTAATAAGCAAGGACATACAGTGATGTTCTGAAGTACATGCCGAGAACTACATTCTGTACTCTGCACCTTTCCCTACCCTCCACCTATTGCACTTGAGTTTGACCAGACGGTACTTAAGTGTAGTATTATCTGATCGGACATGATAGCATTTTACTCTACCTCGGTATACCTGACTATGATAAACTATACCTAAACCTACAAGAGTGGACAATGCAATCGGAATGTGGATGCAATGAGTGGGCTCCCAGTTGGAGCTTCTCCTTGTAAGGTGACACTGTGTTATTCTTGAGGTTCATGGACAGTACCCCAGCTACGACTCAACAGCTCGCTACCATGAAGAAACATGGGTGCTGCCTGTATAGAGTTTGTGCTTTCTCCCCGTGACCGCAAGGGTTTTCTCCGGGTGCTCCAGTTTCTTCCCACGCTCCAAAAATATGGAGGTTTTAGGTTAATTGGCTTCAGTATGCTGTCCCAGTAGCCTATTCAGTTGCCTATTCACAAACAAGGAAGGCAGCAGACAGATTGAACTGGGAAATATGAGAGTATTGACCGCATGATATTGTCTTGACTGCATGTTATGTGCATGGGTGCGTTCATCCACATTGAAACAAGACATTTCAGAAATGGAATTCCTTTGAAAGATGCGACTATTATATTGTCAACTCCCTCTTGTGGCCACTGAGGACAAAAATAAAATAGGTGTGGAAGTGTGAAACAAGTGTGAAAGCTGTGATGTGTAAGAGGGAACTACAGGTGCTGGTTTACAGCAAAGAGACACAAAAAGCCTGGAGTAATTCAGGCAGGCATCTCTGGAGAGAAGGTCGAGACCTTTTGAGAGTCAGGGGAGAGGGAAACTAGAGGTATGAAAAGGTACAGAACGAATCTGGGTATCACAAAATGAATTAAACTAAACTAAACTAAACTAAACTAAACTACACTAAGCATTGGGGAAGGATATTATCAGGAGTCCATCACAGCAGGGGACAAAATTACTGTCAGCACTCAGTAAGCCCAAAAGACCAGAAGAGGATAGTACAGGAGCTCACAAGAGCGGGGGAGGGGGGGGGGGGCATTTATCCGGATTACTAACAACAAATTGTTAATGAAACAGACCCTAATTCAGTGTTCAGGTCAGTGTTAGAGCTTGAGAGTGAGAGTTCTTCCAGCCACACTCACAGCCTATGTTGGCCAGAGGGAAAATTAAAATAAAACAGCCTGGTTTGTCCCTTAATTTCCACTGTTGTTTAGTGGGATGAATGTAAACTACTTAAATTGTAATCAAGTGCGTTGTAGCTTGGAAGCGTTTGTACATTGTGCCATTATTATACACCCATTTTGTTCTCCACTGGTAGTTCTGCAAACGATGGTGGCAAACAGTATCATAGAGTTGCGGAGCTGCACAGCACAGAAACAGCTCCTTCTGTCCAACTCGCCCATATTGACCAAGACCGAGTTGCCCACATTTGACTCGTACGCCTCTGAACCTTTCCTAAATGCACATTTCAAAACAACAGTGGAACCAACATATCAATGGAAACTATCGATGTCCTTACATCTTCATGCAGCTTTGCCCACTCCAAATTAATCATCTTAAACCGTATGCGTTTGAAGATCTCTTCGAGGGCTTCACAGCTCTCATAGTCTAACTTTTCCCCTGGAAAATAAATGTGTTCAGTCGTATTAGAGATGTAAGCAACAGATTTGTAAAAAATGTCGTAACTTCGATTCAAAGCAGACACCTATGTGACTCGATTCTCGAATTCTATTTTGTGTGGCTTCTCAAGTCAAGCCAAGTTTATTTGTCACATACACATACACGACGTGCAGTGAAATGAAAGTGGCAATGCCTGCGGATTGTGCAAAAAAAATTACAATTACAGCATATAAATTAAAATTAATACAAAAAAAAAGAAAAAGAAAAGAATAGTAAATTAATAATGGTTGGAGCCGAATCTGAGACAGCTTTACACACACACATGCGCAACAAAATGATATCTAAGTATGCTATGCCAATTTAAGTTGCACGTCTTACAGTTGTCAGAGAGAGATTCTTCTCTTTATTTTGACTGTATTCAAACAGGCTCCAGTGATGAAAGGAAAATGTTGAGTTGTCAATACATTTGGGATACAATAGCGCCATGAGAATCAACCTGAAAGAAGGGCTCTGACCCAAAACATCACCGATCCATGTTCTCCAGAGACGCTGCCTGACCCGCTGAGTTATGCCAGCAAGTGGTGCCCTTTTCTGCAAAGCAGCATCTGCAGTTCTGTGTTTCTCCACCATGTCTATCATTGCACCAGCAATCCAGAGATCTAAATTAGTCATCCAGAGGGCGGCATGGTGGCACAGCGGTAGAGTTGGTGCCTAACAGGGCCAGAGACCCGAGTTCGATCCTGACCACGGTACTTGTCCGTATGGAGTTAGTACATTCTCCCCCTGACAGCGTGGAATTTCTCCAGTTTCCTCCCACACTCCAAAGGCATACAGGTTTGGAGGTTAATTGGCTTTGGTAAGTTGTAAAATTGTTCCTAGTATGTCTGATAATGTTAGTTTACGGGGTGATCGCTAGTCAGCATGGACTCGATGGGAAGAAGAGCCTGTTTCCACAATATATCTCTAAAGTCAAAAAGTTAATCGACTGTATCCGCTGTTCCAGGTATGGACTCCTAGATATCGGTGAAACCAAGCGCAGACTGGGCGATCTGGGAAAACTAAAGTCAAATCCCCAAACTTGACTTAATAGGAGAAGATCTTGTGAGATAACTGAAATCAACAAAATGTTTACAGAGCTTGACCGAGCGGATGTAGGGAGGATGTTTCTCCTGACTGAAGTGTCTAGAACCAGGGATCACAATCTCAGGATCTTGGGCTATTCAGGACTGAGATGAAGGGAATATTTGTGTAAGAAAAAAACTGCAGATGCTGGTTAAAATCGAAGGTAGACACACAATACTGGAGTAACTCAGCGGGACAGGCAGCATCCCGGGAGAGAAGGAATGGGTGACGTTTCGGGCCGAGACCCTTCTTCAGACTGTAGATGCTGGTTAAAATCGAAGGTAGACACACAATGCTGTTGCAGATGCTGGTTAAAATCGAAGGGAATATTTGTTCCTCAGAAAGAGGTGAACCTTTGGAAGTCTCTACCTCAGAGGGCTGTGAAAGCACAGTCATTGAATCTTAGGCATAGAGAGAGACATCGTGGAAACAAGCCCTTCGGCCCACCAAACCTATCAGCATCCATTTACACCAATCTTAGATTAATCCCATTTCTTTATATTTCCCTCATTCTCATCAACTCCTCCAGATTATCTAGGGACAAGGGGTAATTTAACATTAAACGTAAAAGGAGTGATGCTTTTCCTTTGAAAAATGACGTTCGGACCTTTTTATACTTTAGTTTACTTTAGTTTAGAGATACAGCGCAGAAACAGGCCCTTTGGCCCACCAAGTCCACACCGACCAGCGGTCCCCGCACATTAATACTGTCCCACACACACTGGGGACATTTTACATTTATACCAAGCCAATTAACCTACAAACCTGTACATCTTTGGAGCGTGGAAGGAAACTGAAGATCTCGGAGAAAACCCACGCAGGCCACGGGGAGAACGTACAAACTCCATACAGACAGCAACCGTAGTCGGGATCGAACCCGGGTTTCTGGCGCTGTAAGTGGTGTGAGGCAGCACCTCAACCACCGTGCTGTCCACTCAGATATACTTCAACAGATTTTGGGTGAGTGGCCACCCATCCCCCGCTATTTACCATCTCTGATCGGCTTGAAGTGCAGACTTAATTCAGAGGAAAGTTCTGCCCATATTATGCTGATTTGTACCTGTGGAGGCAAAGAAGGTGAAGCAGAGAAACTTACCCTTCAGATCCAAACATGCGATCCGGTTATGTACCTCTGTGATTTCCTAAAGATGAAACAAGAGATGTGATATTCTGAACATATACTGGAAAGGCAAACATTCTATCAGTGCCACCATGGCAGAGTTAATAGCCCAGGTGCCTCTCAGACTGAGGTTGCATGCACAAGCTTTATTCCAGGAATTGAGATGCTGGAAATCTGGAATAAAATCTGAAAATTTTCGACTCTGGCAATGAATGTGGAAATTTGATTTTATTTCTGAGCAAGGAATTTCCTCTCTCGTTGTGTCAGCTGATCCGTTTACCTTCTCCCTTGTACCAAAAATGTATGTCTGTTGACCTTTCTTGTTTTATCATTTTAATAAAGGGTGTTCTTATGTATGTATATAGAAGCATAGAAACATAGAAAATAGATGCAGGAGTAGGCCGTTTCCGCCCTTACGAGCCAGCACCATCATTCAATATGATCATGGCTGATCATCCAGAATCAGTACCCCGTTCCTCCTTTCTCCCCATATCCCTTGATTCTGTTAGTCCTGAGATCTATATCTAACTCTCTCCAGAATACATCCAGTGCATTGGCCTCCACTGCCTTCTAGTATTGGTCCTAGTGGAGTCCACTGCCCAGGATAAATTGACAGATTTGAACATCATTCTCCAAACCCTCTCTCCACCATCACTGACATGAGCAGATCTATCAGTAAGAAGATTTCCTTCATCAGTCAATGCATTGAGCTTAAAAGTTAGGACGTGACTTGTGTAGGAAGGAACTGCAGATGCTGGTTTAAACCGAAGATAGACACAAAACGTTGGAGTCACTCGGCGGGACAGGCAGCATCTCTTGAGAGAAGGAATGGGTGACGTGTCGGGGCGAGACCTTTCTTCAGACTGGTTAGGAATGAGGGAATGAGAGATATAGACGATGATGTAGAGAGATAAAGAACAATGAATGAAAGATGTGCAATAAAAATAATGATAATAAGACCGTTCCCTCCGTAACTCCCTGGTCCACTCGTCACTTCCTACCCAAACCACCCCAACCCCGGGCACTTTCCCCTTGCAACCGCACGAGATGCAACACCTGTCCCTTTACCTCCCCCCTCAACTCCATCCAAGGACCCAAACAGTCTTTCCAGGTGAGACAAAGGTTCACCTGCACCTCCTCCAACCTCATCTATTGCATCCGCTGCTCTAGATGTCAACTTATTTACATCGGCGAAACCAAGCGCAGGCTCGGCGATCGCTTCGCTGAACACCTGCGCTCGGTCCGCATTAACAAAACTGATCTCCCGGTGGCCGAGCACTTTAACTCCCCCTCCCATTCCCAGTCTGACCTTTCTGTCATGGGCCTCCTCCAGTGCCATAGTGAGGCCCGCCGGAAATTGGAGGAGCAGCACCTCATATTTCGCCTGGGCAGTTTGCAGCCCAGTGGTATGAACATTGACTTCTCCAACTTTAGATAGCTCCCCTGTCCCTCCCTTCCCCTCCTCCTTCCCAGATCTCCCTCTGTCTTCCTGTCTCCACCTATATCCTTCCTTTGTCCCGCCCCCCTGACATCAGTCTGAAGAAGGGTCTCGACCCGAAACGTCACCCATTCCTTCTCTCCCGAGATGCTGCCTGACCTGCTGAGTTACTCCAGCATTTTGTGAATAAATCGATTTGTACCAGCATCTGCAGTTATTTTCTTATACTGGCCATTGTTATCTGTTTGTTTGGTGAAAACAAACGTTGGGTGGGGGAGAGATAGAGGGAGAGGGAATGCCGGGGTTATCTGAAGTTAGATAAATCAATATTCATACCACTGCCCAAGCGAAATATGATATGCTGTTCCTCCAATGTGCATTTAGCCTCACTCTGACAATGGAGGAGACCTGGGACAGAAAGGTCTGTGTGGGAATGGGAAGGAGAATTAAAGTGTTTAGCAACTGGGAGATCAGGTAGGTTAATTTTGCAGCTTTATAAAAGTTTGGTTAAGCCATATTTGGAGTATCTTGTGCAGTTCTGGTCTCTGTCACAGGAAAGATAAAAAGACTTTGGAGAGGCTGCAGAAGAGATTTACCAGAATGCTGGCAAGATTAAAGGATATTAGATTTCAGGTGAGATTGGACAAACTTGGATGGGTTTCTTTCTGGAGTCAAGTCAAGTCAAGTCAATTTTATTTGTATAGCACATTTAAAAACAACCCACGTTGACCAAAGTGCTGTACATCTGATTAGGTTCCAATGGGAAAAAAAATGAAACATGCAGTAGCACGCAAACAGTTCACAGCGCCTCCTCAATGAGCCTCAAACGCTAGGGAGTAGAAATAGGTTTTGAGCCTGGACTTAAAGGAGTCGATGGAGGGGGCAGTTCTGATGGGGAGAGGGATGCTGTTCCACAGTCTAGGAGCTGCAACCGCAAAAGCGCGGTCACCCCTGAGCTTAAGCCTAGACCGCGGGATAGTGAGTAGCCCCAAGTCGGCCGACCTGAGGGACCTGGAGTTAGAGAGGGGGGTTAGAAGATTTTTGATGTAGGGGGGGGGAGTGTCCATTTAGGGCTTTATACGTGAATAGGAGGAGCTTGAAGTTGATTCTGTACCGTACAGGGAGCCAGTGGAGAGAGGCCAGAATCGGGGTGATGTGGTCCCTTTTACGAGTACCCGTCAGGAGTCTCGCTGCGGCGTTTTGGACCAGTTGCAGGTGGGACAGGGAAGATTGGCTGATCCCAGTGTATAGGGAGTTGCAGTAGTCTAGGCGGGAGGAAATGAAAGCGTGAATGATTTTTTCTGTGTCGTCAAATTGGAGGAAAGGTTTGATTTTAGCTATGGTTCGAAGTTGGAAGAAGCTGGCTTTTACCACAGCGTTGACTTGCTTATCAAATTTTAATGCAGAGTCAAATATCATGCCGAGGTTTTTGACATGCGGTTTGACTAGGCAGGATAGACTTCCAAGACTGCCTGTTATCAATTTGATGGAGTCGGGGGGGCCGAATAGGATGACCTCAGACTTGCTCTCATTTAATTGGAGGAAGTTCTGTGCCATCCAACATTTTATGTCCTCAAGGCAGTGTGAGAGGCTGTTTAAATTTGACTGGTTGTTGGGTTTCAGGGGGAGGTAAAGCTGAGTGTCATCGGCATAGCAGTGGAAAGAAATGCCGTGCCTTTGAATGATTTGGCCAAGGGGGAGCATGTATAGAGAGAAGAGAATGGGGCCTAGGATGGAGCCTTGTGGAACTCTGCAGGAGAGGCTAGCTGGAGCAGAGGAATAACTGCCTATGTTGATGGCGAAACTCCTATCTTTGAGGTACGAAGCGAACCAGCTCAGGGCAGTGCCATCAATGCCAACCGCGTACCAGAGACGGTCAATAAGGATGGTGTGGTCCACTGTATCGAACGCTGCGCTGAGGTCGAGAAGGAGCAGGATTGCACAGTCGCCGGTGTCGATGGCGAGAAGCAGGTCGTTGTGTACCTTCAACAAGGCAGACTCTGTGCTGTGGTGGGCTCTGAAACCTGACTGGAAACTTTCCAGGATGGTGTTTTGGTGCAGGTAGGGCACTAATTGGTTTAGAATTGCCTTTTCAAGGACTTTTGACAGAAGTGTCAGAAGCTGAGGGGCAACCTGATGGACTCTTTTTTTTTCCTCAGGAAAAGTGAAGATATCAAATACTGGGGGCCATAGCCTTATGGCGAGGAAGGGAAAGTTTAACAGAGATTTATATGGCAAATGTTTTACATAGTTGCTGGTGCCTGGAACACATTGTCAGGGATGGTGGGGGATAGATCAGCCATGACTGAATGGCGGAGTAGACTTGATGGGTCAAATGGCCTAATTCTACTCCTATCACTTATGATCTTATGATCTCAGCAGATACATTAGCAACATTTAAGAAGCATTGATACAGGGAAATGAACAGGCAGAAAGTAGAGCTGAATAGACCATGTTCAGAAAACTTGAAATCGGAATCCGGATCAGTGCAGACATTGTGGTCTGAAGGGCTTGTTTGTGTGGTGAATTGTTTTATGTTCTTTGTTCAAATATTAGACCCCTTATTTCACAGCACACCCATGACGTCTGGAACTTCAGATAGACACAAAGTGCTGGAGTAACTCAGCGGGTCAGGCGGCATCTCTGGAGAAAATTGATTGGTGGCATCTCAGGTCAGGACCCTTCTTCAGAACTGCCCGGAACTCAACAGCAGAACACTGATCACATTTAACTTTTTCTTTGTCCATTTAAAAACACAAGTACATGGGAAGTAGGAGCAGGAACAGGCCATTCATCCCCTCGGGCTGCTCCACCATTCAATAAGATCATGGTTGATCTGATCATGGCTTCACCTCCACTTTCCCACATGTTCCTCATAATCCTTGACACCACCCACAGTTGTAGCACCTCCACCCAGTACCACACTAGATGTTATTCGGTGGCAAGAGGTATCACTACTAAGTGGATAAATTGAGTGAAGATAGCTTAGAACTTGATGTCACAGCAAAACGAAAGCCTCTACTTTCAGAAATAATATTCATTTTGATGGATCTAAGAAATATCTTTATTTCGCGCTATTCCCTTCATCCAGTATCTGTACTCTCTGGGCGGCTTGATTGTTATCATGTATAGTCTTTCCTCTGACTGGATAGCACACAACATTTTGTGACCCATTCCTTCTCTCCCGAGATGCTGCCTGACCTGCTGAGTTACTCCAGCATTTTGTGACCCATTCCTTCCTTCTCTCCCGAGATGCTGCCTGACCTGCTGAGTTACTCCAGCATTTTGTGAATAAAACAAAGCTTTTCACTGTACCTCGGTACCCGTGACGATAAACTAAACTAAACTAAACTAAACCAAACTAAACTAATTATCTTCTGTTAATCTGCTGAAGTAAAGTCATTGAACCCCAGATTTTGTTTAATAAAAACCTACCTTTCTACCAAAAAATTAAAACAAAATCTCTTCACATAATCCTTTCAAAGCATGGCCATCTGCTAATGCTCCTGAGGTGTGCTAGTGTCCTTAATCATTCACTATCCAGAAGGAACGGCAGATTCTTAGACTCCATCAATGAGCTTGTACAATCAGCAAATAAACGTGACCATCATATATTTGTCTCTTGTTTGCCTTTCCATTGTCCCTTCGATAAAATGGTCTGACCGTGCTTTATGCTTCTGTCAGAAACTATGAAATCACCTTGTGGACCTGCACATCAGTGGGAAAACAATGCACATCACCAGAGCACCTGAGTTCCTTTCTGTATAAGATCCGCCAGTGTGAATGGGACACCTTCGATTCATCCTTCAACAACCTCAGCCCACCATCTTTCAAATAACCATTTATTCATCTTTACTTGTTTCAACTCTTTCCAGAATAGGAAAATATATATATAAAATCACAGAAGATAGACCCAAAAATGCTGGAGTAACTCAGCGGGTCAGGCAGCACCTCTGGAGAAAAGGAACAGGTGATGTTTCGGGTCGAGACCCTTCTTCGGACTGAGGGACCTGACCCGCTGTGTGCATCCAGCATTTTGAGTCTATCTTCGGTGTAAACCAGCATTTGCAGTTCCTTCCGATAAAATCACAGAATTGTTACAGCAGAGAAGGTGACATTCGGTCCACTGACTATGTCAGCACGTGGCTTTGCAGTCCCACAGGATCTTATAGAAACATATGAAACATATAAAATGCTTAAGGGGTTGGAGAGGCTAGATGCGGGAAGATTGTTCCCGATGTTGGGGAAGTCCAGAACCAGGGGTCACAGCTTAAGGATAAGGGGGGGATGTCTTTTAGGACCGAGATGAGAAAACATTTCTTCACACAGAGTGGTGAGACTGTGGAATTCTCTGCCACAGAAGGTAGTTGAGGCCAGTTCATTGGCTAAATTTAAGAGGGAGTTAGATGTGGCCCTTGTGGCTAAAGGGATCAGGGGTATGGAGAGAAGGCAGGTACAGGTTACTGAGCTGGATGATCAGCCATGATCATATTGAATGGCGATGCAGGCTCGAAGGGCCGAATGGCCTACTCCTGCACCTATTTTCTATGTTTCTATTCCCCTGACCTTTCACCATAGCCCTGTGATTTGTTTTTAAAATTCCCCCAAATACTCATTCAGTTCCTTATTGAACCATATGAGTTGAATTTGTGCCCTCCATGCATTCACTGAGTGGATTTCCAATTCCCGCTGCATTAAGGTGTACGGTTGAATCGTTAATTCTTTGTCCTCTGCTCCTTGAACGGTCTCTCTCTCTCTCTCTTGGCCTTACTGAAACTCATTGACATTTTGTACCCCTTCTATTGAAACTTTTCCCAACTTCCTTTTCTGCTCAGAAACAGTTCCTGCCTTTTTGGACGATTCGCATAACTGAAACTTCAAAGCTGGTAAATCTCTGTGGAGCCCCCTTGCCGAATCAGTAACATGATCCATTCCAATACTTCACAGTTTTCCACCCCGTCCTCCCGTACGTAGGCGCATGGAAGGTTTTAATCAAAATACGTTGATGACAACTTTCTGCAATCTTTGCATATTTTCTGACATAAGGTGTTTACATGAAGGATGGCAACTATGTCAATGCAAGCAATTTTATAATGGTGCTAATGATGCCAAAACATGCAAGAGAACCCACTGGTGCTATCAATTAAACTGAAACAGTATTCCCTTTAGGATAATTCCTACCTAGGTTGACACGGTGTAAACCCATCTGACATTTCCTTTCTGCTGAAGTACATATGAGCAGAAGATGATAAAGCACTGACAACTTTTGTTGAAGTATTAGTGACTTAGCCTCCTTCCCCCACCAGAAAGATTTCACTGCGGTGTGTTCACATACAAAGGATCATATAGTTTGATGGCGTGCATGACAGTGAAAAAAAGTATAAACTGTCTCATTATCTGATTCAAAAAGCCTCAATTTTCTGCCTACTTGACTCATTTATGTATAGATCCATTGCAAAAATCAACGACCTGTTGCAAACCACACAACAGCCTACTTACTAATAGTCCCAAGTCCTACACATTTCAAATGCTTCCCAAAGACCCACCTCTCCTGCGGGTGATTTTCCAATAATCTATAGTCCCAAATAGGGATTGTGTTTCCCAGGGTTAGGTACCATGTTCAAATTGGGAAACAATTATGTGAACTAGGTTTCATTTCATCTTTGGTTTCTTAACTTCACGGAGAGAAGAGACATTTGCGGAGATTTCAGTTGGAATTCCAAGATTTCTGCTCGCTTAAGGGTATTATGCTTTCCAAATAATGGATAGACTCCAGTCACATAATATAATCTCCAGTTTGGTGTATAATAGGGTTGACTGATGTTAATTATGACCTCGTAAATGTCCCTGTTCCGCAGCTTTGTGACACCTCTATTCTTCTCAGTCTTTATTCTCTGGCAGCCCAGACTGAGATTGATGAATTAAGTGCCGAAACCAGGACAGTTTTGTGCGTTGGATTCATGTCCATCGGGAACTGGATTGAGACTTGCTTCAAATTGGCTTGATGATACAGCTCTCCTAATGTGGACACCATTGACTCTGTTGCCAGATCAGAATGACAATGAATCCCTAAACTTGCTTATGAGAGTAAGCTTCAAAGAAATCTCAAATAGAAAATGATGATTTAGTCAGTAAAATGCACGCCAGCATGCTATAAGCTGTAAAAATTAATTTCTCCACAGGGTTGAATATTTCTGCTTCAAAAGTCAATATATATGCAGGCACATACAGTAATAGCTTCTTTATTGCAATAATGCATGAATTATTTAAACAACATGACCTTTTTATCATGTATCCTTTGAAAGAAACACATTGAAGATGTAAATTTGAAGCTTATTATTATGCAAATATATTCATTGTTAACAATTAGCAATTAAACCTGCAGTGTCTACAAAGAGCAGAGCCAAAATTAGCAACTTAATTTATCATTACAAAATTAAAACGTACACAAAATTTTTAAATGGCCATCATAATATTTCTACTACTTTATAGTGTTGTATGCAAAACCTCACACTAAATCGAGAACCACCTTAGTACAGTAAATTTCAGTTATGTCTTGTGAAATGGGTCTGTAGTCATCTGTCAAGAAGGTAGTTGGTACGTCATTGACTTAAAATAAATCGACACCAAATTTCCAAGGTTCACCAACTCATCCAGACACGTTTTTTTTCCATTCCCTTCTCCAATTCAGATTCCTGACTACTATTTTAACTGTTGGGACCACTGCACGGCTTATCGCTCTGAAACTCTTTTCTCGGGCAAGGATTGAGTTTGACGGCTTTGATTTTGTCTCCCACACTCCCCACCCTCTCGCGCACAAAACATACACGCACACAAACAACTAACGCCTCCCCCCTCCCCCTCCCCCACCTCCACTCCCACCCCACACCAACATACAGCCTACACAAGCACACACTCACAATATTCTGTCTGCTAACTTGATCGCTAAGTGACAAATTTCACACCACAAAACTAGCTATGGCTGAGCGTCAGTCAAGGATGACAATCAAGTGCAAACCCTGCACATTTACAGTCCAACAATCTGTCACAAAATATATCAGCCATTTCTAGTATCATGAAGTAATTTATATTCAAATTAACTGTTAGCAGTAGTCACTTGCATCTGACTACTCTTTAAATGGCTACAGGAGAATAGAAAATTTAATAAAATTTCCATTTACAAATTTGTATCCAATCCCAAATGAAAATGGCCTCCATAGTGATGACTTTAAAACAGCATTATCAAATATCACAGTATCCTTTACACACAATTATCAATGTTGTGCTTTAAATTTAAATTTAAATTAAATTCACAGCAGATACATTCCGTGGTTAAACTTAAACTGCTCTAAAATAGGATTTCTCTTGTCTACTTTCAGAAGTTTATTTCAAGCTGTGCCAAGCCTAACAGTCCATTGATGTTTCATTCCCCACAGCTGGTCACATTGCAAATACTAAATGGCAGGTTAAACATAAAGGGGGCAATGGTTTTTAAAGATGCATTCGCTTATAATCGCTGAATTTATTTCAAAAATCCCAGCTAAATCGTTTTATCTTTCAGAACTGCGTTTCAAATCATTGTATACCTTCTATTAATACGATGCTACAAGGTATTTGGAAGTTCTGTAAATGGGTCTTCGTTTCTTTGTTCACTCACAGAGGTGGGCATCATGGGAAGGACATTATTTGTTGTCTGTCAAAAATCGCCCTTGAACTAAGAGCTTCTTTTGGCAATTCCAGGGCCCATTAAAAACCAGTCACATTGCTGTGAGAATGGATTCACATATGGTCAAACCATCAGTCAGCCAGCTGGGCGATTCTATTTGATCATCCTCATATTAATTGTAATCTTATTTAATCCAAGTTCGCTTAATTAAATAAAATAAATTTTAGCAGCAGCCTCGGTGAGACAAGGCATTCAGATCATTTGCCCAGACTTCTGAACGAGTACAATGGTAACACAGGAGCCTGGAGATGCTGGCAGCAGGAAGTGAAGAAAGCGAATGGTATGTTGGCATTCATAGCGAGGGGATTTGAGTATAGGAGCAGGGAGGTTCTGCTGCAGTTGTACAGGGCATTGGTGAGACCACACCTGGAGTATTGCGTACAGTTTTGGTCTCCTAATCTGAGGAAAGACATTCTTGCCATAGAAGGAGTACAGAGAAGGTTCACCAGATTGATTCCTGGGATGGCAGGACTTTCATATGAAGAAAGACTGGATAGACTCGGCTTGTACTCGCTGGAATTTAGAAGATTGAGGGGGGATCTTATAGAAACTTACAAAATTCTTAAGGGGTTGGACAGGCTAGATGCAGGAAGATTGTTCCCGATGTTGGGCAAGTCCAGAACAAGGGGTCACAGTTTAAGGATAAGGGGGAAGTCTTTTAGGACCGAGATGAGAAAGTTTTTTTTCACACAGAGAGTGGTGAATCTGTGGAATTCTCTGCCACAGAGGGTAGTTGAGGCCAGTTCATTGGCTATATTTAAGAGGGAGTTAGATGTGGCCCTTGTGGCTAAAGGGATCAGGGGGTATGGAGAGAAGGCAGGTACGGGATAATGAGTTGGATGATCAGCCGTGATCACATTGAATGGCGGTGCAGGCTCGAAGGGCCGAATGGCCTACTCCTGCACCTATTTTCTATGTTTCTATGTTTCTAAGCAAAGAAACAAAAAGTTGTGGAAACTCAACGGGTCAGGCAGCAGCTGTGGAAGGAAATAGACTATTATTCTACCAAGCTCCAACTCAGTATCTAAGAAACTGAAGCAAAAATAAATCAGTCCTGAAACTTACTCTGGTTCTTGGTTCTTGGTCCTCCAAAATATTCCAAAAGGAATTTAAACTGGAGGTTCCTTTCAACATTGTTGCTAATTTTCAACTTTAACCGGAGAGCAGTCCTGAACTATTATCTACCTCATTGGTGACCCTCGGACTATTCTTGATCGGACTTCAGATAAACACAAAATGCTGGACTAACTCAGCGGGACAGGCAGCATCTCTGGAGAGAAGGAATGGGTGAGGTTTCGAGTAACCTGAGTTACTCCAGCATTTTGTGTTTATCTTCGCTTTAAACCAGCATCTGCAGTTCCTTCCAACACACTTGATCGGCCTTCGCTGGCTTTAACTTGCACTAAATGCCATTCCATTATCACGTATCTATACACTGTAAATGGCTTGATTGTAATCATGCAATGTCTTTCCGCTAACTGGATAGCATGCAACAAAAGCTTTTCACTGTACACGTGTCCATAATCTGCTAAACTCCACTCTTTTCCATTACGTCAAACCCCCAAACTCCAAGAATCGATTAATTGGTCTCTCCTACATACCTAATAATTACCCATCCACAGTCTTCAAAAGTGGAGAATTCCAAAGATTCTCAATTGCAGTGAAGAAATTTTTCCTCAACACAGACCCTTGTGATAATGTTGCTTGGAAACTTTGAGTCCTAGATTTGGGGGGTTTTCAGCCCAGGCCAAATATTCTCTTCCTATCTTGACAAGCTCCATACAAATGTACATCCAGTGAAATCATCTATAAAACAAACATGATCAATCTGATTAATTTTCCTACCCATGAGTGACAGGGGAGAGTCAGTGGATGTGGTGTACCTCGACTTTCAGAAAGCCTTCGACAAGGTCCCACATAGGAGATTAGTGGGCAAAATTAGAGCACATGGTATTGGGGGTAGGGTACTGACATGGATAGAAAATTGGTTGACGGACAGAAAGCAAAGAGTGGGGATAAATGGGTCCCTTTATGAATGGCAGGCAGTGACCAGTGGGGTACCGCAAGGTTCGGTGCTGGGGCCCCAGCTATTTACGATATACATTAATGACTTAGATGAAGGGATTAAAAGTACCATTAGTAAATTTGCAGATGATACTAAGCTGGGGGGTAGTGTGAATTGTGAGGAAGATGCAATAAGGCTGCAGGGTGACTTGGACAGGTTGTGTGAGTGGGCGGATACATGGCAGATGCAGTTTAATGTAGATAAGTGTGAGGTTATTCACTTTGGAAGTAAGAATAGAAAGACAGATTATTATCTGAATGGTGTCAAGTTAGGAAGAGGGGATGTTCAACGAGATCTGGGTGTCCTAGTGCATCAGTCACTGAAAGGAAGCATGCAAGTACAGCAGGCAGTGAAGAAAGCCAATGGAATGTTGGCCTTCATAACAAGAGTTGAGTATAGGAGCAAAGAGGTCCTTCTACAGTTGTACCGGGCCCTGGTGAGACCGCACCTGGAGTACTGTGTGCAGTTTTGGTCTCCAAATTTGAGGAAGGATATTCTTGCTATTGAGGGCGTGCAGCGTAGGTTCACTAGGTTAATTCCCGGAATGGCAGGACTGTCGTATGTTGAAAGGCTGGAGCAATTAGGCTTGTATACACTGGAATTTAGAAGGATGAGGGGGATCTTATTGAAGCATATAAGATAATTAGGGGATTGGACACATTAGAGGCAGGAAACATGTTCCCAATGTTGGGATAGTCCAGAACAAGGGGCCACAGTTTAAGAATAAGGGGTAGGCCATTTAGAACGGAGATGAGGAAGAACTTTTTCAGTCAGAGTGGTGAAGGTGTGGAATTCTCTGCCTCAGAAGGCAGTGGAGGCCAGTTCGTTGGATGCTTTCAAGAGAGAGCTGGATAGAGCTCTTAAGGATAGCGGAGTGAGGGGGTATGGGGAGAAGGCAGGAACGGGGTACTGATTGAGAGTGATCAGCCATGATCGCATTGAATGGCGGTGCTGGCTCGAAGGGCTGAATGGCCTACTCCTGCACCTATTGTCTATTGTCTATTGAATCAAATAAACAATGTTTTTCAACTTCCTCTAAGGCAGTTAAATACAGTTGAGTCTCGTTATTACGGACGTCTTTATAATGGATTTTGGTTATTGTGGACGGAGTGCCCCCACAGTGATAGTCATAGAGTGATACAGTGTGGAAACGTGCCCTTCGGCCCAAGTTGCCCAACATGGCCCAACTACACTAGTCCCACCTGCCCGCGTTTGGCCATTATCCTTCCAAAACCAGGCCTATCCATGTAACTGTCTAACTGTTTCTTAAATGTTGGGATAGTCCCTGCCTCAACCACCTCTTTGGGCAGCTTGGTCCATACACCCACCAGCCTTTGTGAGGAAAAAGTCACCCCCAGATTCCTATTAAATCAGTCCCCCTTCACCTTATACCTATGTCCTCTGGTCCTCGATTCATTCTCTGGGCAAGAGACTCTGTGCATCTACCCGATCTATTCCTCTCATGATTTAATACACTTCTTTTTAGTTCACCCATCATCCTTCTGCACTCCTAGGAATAGAGACCCAATCTACTCAACCTCGCCCCATAGCTCAGGCCCTCTAGCCCAGGCAACATCCTCGTAAATCTTCTCTGCACCCTTTCCAGCTTGACAACATTTTTCCTCTCATCGGGTGCCCAGAACCGAACACAATACTCTAAATGTGGTCTCACCAATGTCTTATACCAAGATCAGACACCACTATCTCTTTAAGAACACAGATTGCTAGTTACACTGTGGGAGGTCAGTGACATTGACAAGCAATTGCTTTGATCGACACTTGTGCAATGATACTCTAAGCAATGTAACAAACAGCCTTTAGTATTTTCAGCTTGCAGTAACAATAATATTTTTGGCTGTTAAAAAATAGTTGCATTTGAAAACAACACATTGTTTTACAAGTGACCGCTAGGTGGTTGGAGCAAATCCCTTATGTTATCCCTGAACTGACAACATTCCTCCCCCCCCCCCCCCCCCCCCTCATCCCCATGGTATATAATAATGAGTGTTATCTGTAAGGCAAAATTGTACAAATTCTGAAGAAGGGTCTCGACCTGAAACGTCACCCGTCCTTTTTTTTACCCACTGAGTTACGTTGTGTCTGTCTTTAACCAAAATTGTACATCAGGCACTCAGGTGTGGCTCCACCGATAGGTAATTGCTGGAGGGCTCTTAATCTCCAGTGCTCTTGTAATAAAACAGCATATGCCTTGTGGAGGAAGGAACTGCAGATGCTGGTTTAAATCGAAGATAGACACAAAATGTTGGAGTAACTCAGCGGGACAGGCAGCATCTCTGGAGAGAAGGAATGGGTGAAGTTTTGGGTCGAGACCCTTCTTCAGACTGAGAGACAAGGGAGAAGGTTTTTCTCCAGAGGTGCTGCCTGACCTGGTGAGTTACTCCAGCACTACCTAACTAGGAAAATTGACAGGGGAGAGCCGGTGGATGTGGTGTACCTCGACTTTCAGAAAGCCTTCGACAAGGTCCCACATAGGAGATTGGTGGGCAAAATTAGAGCACATGGTATTGGAGGTAGGGTACTGACATGGATAGAAAATTGGTTGACAGACAGAAAGCAAAGAGTGGGGATAAATGGGTCCCTTTCAGAATGGCAGGCAGTGACTAGTGGGGTACCGCAAGGCTCGGTGCTGGGACCGCATCTATTTACAATATACATCAATGACTTGGATGAAGGGATTAAAAGTACCATTAGCAAATTTGCAGATGATACAAAGCTGGGTGGCAGTGTGAACTGTGAGGAAGATGCTATGAGGTTGCAGGGTGACTTGGACAGGTTGTGTGAGTGGGCGGATGCATGGCAGATGCAGTTTAATGTGGATACGTGTGAGGTTATCCACTTTGGTGGTAAGAATAGGAAGGCAGATTATTATCTGAATGGTGTCAAATTAGGAAAAGGGGACGTACAACGAGACCTGGGTGTCCTAGTGCATCAGTCACTGAAAGTAAGCATGCAGGTACAGCAGGCAGTGAAGAAAGCCAATGAACGTTGGCCTTCATAACAAGAGGAGTTGAGTATAGGAGCAAAGAGGTCCTTCTGCAGTTGTACAGGTCCCTAGAGAGACCGCACCTGGAGTACTGTGTGCAGTCTTGCTATTGAGGGCGTGCAGCGTAGGTTTAGTAGGTTAATTCCCAGAGTGGCGGGACTGTCATATGTTGAACGACTGGAGCGACTAGGCTTGTATACACTGGAATTTAGAAGGATGAGAGGGGATCTTATCGAAACGTATAAGATTATTAAGGGGTTGGACACGTTAGAGGCAGGAATCATGTTCCCAATGTTGGGGGAGTCCAGAACCAGGGGCCACAGTTTAAGAATAAGGGGTAGGCCATTTAGAACGGAGATGAGGAAAAACTTTTCAGTCAGAGAGTTGTGAATCTGTGGAATTCTCTGCCTCAGAAGGCAGTGGAGGCCAATTCTCTGAAAGCATTCAAGAGAGAGCGAGATAGAGCTCTTAAGGATAGCGGAGTCAGGGGGTATGGGGAGAAGGCAGGAACGGGGTACTGATTGAGAATGATCGGCCATGATCACATTGAATGGCGGTGCTGGCTCGAAGGGCCGAATGGCCTACTCCTGCACCTATTGTCTATTGTCTATGTGCTCCACATAGAACATAGAACGGAGATGAGGAAGAACTTTTTCAGTCAGAGAGTGGTGAAGGTGTGGAATTCTCTGCCTCAGAAGGCAGTGGAGGCCAGTTCGTTGGATGCTTTCAAGAGAGAGCTGGATAGAGCTCTTAAGGATAGCAGAGTGAGGGGGTATGGGGAGAAGGCAGGAACGGGGTACTGATTGAGAGTGATCAGCCATGATCGCATTGAATGGCGGTGCTGGCTCGAAGGGCTGAATGGCCTACTCCTGCACCTATTGTCTATTGTCTATTGTCCAGTTTCTCCCACATCTTAAAGCTGTGCTGGTCGGCATGTTAATTGGCTTCTGTAAATTGCCCTGAGGTAGGTGGATGACAGGAGAATCAGCGTTGGTGGAGAGAGTTTGTCGAGAATGTGAAGTAGAATAAGTGAAAGAGAATAACTTACAGAGAAATTAACTGGGGAATCGGACTGATGAATATGAACTTGGAGCCTGCATAGACTTGATAGCCTTCATGGTCTTTTCTTTGTCACAAGACAGTATGAAAAATGAGAATCTTTCTAGTCATGATCTTTTGATATATATATAAAATTCAATTTCAATAGTCAATAGTCAATAGTCGTTTATTTGTCACATACACATAAATGTGTAGTGAGATGAAACATTACCCGCAGTTGAAACACTAAGACCAATAAGAATAATCAATAAAAATTCAATAACACATACAATCACAACTAACACCAAACAAAAGAAACATCCATCACAGTGAGTCTCCTCCAGTCCCTTCTCACTGTGATGGAAGACCAAAATGTCTTTTCTCTTCCCCTGCCGTCTTCTCCCGCGGTCAGGCTGTTGAACTTGCCACGTCGGGGCGGTCGGGGCTCCCGACATTGGAGCGCCGCGCCGGACGGTGAAAGGTCCACGGCCTATTCCAGGCCGCGCCGGACGGTGAAAGGTCCGCAGCGGGCCGACCCAAGCCCCGCCATTCGGGGCGGGTGAACACGCTGCCTCTGCCGCTGCCGGAGCTCCCGATGTCGGCCCCCACCCAGGGGCCTGCGGGCTTCCGACATCCAGGCGGCCCGCGGCCCGGAGCCTCCGGAGACGAGTTGCAGCCGCTCCCGCAGCATCCGCAGGCGGCCAGCGCCGCAGGTGGTGAGTCCAGGCCGTGCATGGCCAGTGGTAGGCCGCAACGGGAACGGAGACACGACACAGAAACAAGTTCGTGTCTCCGTTCGGGAGAGAGAATTTTTTACAGTTCCCGTTCCCTCCCACCCCCTCACCCCCACAAAACATACAAACACTACACCATATTAAAACTACAACTCATACAAAAACAACAAAAAACACAAAAGACAGACGGACTGCAGGCAAGCCGCAGCTGCGACAGCAGCGCTGGCTCCGTGAGTAATTTAACTATGCACACTGCCTAAATTCCAGATTAAATCTGGCTATGCGCAAGGTTTATGAAATTTAAGCATTGAGTTAACCTTAGTCACTGGAGCGGCACGGTGGCGCAGGGGTAGAGTTGCTGCCTCAGCGCCATAGACCCGGGTTCGATCCTGACAACAGTTGCTGGCTGTATGGAGATTGTACCTTCCTCCCGTGACAGTGTGGGTTTTCTCCAGGTACTCTGGTTTCCTCTCACATTGATTGAATGAATGAATGAATGAATGAATGAATGAATGAATGAATGAATGAATAAGTTTATTGGCCATGTATGTACACATACAAGGAATGTGCCTTGGTGCTCCGCTCGCAAGTAACAACACGAACATACAGTAAATAATTAAGAATAAAGCATAAAACATTAAAACATTAAGAATACAACATTACAGTTTAAACCTGTGAGTGAAATAAACCAGAGCAAAAAGAGACTACAGACTTTTTGGGGGGTTTTTTGTTTTTTTTTCAGAGATACAGCGCTTAAACAGGCCCTTCGGCCCACCGAGTCCGCGCCGCCCAGCGATCCCCGCACACTAACACTATCCTACACACACTAGGGACAATTTTTTTAAACATTTACCCAGTCAATTAACCTACATACCTGTACGTCTTTGGAGTGTGGGAGGAAGCCGTAGATCTCGGAGAAAACCCACGCAGGTCACGGGGAGAACGTACAAACTCCGTACAGACGGCGCCCGTAGTCAGGATCAAACCTGCGTCTCTGGCGCTGCAGTCGCTGTAAGGCAGCAACTCTACCGCTGCGCCACCGTGCCGCTTTGAGTTATTGAGTAGTACTCACGGAAAAAAACTGTTTTTATGTCTGGTTGTGCCAGCTCTGACACCCCAGCTCTGACAGTCTGTTCCAAAGACATGCAGGTTTGCAGGTTAATTGGCTTCTGTAAATTGTCCCTGGTGTGCAGGATAGAACTAGTGTATGGGTGATTGTGGTCGGCGCGGACTCGGCGGGCTGAAGGGCCTGTTCACACATTGCATTTCTAAACTAAACTAATCATTTAAGGCACCGTTGGTGCATTTGGACTCACTGAAATAAGGAACAAAGTACTGGCAGTGATTCTCATTAAAGAGTGCATGTCTTGCATGACCATAGTGGATCTTGCTCACTTGCATTGCATGTCGATGGACGGGAAGGCTGCTGTGAATGAAGCAGACCCGTCAGGGGCTCCCACCAAGCACAATGGGATCCCAGCAAGGTGGGGGAGGGCAATGAGAACTATTGGGGACCTGGCAGGGCAGGGGGTGGGAGCCACCAAGAACGAAGGGAGGGGTGGGGGGAGACCTGGCAGGGGTGGGGGAAGGGGTGGGCCTGCTGCCATGTGCAGCCAGTAGTTAGGAAGAAGGGTCTCAACCCGAAACGTCGCCTGTTCCTTTTCTCCAGAGACGCTGCCTGACCCACTGAGTTACTCCAGCTTTTTGTGTCTATCTTCGGTAGATAGGACTGCTCAGCAAAATTTTCTAACTTCATCGGCGCCAAGACATTTGTGTGCTGCCAAGGCGAGGTCTGCTGTCGGATTTCACAGCAAAACGAAGCATTTTTACTGTCCCCAGGTACATGTGACAATAATCATCGAATTAGAGATCTCATCTATGGCTTTGTCAAAGCCAAACAAGCAAGTCCAGGCAAGATTTCCAGCGTGCATTATGAGGATTCACACTGAATATTGACAATGTGTGAATAATGGCTACTTCAGTAAGCAATCAGAGAGCACCAGATGTCCTTGGAAATTTATCGCTTAAACTCCACAACACCTCTACAGCAGCACGTCGCTGATATAGGGGAGAAGCTACATTTTTCTTCTGAGAACTCTACCCCTTTGGAAGACCACTTTGCTTAATTAAACTGCCATTATGTTAACTTTCTTCAGTCTTTCCACCGCACTTCATATGGTTTGAGAACCCATGTTAGCTATTGTCTAAAAATAAGCTGCATGTGCAGATTATGTTACTTTTTGGAAGATTAAATAAATTATCTCTTTTCCAGCTGATGCTAACTAGTACTTTTGAAGGATGTAATATTGAGCACAGTGGTAGATGGGATATAAAGATAAGAGAGCTGTCATTTACTTTAGAACACAGGGCAGCACAATAGCCCAGTGGTAGAGATGCTGCCTTACAGCTCCAGAGACCCGGGTTCAATCCTGACATCGGGTGGTCGTCTGTATGGAGTCTGCACGTTCTCCCCGTGACCTGTGTGGGTTTTCTCCGGAATAGACAATAGGGGCAGGAGGAGGCCATTCGGCCCTTCGAGCCAGCACCGCCATTCAATGTGATCATGGCTGATCATTCTCAATCAGTACCCCGTTCCTGCCTTCTCCCCATACCCCCTGACTCCGCTGTCCTTAAGAGCTCTATCTAGCTCTCTCTTGAATGCATTCAGAGAATTGGCCTCCACTGCCTTCTGAGGCAGAGAATTCCACAGATTCACAACTCTCTGACTGAATAAGTTTTTCCTCATCTCAGTTCTAAATGGCCTACCCCTTATTCTTAAACTGTGGCCCCTTGTTCTGGACTCCCCCAACATTGGGAACATGTTTCCTGCCTCTAACGTGTCCAACCCCTTAATAATCTTATACGTTTCGATAAGATCTCCTCTCATCCTTCTAAATTCCAGTGTATACAAGCCTAGTCGCTCCAGTCTTTCAACATATGATAGTCCCGCCATTCCGGGAATTAACCTAGTAAACCTACGCTGCACGCCCTCAATAGCAAGAATATCCTTCCTCAAATTTGGAGACCAAAACTGCACACAGTACTCCAGGTGCGGTCTCACTAGGGCCCTGTACAACTGCAGAACTGGAAACTCCGGTTTCCTTCCACACTCTAAAGATGTACAGGTTTGTAGGTTATTTAGCTCGTATAACTGTAAATTGTCCCCAGTGTGTGTAGGATGGTGTTAGTATGCAGGGATCGCTGGTCAGTTCAGACACGGTGGGCCGAAGAGCCTGTTTCTGCACTGTAGCTCTAAAGTCTAAAGACTGAAGTTTAATCATTATACGATCAGTCATTGTTTTGTTTTCACAAATAAGAATGACAGAGGATGGGGATGAGGGGTTGACATTTGGGGATTGTATTTAAATTCCATTTGTTCTTCTTAAAAACCTTCAACCATGGAAAAAATATTTATCTAAGTCGTGATGCTGATTGGGAAGGTTCATTGGTTTAAACATGTACAGTCATTCACAGCTGGAGGTTTGTGCAGGCAGACTCAACAACAGCTTTCGTTTGTGTAGGAAGGAATTGGAGATGCTGATTTAAACCGTAGACACAAAATAGACAATAGACAATAGGTGCAGGAGTAGGCCATTCGGCCCTTCGAGCCAGCACCACCATTCAATGTGATCATGGCTGATCATTCTCAATCAGTACCCCGTTCCTGCCTTCTCCACATACCCCCTGACTCCGCTATCCTCAATGGTCCTAGCTAGCTCTCTCTTGAATGCATTCAGAGAACTGCCCTCCACTGCCTTCTGAGGCAGAGAATTCCACAGATTTACAACTCTCTGATTGAAAAAGTTTATTCTCATCTCCGTTCTAAATGGCCTACCCCTTATTCTTAAACTGTGGCCTTATTCTTAAAATGGTAGAATAACTCAGCGGGACAGGCAGCATCACTGGAGAGAAGGAATGGGTAACGTTTCGGGTCGAGATCCTTCTTCCTGGGTGACGTTTCTGGTCAAGAAGAAGGGTCTCGACCCGAAGCGTCACCCATTCCTTCTCTCCAGAGATGCTGCCTGTCCCGCGGAGTTACTCCAGCCTTTTGTGTCGAACAGCTTTCATTTGCTTGGTACCTTTAAAAAAGGCCAGTTGTCACTTTGTGTAAAGTTTGGAGCAAATGAGTACTGAAAACACTTGTCGAATGAGGTGTCTTTTTTTTATCAGAATGCACGAATTGACCATCCAAATTGGGGTGGCATGGTTGCTGTCATAGGGCGCCAGGGACCCTGGGTTCAATCCCGACTATGGGTGCTGTCTGCATGGAGTTTGGATGCTCTCCCCTTGACCTGCATGGGTTTTCTCCAGGAGAAATACACCAAATACACTGGAATTTAGAAGGATGATAGGGGATCTTATTGAAACATATAAGATTATTAAGGGATTGGACAGGCTAGCGGCAGCAAACATGTTCCCAATGTTGGGGGAGTCCAGAACCGGGGGCCACAGTTTAAGAATAAGGGGTAGGCCATTTAGAATGGAGATAAGGAAAAACTTTTTCACTCAGAGAGTTGTAAATCTCTGCCTCAGAAGGCAGTGGAGGCCGATTCTCTGGATGCTTTCAAGAGAGAGTTAGATAGAGCTCTTAATGATAGTGGAGTCACGGGGTAATGGGAGAGGGCAGGAACGGGGTACTGATTGAGAATGATCAGCCATGATCACATTGAATGGTGGTGCTGGCTTGAAGGGCCAAATGGCCTCCTCCTGCACCTATTGTTTATTGATCTCCAGTTTCCTTCTGCACTCCAAAGACTTACAGGCTTGATGGTTAATTGGCTTCGGTAAAATTGTAAATTGTCCCGAGTGTGTGCAGGATAGTGTTAGTGTGCGGGGATCACTGGTCGGCGCGGACTCAGTGGGCCGAAGGGCCTGCTTCCGCACTGTATCTCTAACATTAAAAACTCAAAGAAAGATTTTCAAGGTGAATAACCCTAAATTAGCCATGCAACCTGGAAAACTAGGCTCTCTTTCCCAGTTCTGAAGAAGGGTGCTTAACCTGAAAAGTTAACTCTGTTTCTGTTTCCACAGATGCTGCCTGACCTACAGAGAGTTTGGAGCATTTTCTGCTTAAATCCAAGGAGCAGATTTGTTTTTATTGAAGTCTGCCACAATCCTATTCGCTTCAACCTTAAGGCATATACTAAGTGTATTTGAATTGCTTAGAGCACAATGGAATAAATTTATTGCCCTTTCATGCAGGAAATTTGGAGACATGTTTCTGATTTTAAAGTTAATTAGCTTTTTGCCACACAACGCAGGGTGAGCATGCCTTGAATGAATGTATACTTTATTCTCACATGTGACACGTCACAGTGAAATTATTTGCTTGCATACCCAAGAGGTATAGAAATAGTCACCACATAAAGGGCGCTTACAAAGTTACAAAGTATCTGCGCCAGGTCCTCCTTTTGTTCTCCCCCCCCCCTCATGTCGGTCCCCCCACGCCGGGTTCTCCATTGTTCTCCCCCCCCCCCCCTCATGTCGGTCCCCCCACGCCGGGTCCTCCATTGTTCTCCCCCCCCCCCTCATGTCGGTCCCCCCACGCCGGGTCCTCCATTGTTCTCTCCCCCCCCCTCATGTCGGTCCCCCCATGCCGGGTCCTCCATTGTTCTCCCCCCCCCTCATGTCGGTCCCCCCACGCCGGGTCCTCCATTGTTCTCCCCCCCCCCCCCATGTCGGTCCCCCCATGCCAGGTCCTCCATTGTTCCTTCCCCTTTATTGTCAACGTACCACAAAATGAATTCACCTCACTACCGACATGCAACCTTGTCGCTTGAACAATTAATATCAAAGAAAGGACACCTCAACGTACAGGATGCACAAAGGTGGAGAAAAACTGGAGTTGAAACAGAGGGAGGAAAGGAGGTGACTTATATTCAATTCCACTGTGAGTACTTCAGCCCTGATTATCTCATTAAACAAGGTGTTAATACTTCTCTTCAATCTGCAATCTGTATAATTTCATTTGAAATACTGTCTCTCCCAGCAGCTTTACTGTTTCTCATTTCGCTTATTACATTATCCACTATTTTTTTATCTCCCTAAAGATCTCACTCTTTAACTACTTGTGCTTAGCCTGTTATTGCCTGGTTCCCTCATTAGCACTTCCAAGATAATATAATACAGTGTGAACATTTCTTGATACATTGAGTAATGCACTGATTAGACTGTGGAGTGAGAAAACTGCTGTTGGCTTGGATCTCCCATTAAACCTGAACACAGGTGTAGAACTCTCACAAAGAGAACAAATAAAAGTGCCTGAAACACGTTCTCTTGGTAATAGGTGTGTGAAAAGCTGGCCACCCCTATCAGACCTGAATTCTTGTTTCATGCCAGGAGTTTCAAAGGCATAAAACCACTGAACTCAGTGTTATTTTTCTGCTGGCGTGAATTGGTATGCAAACCACCGTTCGGTACATCGTGACATTAAATATATATTCTAATTGTTAAGTGTATTGTGCATTTTCACACCGCGAGAATTAATATCAATTCTTTAATTTAAACCTGCTTGCAGCAAGCATCACCGTGGCTCAGAGATGACGCTCTTGCCACGTGGTCAAAGGAATGAGGGCTGGAATGTGACATTCGGGGGTCTCAAATCAATCTGAATACAGAGAGAGTGCTGCATTATTGAAGGTTCTCGGGGTGAGGCTGGGATCAATGGTGCATGCATTGTGGCAGTTCTGAGCACCCTCAGAGTTCCAAAATGGTGTCCCGCGTCAGGCATGCATGATTGTGCACGTCTGCCTGAAGGGGGGACCACATTACAACTTACCGAATAGCGAAAGGCCTGGATAGAGTGGAAGTGGAGAGGATGTTTCCACTAATGGGGAGAGTCTAGGACCAGAGGCCACAGCCTCAGAATAAAAGGACGGAGACGAGGAGGATTTCTTTTAGTCAGGGGGTGGTGAATCTGTGGAATTCATTGCCACAGAAGGCTGTGGAGGCCAAGTCAATGGATATTGTTTAAGGCAGAGATAGATAGATTCTTGATTAGCACAGGTGTCAGGGGTTATGGGGAGAAGGCAGGAGAATGGGGTTAGGAGGGAGAGATAGATCAGCCATGATTGAACGGCGGGGTAGACTTGAAGGGCCAAATTGCCTAATTCTGCTCCTATCACTTATGGACATGAACATGGTGTGGAGTCAGTCAGGTGTGGAGTGCAGAACAAGACTCCAGTGGTGTGTTCTGCAGCTGAAGCTAATGCCTTACTCAACCTTCCAGTGAGATCGACACTGGGAAGGACTAGATCACCCTCCCAACCTTCAATACTAGTTAAGAAGCCATCCACTGCTCACAAAGTAGCTGCTCGCTGCAGATTATGGTAACGTAATAGTTAAATTCCAGACATATTTCTGGATTGTTGCCCTGGAGATGTGAGTTCAAATCCCAAATTGGCAACAGTGGGTTTGAACTTAAAGTAATTAATTAAAAATATGAAATTTAAAGAAAAAGCTTGAATCGTCAAGGGTAGCCCGTTCCAGATTGCCATATATCCGCCCCATCTGATTCACTAATGATCTTTAGGGGTGGATCAAATCTGCTGCCAATCTACGACTCCAGACCTACTAAACATTGCTGACTCTTAATATCCTTATCAGTTCAGGGGCAGTCCAGGATTAATAATTAATGCTGCAGTTGCCAATGGTATCTGTGTCTTCAGAAAATAATATTATGGTTATTATTACGATATTTCTAGCATTTCACACTTTCTGCAGTTGTTTCATGTTAAAAAGACCACAATGTGCTTTTTCATTGATTTCATTGAATATAATTCCCCTTCCGATTTAGTTTAGTTTAGTTTAATTTAGTTTAGTTTATTATTGTCATGTGTACCGAGGTACAGTGAAAAGCTTTTTTTGTTGCGTGCTATCCAGCCAGTGAAAAGATTATACAAGCTGTCTACAGTGCGCAGATACAGGATAAAGGGAATAGTGCAAGATAAACTCCAGTAAAGTCCGATTAAGGATAGTCTGAAGGTCTCCAATAAGGTAGATGTTTGTAGGAATTCCCAGCTGACAACCATTCAAGATGAAGGTATATTGGAGATAGTGTGGAAAATTTGAATTAGAACATAGAAGATCTATGTTCCATATGGGTTTTCTCCAGGTGCTCTGGTTTCCTCCCACATTCCAAAGACATGAAGTTGGTAGGTTAATTGGCTTCTGTAAAACATTGTCCCTAGTGTGTCAGATAGAAGTAATGCAGGATGATCGCAAGTCAGTGTGGACTCAGTGGGCTGAAGGGCCCGTTTTCATGATCTATCTCTAAACTAAACTAAGCTACATCTACATAAAGAATAGAAGTTACATTTCCTAGGAAATTGAATATATGCAAAATTTAACTTTTAGCACTGAAATTCATTACTTAGTTCTTTACCTTCACTTTTCATCCCTTAGTTCTGAGTTAAGTTCCAGGCTTGGTTGAGCAGTTCCTGTTGTGGACTTTATAATAGAAGTTTTTTATCACATGGTAGGGTGAAACAGTAAACTGGATTTCTTACTCATGTGGCGAAATAAATAATCTAAGATAAAATTATCAATTGAAATCCACTTTATAGAGGCAGATGTAAGGTTCACCACTTAGAAGCACAGCTTTTTTCAGAGGTTATGGGATTTAAACAAGTGAATCCAGCCACATCTGTCAGAGTTTAAGCATGTTTTCCCAAGAGCAGAGGTTCCAGGAAGAATGGGTAGCAACTTGATGTCTTAAAGGGCTTACACTTTCTTCCCAGAGGAAGGCAATACAAGCAATTCACTCATCATCGCTCATGAGGAAGAAACTGTACACGTTTGGCTGTGTTAACCACGAGGATGCGGACACTAATAAAGACTGGCTCTGTTCAACTCTGTTCAATTGTTGGCTGTTTAAGAAAGTTAATACTAAGTCAACTTCAACAACTGATATCAACTCAGTCACTTTTCTCAAGTATGCTTAAAATCAAGCTAGTGCTAAATTATTGTGCCTTATGCTGGAGTAACTCAGCGGGATAGGCAGCATCTCTAGAGAGAAGGCATGGGTGACGTTTCGGGTCAAGCCTCCTTTATTGAGTTATCTGGGGTAGTTGTTGAATGATCATGTCTGGGACTTAATCCCGATGATTGTAGAGCAAGAAACGCTCAATGAAAATGCAGTGTAAAGTTAAGACCGAACATGCAAACACAACTCAACACTACCAAACCAAACCAAACCAAACTTCAGCCCAGGTCTTGCCATATTTTCTATCCAATACTGAAAATGCTATTACCCTGAGAGTTGCTGCCTCACTGCATCAATAACATGGGTTCAATCCTCAGCATTGTGCCAGGAGTTATAGGGAGAAAGCAGGAGAATGGGGTTAGGAGGGAGAGATCGATCAGCCATGATTGAATGGCGGAACAGACTTGATGGTCCGAATGGCCTAATTCTACCCCTTATGAACTCTAAACGTGCAGTGTGAACCCATTCTACACAGTACTGTCGGGAGGGCAAAACACTCTAGCATTAAACTAAACTAAACTAAACTAAACTAAGCTAAACTTTCTAAAATATGTGAAGCTCTGAACTAGTCTGGCCGGCTCAACAAGAACCAAATACTTATAATTCCATTCCATACCTGACCAGATCTGAAGCCGCATGTAGAGGGAGATGCTCTTTGACTTGGACAAGGCAGCTTGGTTCTAAACCAAGTGTCTTGCTCAGGTAGATGCAACTGAACCCAGGGTGCTTATCAAATGAATGCAAGAGGCTCTTCCCACACTCAGGTAAGTGTGGAGGTAGAAAAAGTAACAGAATGCAGAAGTGAGGGATGGATTGAGAGTTCGGAGCTGAACTCGATCCAGCAGTTCAATCAGGCTACACCTGTTCGCAATTCTACCTCACAGTGCAATGGATCTGTGCTAAAATATGAATAAATGTGGGGTTATCTACTTCCATCCCAATCACAGACGTGCAGATTGCTATCTGAAGGATGATAGATTGTTGCAATGAGGCCTGCATGTTCTTATACATCAGATGGTGAAAGTAAGCATGCGGATGCGGCAAGCAATTAAGAAGTTGAATTATACGCTGGCCTTCATAGTGAGAGGGTTCGGGCGCAGGAGCAAGGATGCAATTCTCCAAGGCCTTGGTGAGACTACATCTTGAGTAAGGTGTGCAGTTTTGGTCTCCTTATCTGAGGAAAGGAGGGAGATCAATGGAGGTTGACCAAACTGACTCCTGAGAAGGCAGGACTAATACATGAAGAGAGATTAAGTCAATTAGGTTTAAATTCACTTGAGTTTAGAAGTTTGAGAGGGGAGTCACATAGAAAAGTACAAAATTCCAACTGGACTGGACAGGTTGGATGTAGGAAGGATGTGCTTGAAGGTTGTGGAGTCCAGGAGGCAAAATTCTTCTCCCACATAAAAAGTTAAAAGGATCCCGTCCTGAAATACCAACTATTAATTTTCTCTACAGATGCTGCCTGACCCGCTGAGTTACTTCAGCACTTTATGTCGGTTTTTTTCTAACTGGTATCTGCAGTTTCTTGTATCCAAAGTAAAATAATGGTGTATACATGTACGGAAAGATTACCACAGAGTAATGGGGTGGTAAGTGGCTGTATTATCACTGGAGACAGATGACTCCAGAACCAGGGGCAATTATCTGTCATCAGAGATACTCAGATCGCGGGACTGTTTAAAAAGGATCATAGGCTTGGCAAACAAAGTGATCATGGAGTTCAGCATTCACTGAAAAAGACAGCATAACCATACTTTTGCCACAAAATTCAAAAGCAGCAGTTTAAATAGAGTCATAGAGTCAAAGCCTCATACAGTGATACAGTGTGGAAACAGGCCCTTCGGCCCAACATGCCCACACTGACCAACATGTCCCAGCTACACTAGTCCCACCTGCCAGCATTTGGTCCATGTCCCTCCAAACCTGCCCTATCCATGGACCTGTCTAACTGCTTCTGAAATGTTGGGATAGTCCCTGCCTCAACTACCTCCTCTGGCAGCTTGTTCCATATATCCACCACCCTATGTGTGAAAATGTTAACTCTCAGATTCCTATTAATTCTTTTCCCCTTCACCTCTTGTCCTTGATTCGTCTACTCTGGGAAAGTGACTGTGCATCTACCCGATCTATTCCTCTCACGATCTTCTCCACCTCTACAAGATCACCCCTCATCCTCCTGTGCTTCAAGGAATAGAAGCGTCTGCTCAACCTCTGCCTTTAGCTCATACCCTCTAGTCCTGGCAACATCCTCGTAAATCTTCTCTGTACTCTTTCCAGCTTGACAAAATCTTTCCTATAACACGGTGCCCAGAACTGAACACAATACTCTAAATGTGGCCCGGTCATAATCTGGTCATACAAATGGGGAGGTGGTTCCTGTTGACCTCTTCCTCTATACAGTTCATGATCCCTGATGGAGCAAGATGTGGAGCAAATTGTCAGAAGTTACCTGCAACTGTGTCAGCAGATTGTGGATAGGCTGCACACTGAGTTTCTTGCAGCTTAGTTTATAGGATGTGATGATCTCTTCCACTGTAACGCAAGCATCTGAAGCAAAAACAAACAAAAAAAGAGATTATTATTCTCATGCAGCACGGTAGCATAGTGGTAGAGTTGCTGCCATACAGCGCCAGACACCCGGGTTCGATCCTGACTACGGGTGCTTGTCTGTACAGAGTTTGTATGTTCTCCCCGCGACCCGCATGGGCTTTCTCTGACATCTTCGGTTTCCTCCCACATTCCAAAGACGTGCAGGTTTGTAGGTTAATTGGCGTGGTATAAATGTAAATTGTCCCTCATGTGTGTAGGATAGACAATAGGTGCAGGAGGAGGCCATTCAGCCCTTCGAGCCAGCACCGCCATTCAATGTGATCATGGCTGATCATTCTCAATGTACCCCGTTCCTGCCTTCTCCCCATACCCCCTGACTCCGCTATCCTTAAGAGCTCTATCTAGCTCTCTCTTGAATGCATTCAGAGAATTGGCCTCCACTGCCTTCCGAGGTAGAGAATTCCACAGATTCATAACTCTCTGACTGAAAACGTTTTTCCTCATCTCAGTTCTAAATGGCCTACCCCTTATTCTTAAATTGTGGCCCCTTGTTCTGGATAGTGTTAATCTGCGGGGATCGGCGGTCGACGCGGACCCGGTGGGCCGAAGGGCCTGTTTCTGCGCTGTATCTCTCAGCTAAAACTGAACTAAACAACTCAGTGGCTCTTTGGTCAGCAACTGGTTCTCCAGGATGCTGCCTGTATTAGAGGGGGATTGACTATAAGAAAAAGTTGGACAAACTTGGATACATTTAACGTGCTGGAATAACTCAGCGGGTCAGGCAGCATCTCTGGACAAAGTGGATAGGTGACCTTTTGGTTCGGGACCCTTCTTCAGACAAGCTTGGATTGTTTTCTCTGGAGCATCAGAGACCGAGGGGTGACTTGGTAGAAGTTTATCAAATAACAAGAAGTACAGGTAGAGTGGGCAGCCCAAATCTTTTTTCCCAGGTTGGAAAGGTTATAAGGGGATAGCTTCAATGTGAGAGAGGGACAGTTCAAAAGAATTATGGGGGGGGGGGAGGAGGTTTCTTACACAGAAGGTGGTGGGTGTCTGGAACATGCTGCCAGGGGTGTTGCTGGAAGTAGATACAATAGTGGAGATGAAGAGGATTTTGTATAGGCACATCGATATGTACAGAATCACGTACAGGCAAAAGGGATGAATTTAAATTGGCATTGTGATCAGCACAGACATCGTGGGCGTCAGTGTCCGTATGTTCAAACCAGAGGTTTGAAAAATGAACAAAAAAGTCTACAGGCCAGACAGCATCTGCTTTGAGAGAAAGAGTTATTGTTTAATCAAAACTAGAAAATCTGAGAGGGTAAACAGGATTTAAGATTTTTTTTAAAAGATGAGTTGAAATGAAAATGGGTCTTTTCTTCACTTGTTCCACAACTAGCACCTGCCAAGCATCATCACAATCCACACTGTAAATGGCTCGATTGTAATCATGTATTGTTTTTTGTGCAGACTAGGATAGCACACGACAAAAGCTTTTCGGTACACGTGACAATAAATTAAACTAAAGTAAACCTGCCTTTCACTGTTTCACAGATATTTGGTTTGTTTTCTATCCTCTCCACTTTGCATCTTAAAACTACAATAGACAATAGACAATAGACAATAGGTGCAGGAGTAGGCCATTCAGCCCTTCGAGCCAGCACCGCCATTCAATGCGATCATGGCTGATCACTCTCAATCAGTACCCCGTTCCTGCCTTCTCCCCATACCCCCTCACTCCGCTATCCTTAAGAGCTCTATCCAGCTCTCTCTTGAAAGCATCCAACGAACTGGCCTCCACTGCCTTCTGAGGCAGAGAATTCCACACCTTCACCACCCTCTGACTGAAAAAGTTCTTCCTCATCTCCGTTCTAAATGGCCTACCCCTTATTCTCAAACTGTGGCCCCTTGTTCTGGACTCCCCCAACATTGGGAACATGTTATCTGCCTCTAATGTGTCCAATCCCCTAATTATCTTATATGTTTCAATAAGATCCCCCCTCATCCTAAATTCCAGTGTATACAAGCCCAATCGCTCCAGCCTTTCAACATACGACAGTCCCGCCATTCCGGGAATTAACCTAGTGAACCTACGCTGCACGCCCTCCATAGCAAGAATATCCTTCCTCAAATTTGGAGACCAAAACTGCACACAGTACTCCAGGTGCGGTCTCACCAGGGCCCGGTACAACTGTAGAAGGACCTCTTTGCTCCTATACTCAACTCCTCTTGTTACGAAGGCCAACATTCCATTGGCTTTCTTCACTGCCTGCTGAACCTGCATGCTTCCTTTCATTGACTGATGCACTAGGACACCCAGATCTCGTTGAACTCCCCCTCCTCCTAACTTGACACCATTCAGATAATAATCTGCCTTTATCTACTATTTATCTCTAACCTTTACCAGTTACCAGTTCCAATATAAGGCTATCGATGGGGTAAAATATGAACTTTCTTTCTCTCTCCACCGACACTGCTAGGTAACTGAGTACTTTCCAGCAACTAATTGTGTTTTGCTTGGGTAGGTTTTAAATTGATCAAATGTGATAATGTCACTCATACATAATTAATTCCATCTTCTAGTATTTGACCCAAAACATCTAAGGCTTAGATTAAAGTACTGATTTACACACTTCCTAAATGGTCGAATGCACCTTTGCTTAAGAAGGAGGTCGGACGGGCGGGCAGAGTGAGTGCTGGAGGTCGGTGGAGGACAGGCCGCCAAGAACAAGGAGGGTCCCAGTGTGGGGGAGCTGACAACAACGAAGGACAATTGGGGACCACATTAAACTCTGTAGCTTTGACGGCACCCTGTACTCTTTGCTCATCTTGTCTATGGTATGCAAAACAAAGAATTTCACATGTTATAATAAAATATCAATCAATCAAACTGCGGCACGGTGGCGCAGCGGTTGAGTTGCTGCCTTACAGCGAATGCAGCGCCGGAAACCTGGGTTCGACCCCGACTATGGGTGCTGTCTGTACGGAGTTTGCACGTTCTCCCCGTGACCTCCGTGGGTTTTCTACAAGATTTTCGGTTTCCTCCCACACTCCAAAGACGTACAGGTATGTAGGTTAATTGGCTTGGTAAATGTAAAAATTGTTCCTAGGGGATATAGGATAGTGTTAATGTGTGGGAATCGTTGGTCGGCGCGGACCCGGTGGGCCGAAAGGGTCTGTTTCCACTCTATCTCTAAACTAAACTAAAATGTTTCAACTCTTGATTTGACCCTGCCTTGGTGGCATTGATTATCGAACTCAAACGGAATGAGACTGCCTCCAACATTGGGAACATTGATATGTTGTAGGAAGGAACTGCAGATGCTGATTTAAACCGAAGGTAAACACAAAATGCTGGAGTAACTCAGCGGGACAGGCAGCATCTCTGGAGAGAAGGAATGGGTGACGATTTCACCCATCGTCACCCATTCCTTCTATCCAGCGATGCTGCCTGTCCCGCTGAGTTACTCCAGCATTTTGAGTGTCTGAGGAAAATTGATATCGTTTCTTTGATTTGCCTCACAACTTTAGCATCACAGTGGAGTGGAATACTATTTTTGGAACAACACTGAAACTGCAATATAAATACAACTTGTTCATGTGAAAAGATGGAACTGTTTCAATTAATCCTTTCTCAGGTATATTCACCCCCAAGAAGTTAGCTGGAATAACTCCTAGTTGACAGTTTTTTGGCAATAGGATCTTCTATTTATAGGCAGGGTAATGCTGCCACCTGAATGGGCAGTATCATAAAAGCAAAACCAGCACACACAGCAGTGGTCCAACACAGATTTCACTTCACAGACATTTTTAGAGTATTATATGCAGAACAGCATTTTTGGTGGGTTGAAATGTCATTTTTGTCAACTTTGCGGAAATTTTAATGGAATGGTTAAGAAGGATCTATAAATATATATATATATATAAAGAGGATAGACACAAAATGCTGGAGTAACTCAGCAGGTAAAGCAGTATCTCTGGAGAAAAGGAATAGGTAACGTTTCAGGTCGAGAACCTTCTTCAGACTCGTACACAGCTGTGTGTCTTTGGTGTGCTGTTTATCTTTGGTGTAAACCAGCATCTGCAGTTCCTTTCCCCCCCCCCTCCATACACATACACACACACACACACACACACACACACACACACACACACACACACACACACACACACACACACACACACACACACACACACACACACACACACACACACACACACACACACACACACACACACACACACACACACACACATATCTTGTTGGCACTTTGAATATAAATATGGTAAAATCCCATGTTTAAAAATGAAGTCTGTGATTAAAAATGACAATGGAAAAAGTGTAACTCCAAGTTTTTCTCGATTTCATGTGGATTACATCCGAAGTACTTTGGAAATTAAGCTACGACAAAGGAGCAGTGCCACATGTTGTTGTACATAGTACATATTTACTATTCCTATTGATTTCAATATGAGAGAGAAGTATTGCAATTCTCTGGTGCAGCAGATTACTGCCACAGACTAATTAGTCCATTACTTTTATAACATACCCTGATTATATTGTTACATTAACAATCCTATCAAGAGGAGTTACAGTAAACCCCAGCATTGGAGTAATTCCTTTCATTGCAGTACATTATGCACTCACAAGGGGACCACAATCTTAATTATACATTTAATTTAGAAATATGTTTTATGAGGAAACTGAGATGCGCCGTGTGAATGGAATGATTTGGTTTGAAGTTCCCTTTAGCCCGAAACATGATACTGTTTATTTTCTTTAATAATTCATGACTGTTGTTGCCTGGGAACAGTTATAAATAAAGAGTTCTGCGTTTCCATCTTAAGGAACTTCTGCCTCAGTTATTAAAGGAAGTTAAATAGAACTTCGAGCAATGAATCAGACAGATTTCTGTAGCCACTGGAAGAATGCCTTGTGTTTTGGGAATCAAGGATTTTTCACATTTCGATGCCGCAGTAAATGTTCCATAACATATTGTGAAAATGTGTCATGAGAAGAAAGACTGAGGGCTAAGCTCCAATAGTCTTACAACAAAAGCAGACTTATAACTGAAAGATTATAATGGGAATGGGTTGTAGTGGGAATTGCATTAATCTAGAAATTAATTTACAAATATGCATATTTATCAATTAATACATTGATTTGCAATTTCATTTGAGTGCATTACTAAATTAATAAATATGAAGATTTATAAATGAATAATTTAAGGGAATTGGTTTTTGATTAATTTTCCGAATTATTTAATTTCGAAACTATGTAATGCTTGCTCCAAAATTGCTTCATACACCACAGAGCTGGAAAACCTAAGTGCCAACGCTATTCAGCAATATGTCAAGAGTTTCTGTGTCTTGAATCCCTGTATGCTCCTCACATTGTACAAAATGGAACATTTCTTACAACTCATCAAGGACACGAAGGATGTCAACGTTGGGGAACAGATTTTCTCTTCCACTTTGGTTACGGAGTGTCACTGCCAAATATTCTCCGGTCTTTCACCTCAACGGTTTGATTCAGAGATTTTGCTGCATTCTGACCCTTAAACAGTGAAAGGCTTGGATAGAATGGATGTGGAGGGGATGTTTCCACTAGTGGAAGAATCTGGGACTAGAAATCATAGCCTCAGAATTAAAGGATATTCCCTTAGGAAGGAGATGAGGTGGAATTTCTTTAGTCAGAGGGTGGTGAATCTGTGGAATTCTTAGTCACAAAAGGCTGCAGAGGCTAAGTCAATGGATATATTTAAGGCAGAGATAGATAGATTCTTGATTCTTACAGGTGTCAGGGGTCATGCGGAAAGGGCAGGAGAATGGGAGTAGGAGAGAGAAATAGATCCATGATTGAATGGCGAAGACTTGATGGGCCGAATGGCCTAATTCTGCTCCTATAAATTTATGACCTAAATCAGTTGCGGGTCTTATAGCTTATGTCAAAAAAAAGATCCATTCATTGTCTAATTCAGACAAACAAGAAAAACCCTAGGGTTAATCTCTAGTTTATTACCAAAAAAGACACAAACTGCTGCAGTAACTCGGCAGGTCAGGCAGCATTTCTGGAGAACATGGATAGGTGACGTGCCAGGACCAGCCCAAAAATGTTGCCTATCCACATTCTCCAGAGATGCTTCCTAACCTGCAGAGGTAGTGCAGTACTATGCATCATCTTCCTTTGTAAACCAGCATCTGTGGTTCCTTGTGTCTCTAGTTAATCCAGATTGCTCAACTGAGAGCAATGCTGGAGGGTCCTAATGGGAGAATGGGAAGAGTGTGGAGTACCGCACATGACTGAAAAATCCCAGGGATTATGAGGAGAAAACATTGGTTATAAAACATTGGTTTGGCCAATGCTGCAAGTGCAAACAGTTCTGGTCCCACGTCGTTGGAAGGAGGTGAATGAATGAGAGAGGGTGCTGGGGAGATTTACCTGTTCATTGCCTGGGCTGCACCATTTCGGTTATGAGGAGAGACTGGATAGTCTGGGTTTGATTTCGCTAGAGTGAAGGAGAATAGGGGGACATAATAAGGTTACACAGAATTATAAGGGGCATAGATAGTAGGAAATAGAAGGGTCTCGACCCGAAAGATCACCCATTCCTTCTCTCCAGAGATGCTGCCTGCCCCGCTGAGTTACTCCAGTTTCTTGTGTCCATCTTCGGTTTAAACCAGCATCTGCAGCTCCTTCTTACACACAGGTAGTAGGAAGATTTTCCCCATAGCAGAGTATCTAAACCTAAAGGGCAAAGGTTTAGGGGAAGGAAGAAGACTTTTAGAGGAAAGTGGCAGAAGAATCTTTTCACCCACAGGGTGGTTCAAATCTGGAGCACACTACATGAATGGCTTAGATAAGCATTTGAATTGCCAATGCATAGAAAGGTTACAGATGAAGTATGGTAAATGGGATTAGTGCAGATAAGAATTTCATCACCAGCATGGACACATTGAGTGAAGGGCCTGTTTCTTGTTGGATGACTCTAAGAGCACATGATTAAAATTAACAATGATCCTTACTCCACGTGGCTATTCAGTGACTTGTTCTGGAAATAAATACATGGAGGCTTGAGGAAGGCATATTCATGCTCAGCTTTGATGCTTTGCACAGCTGTAATGATGAGACTCACTATCGAGGCTCAGTCGTGATAAAGAACCATGGGGTTAAGACATTGGAGGGTTAACGACACATGCAGAAATGTAATGATCTATCACTGGAATAGAAAGGAGGTGAGAAAGAATTGCGGAAGAAAATTAACAATAAATATGTAAAGGGATCGCTCAGACTCAAAGAGCTGTCCCACTTAGGCGATTTTTTAGGCGACTGCCAGCGACTGTCAAAGTTGTAGCAGATCGCCAAAATTTTCTTTTACCCGTCGACAATGACCACGACAATGCCGAGTCAGGTTGAGATTACACCGTCTTCGGAAACATCGTGAAATTCCCAATCTGTCAATGTTTCTCCGACGTCCTAATTTTCGCTGAAATCACTGACAAGTCTTTAAGTACTTGAGAGTTTTGAAATATAACATCTTGCCCGGGTTACTTGAAAACCAAGCTTCACGGTAACAAGGCATAAACTGGATTGACTTCCAGTTTACTAATAGCAGTATTAATAAATTTAATTTTAAAAGTGGTTGAATGGATTTTTGTGCGGAGCGTGGGCATTCTTTGAAAATGTACGGCAGATGCATATCTGGTTTCTGGGTTGCATATCTGGGTTGGGAGCCTACTTTAAATTTAATCGCTGATGACCATAAACATCGCAAAAATTCCCACGCTTACCTGACCGTCAAACTGTCGCCTCCAATCTACCTGTCAAATGCCCTGACGGTAAATAAATTGGTTAAACACAAGTATTTTATGGTATCTTCAAATGGCTTTACTTAATTTAATATTACGTGCTTCTAAATGCATCTAAGAGAACCTAGCAAACCTGGGGACAGCATGCGACAGCGCCCGCAATAAGCTATAATACCTGGCGACAAGCCAGCTGTCGCCGAGAAATTTCATACCGGATGATTTCTCAGCGACGCGCCGAGATCCACTATGATTCTTTGAAGACTCCTCACGATCATGCCCGCGACACCCCGGCGAACTGTCGGCGACAGCCTAGTCGCCGGCAGTCGCCTTAAAATCTCCTGTGGGACAGGCCCTTTAGTCAACAATGAAACATACAAACAGCAAAGATGGATTTATATGCCAACATTTTGGAAGAGTTTAGCAGCTAAAGGGACAATTGGTGAACTCACTTTACCTTTCAATTTAGTCAAAATCATTTATATGGATTTTGTATAATTTGCTGCAGTTTCACAATTATTTTGCATTACTTGATCAAAAACCTAAATTGGTGCTAACTACCAAAGCAAAAAATCTTGCTTGGAATATTCAAGCATCATTATAATATTTATTTATCATGTCCCAAGTGAGAGTTTAGTGTATCTGGGTGATACACTGAAGAACTTGATGCATAAGATTGATTTTAATTTTCAAATCATTTGGTGTTTCATAATTTTTCAGTCTGTCGTCGTGTAGCATTCCAACGGCTCATATTACTGTTTTACCATATGTCTAAATACTTCATAATTATGTTTTGCAAAGTGAGTACTAAAGGCTTGCAATCTATCAATGTATGTTGTTATTTGACAATAAAAACAATCAACATTGGGGTAGCATGGTGGCGCAGCGGTAGAGTTGCTGCCTTGCAGCGCCAGAGACCCGGGTTCGATCCTGACTGTGGGTGCTATCTGTGCGGAGTTTGTACGTTCTCCCAGTGACCACGTAAGTTTTCCCCGGGTGCTCCGGTTTCCTCCCACACTCCAAAGACGTACAGGTTTGAAGGTTAATTGGTTTTGGTAAAATTTGTAAATTGTCCCTAGAGTGCAGTGTGTACTAGTGTAGTGGGGATCACGGGTCGGTGTGGACTCGGTGGGCCAAAGGGCCTGTGTCCGTCCAATATCTCTAAAGTAAACTAAAATAAACTAAGATTTTTCTGGTCGGATACATTATATAACAAGCACCAAAATAATTAATCCCTTGTCACAATGAATACAGTTTTGGAACATGAGTTTAGATGTGTAATGATGGTGTTTCACTTTTGTTAGATATCTACTGCATGGAAACAGGTCCATTGGCTCACAGAGTTCACACTGATCATCAACCACGCATATTGACTAATTTAACAATAATCTAATCCTACTTTATTCTTTCCATATTGCCATGAATTCCCCCCTGATTCTACTTCTCACCTACACATAAGGAGCAATTTACAGTGGCTAATTACCCTACCAACCCGCTCGTCTGTGGGGGAGAAACCAGAGCACCCGATGGAAACCATAGAAATATAGAAACATAGGTGCAGGAGTAGGCCATTCAGCCCTTCGGGCCAGCACCACCATTCAATATGATCATAGCTGATCATCCAAAATCAGTACCCCGTTCCTGCTTTCTCCCCATATTCCTAGATTCCATTAGTCCTAAGAGCTATATCTAACTCTCTTTTGAATACTGCGCAATCATAATGAAAACGTGCAAACTCTATTGAGATAGCACCCTTGGTCAGGATTGAACCTGGGTCTCTGGCACTGTGTCAATGGCTCTATATGCCCCATTACTTTATTTTTACTATGTTTCCTTGAGCTGTGAAGAAATCATCTGCAATATAATCAGGGACTTTGACTTTCTGAGATGACATGTTCACTATGGTAGTAATGTCTGATAATTGCAGACTCGTTTGTTGTATCCATGCATATTGGAATAAGATTAGAGAGCAACGTATCGAAGAATATTCAATAAAATCAACCCTGATCCTATGCCTCAAATCCATATGGGCCCAACCCCATCACTGTTTCCCTTGATAGACACAAAATGCTGAAGCAACTCAGCGGGACAGGCAGCTTCTCTGTAGAGAAGGAATGGGTGAGACGTTTCGGGTCGAGACGTTTCTCTCCAGAGATGCTGTCTGACCCGTTGAGTTACTCCAGCATTAGAATATCCATTGACTTGGCCTCCACAGCCTTCTGTGGCAATGAATTCCACAGATTCACCACCCTCTAACTAAAGACATTCCCCCTCATCTCCTTCATAGAAACATAGAAAATAGGTGCAGGAGTAGGCCATTCGGCCCTTCGTGCCTGCACTGCCATTCAATATGATCAAGGCTGATCATCCAAAACAGTACCCAGTACCTGCTTTTTTCCCATATCCCTTGATTCTGTTAGTCCTAAGAGTTAAATTGAACTCTCTCGTGAAAACGTCCAGTGAATTGGCCTCCACTGCCTTCAGTGGCAGAGAATTCCACAGATTCACAACTCTCTGGGTGAAAACATTTTTCCTCATCTCTGTCCTAAATGGCCTCCCACTTATTTTTAAACTGTGACCTCTGGTTCTGGACTCCCTCAACATGGGGAACATTTTTCCTAAAGGAACGTCCTTTAATTCTGAGGCTATGACCTCTGGTCCTAGACTCTCCCACTAGTGGAAACATCCTCTCCACATCCACTCCATCCATGCCTTTTACTATTTGGTACGTTTCAATGAGGTTCCCCACCCCCCCCCATCCTTCTAAACTCCAACGAGTAGAGGCGCAGTGTCGTCAAACGCTCATCATATGTTAACCCACTGATTCCTGGGATCATTCTCGTAAACCCTCTCTAGATCCTTCCTCAGATATGGGGCCCAAAATTGGGTCAGGTAGCAACTCTGGAGATAAAGGATTGGCGACATTTCAGGTCGGAACCCTTCTTCAGTCTGAAAATGGGGGGGGGGGGGGTTTAAGGGGGTGAAGAACTGGAGGCGACAAAAGGCCAGGAGAAATCAGGGTCGGCAACCGATGACCTCAGGCAGGGAGGTGCCCCGGTAGGCCAATTGTTGTCCATGGAAGGTGTGATCTCAAGAGGGATACATTTTTGCAAACTGTGGAACTAGTTAAACAACTAGAGTGGGCTTAAATGGGGAGAGCAGTGTTAGCAGAAGTTACTTAATAATTATAGAATTCAACATTCACACTGTTGGGCTGTAAGATACCAAAGTGAAATATGAGGTGCTGTACCTCCAATTTGTGCGTGGCCTCACTCTGAAGAAGGGTCCCGACCCGAAACGTTCCCCTTTCCATTTTCTCCAGAGTCGCTGCCTGACTATATTGCGTTATGTCTTTCTATATAAATAAGTTGCGTCTTTCTATATAAATAACAGTTGGTGAGGATTCAAATCCCCTTTGCTGTAACTGGACAGGTTTGGTAAAGGGGGTGCAATTTTAGTCGAAAGCCTTTAGTACGGTAGGGTGCTGCACTTACCAGCTTTCCATGGATTCAGGGGCTCCACTGACCCCGACACAATCTCCTCCCCCAAAGGGAACGAGACCCGCTTTTTTGATTTAATTTTCCACTCGCTGTTTGGGCTTCTCTCTTGTTGCCCGGGGCAGCTATCTTTGACACCCACGCCGTCCAACTGCACAGGGGCTTGTCGATCTCCAGCGTGGACATGTTCTGCTGTGCTCATTTCATTGCTCATGGTCTGATGTGAAAAACACAGCCGGGCACTCTCTCGTTTCACTGAACGATCCATGTGATACCTTTGCTTCTCTTTAATAATTTAATATCAATCTGAAGCGGGTGAAGCGAGTTGTCTGTGAAGCTCCGCACCTTCCCCTTTATGTGCAACGACGGTCTCTAAAGAAGAGGTGAGTGAAATAGGCGATGCTCTCCAAAAGCCTCGAGATTTGGGAACGTTTCACTAGATTAGAAAACAGCAAGTGCAACACCATTGTTCAAAAGGGGAGGGAGGCAAAAAGTAGAACGCCACAGGTCAATTAGTTTTAGAACTGAGTCTGAGAACAGGTTTGAAGCTAGTTTCAGGCAATACCTGATCCACTTGAGTTCCAGGATGGTACAGGGCATCCAGCGGTCCACTCCACCAACACCTCAATCCAGACATGTCGACTCGTGAACACGTCATCCCTTGCTCTATTATGGTCTGCTTACCCTAGTAGTATGGACCATATGTTGTATTATTCATTTTGTATGTTTAATAGTTGGGGTGTTGGGTTAATGTGCCTGTAAAGTTGTTACCAATATGAATGTCGTTGTTTCATTCTCAGTGCGTATGCAAATTAAGCACTCTTTACCCTTGACTTGACTCTTAAACTTCATAACTTTTCATTGGGAAACGTGACTTCATCCTAAAGAATACAAGGAAAACAAAATATGAATCCATAGGAAGACACAAAATGCTGGAGTAACTCAGCGGGTCAGGCAGCATCTCTGGAGAGAAGGAATGGGTGACGTTTCGGGTCGAGACCCTTCTATGAATCCACTTACAGGCAGCATTAGAGTAGCTGCCTTACAGCACAGAAACACGGGTTCAATCCTTACTACGGGAGCTGTCTGTATGGAATTTGCACATTCTCCCTGTGACCGCGTGGGTTTTCTCTGGGTGCTCCGGTTTCCTCCCACACTCCAAAGACGTGCCGGTTTGTAGGTTCATTGTCTTCTGTAAATTGTCCTTAGTGTGTAGGATGCAAAACTGTGATAACATAGAATTGGTAATTGTAGATTGACACAGGCTCAGTGTGATGAAGGGCTTCTCTCCACACTGTATCTCTAAACTAAACAAAACTAAACATGTACAAGTTGGTGTCACAAGCCTATACCACTATTCGATAAAATCATGGCTGATCTAACAGTAACGTCAGCTCTCCATTCCTGTCTACTCATGTAGCCTTTCACTCATTTGCTGATCAAATATCTTTCTTAAAAAATATTCAAAGATACTGCCAACGTCACTCTGAGGAGAATTTCAAAAACTCATAACCTTTGAAACCGTATTGCATCACCTGCTGTTATCTGTCCTCGTCTATATACTAAGACTCTCGTTTGTTTGTTTGTTTGTGATCGAACCACAGCCAAAACGGTGCACAATAGCGCAACAATTTTAGGCCCACCTTACTCACCATTGTCGCTTTAATGGTAATGCAAGTAGTTTTATAGAAATCGGTGTTATATTTTTAAAGTTATTCACATTTTAATGTTTAAATTTATCTCCTAGGGAGGGAGAGGGGAGGGAGGGAGGGAGGGAGGGGGGGATGGAGGGAGAAGGGGGTTGAGGGGGTGGAGTGGGGGGGAGGGTAAGGGGGGAGGGGAAGGGGAAAGGGGGGAGGGGGAGGGGAGGCGAGGGGGGTGGAGGGAGGAGGGGGGAGGAGAGAGGGGGCGAGAGGGGAGGGGGCGAGGAGAGGAAGCTGTACCAATGCAGGAGAGTTTTGGGCCCAACGGGTCCACTTGGTCTAGTATTCTATAATGTCTTGAGATTTGATGGATTTGATTGAGAATCTAGTAAGAGATTCTTTCCCTGGTCTCCTCCTGAATGTCTGCTTGTACTGAATAAAGACATGTCACATCGAAATTCCCTCTCCCCTGTCTCTCAGTCTGAAGAAGGGTCTCGAACCGAAACTTCACCCATTCCTGCTCTCCAAAGATGCTGCCTGTCCCACTGAGTTACTCCAGCATTTTGTGTCTACCTTCGGTGTAAACCAACATCTGCTGTTCCTTCCTACACATTTCATCTGCTCCACTGCAACATTTTCGCAAGGTGTGCCTACTTTGAAGTTCTCTCTCCGATGAGAGTTCTGCAACACATTCTCTCCTTCCCCCCCCTCTGTGATTCCTCCTGCTCTCCAACTCCATCTGTCGTTTTTATATCTTGCCCCTTCCATATCTCTAGACTCCCTCTCCCCTGACTCTCAGTCTGAGGAAGGGTCTCGACCCAAAACATCCCCCATTCCTTCTCTCCAGATATCCTGTAACACTGTCCCCCTCCAGCATTTTGTGTCTATATTTTTGTTCTGGTCTTTACTATCCTCCAGTTTAATCCCCCCATACATCTACAGCTCAGGTCTCCATGTGGCCTATTCAAAGCCACAACAATGCGAATCAGCCCGTTGCAGGTTTTCAGCATTAGTTAAAATGTAGGGATCCAGGACAGAAGAAAGGGGAGTTGGAAGAAAACCATTGAACAAAATGAGCAATTTACATGAAAAGATACGGACCATTCTTATCTTAATTCCACAAAGTTTTACAAAGCAACGATGATACAATACATGAAACTTAACTCACTGCTAAAGATGGACTGAAAAGGCTGGAATAACTAAGCAAGTCAGGCAGCGCCTCTGGAGAAAAGGAATCGGTGACGTTTCGGGTCGCGACATTTCTTCAGACTGAGAATCAGGGGGAATGGAATTGAGAGATATAAAAGTCAAATAGAACAAATGAATGAAAGAATGAATGCAAAAAGCAACGATGATCAAGGAAAGGTGGAGCCCACAATGGTCCATTGTTGGCTGTATGGTAGGTGATAATGAGTTATTTAGACAGTGAAACTCAACAGGACAACAGTGAAACTAGTACGACGCCTAGGCTGGGAGAGGGACGGAGAGTGAGGGGACACAAGAGTTAGTTGAAGTTAGAGAAATAAATATTCATACCGCTGGCCCAAGCAAATTATGAGGTGCTGTTCCTCCAATTTGCATTTGGCCTCACTGACAATGGCGGAGGCCCAGGACAGAAACCCAGTGCTAACTGCTGAAGCAAAACATCTTGCTTCGAATATTCATGACCATTATAATATTCCATGTGAGACTTCACTCTCTGTGGGTGATACACAGAGGAACTTGATAAGCAAGATGATTTTAATTTTCAGATTGCTGTTTTATCACATTTTTCAATGTTATCCTGCTGTTTAGTGTTATTAAAAACAATTTAAAGACCCAGGATATTACAATTTTTGTTGTTGTTTTAAACATGCCAGAAACACTCAGCAGGTCAATGCTGTCTGACCAGTGGAACATTTCCAGCATTTTCTAATTTTATTTCGAAACTTCCTGCATCCACAGTTTATTATTTCTATTAACTAGGGATATTAGAATCTGATTCTGCCATTGTTACTTTCTCACCCCCTTCCCCCCCCCCATGACCTCTTCCAATTTTGTAACTGCATTAAATGGACAATGTCCAAGATCTCTGCTCTCTGCTAATTCTGGCATAAATAATCACCAGATTTGATCTCTCCATGAATTTTTTTTAAAAAAACTTGCAGGAGGACTTCTGAAATACCAAATGAAAATGCTGGAAACACACAAGTGCTTCAAGATTCCAGGTGTAAATATCACCAACGGTTAATCCAGGGCCAACCACATTAATGCCATGGCCAATAAAACACATCAATGTCTCTTTCATCCCCGCATCCCTGAATCTTTAAGTTGCATTAGCTCCAGAACGTGCAACGTGCACAGTGAATAGGCTAGGACATGGCATTGGAATACTGCAGGAAAATGTGGTCAACAACTGGTTGGAATGACAGAAAAGCAGAGTGCAGTGTTTGCAGACAAAATGTCTAGGAAGGAACTGCAGATGCTCTGAAGAAGGTTCTCGACCTGACAATAGACAATAGACAATAGGTGCAGGAGTAGGCCATTCGGCCCTTCGAGCCAGCACCACCATTCAATGTGATCATGGCTGATCATTCTTAATCAGTACCCTGTTCCTGCCTTCTCCCCATACCCCCTGACTCCGCTATCCTTAAGAGTTCTATCTAGCTCTCTCTTGAATGCATTCAGAGAATTGACCTCCACTGCCTTCTGAAACGTCACCTATTCCTATTCTGCAGGCATGCTGCCTGACCTGCTGAGTTACTCCAGCATTTTGTCTCTATTTACCTAGTAAGAATTTCATTGTTCTATCTGGGGCATACGTATGACAATAAAACACTCTTGACTCTTGATTTCACTCACTCTGATCGGATACTGGTAAGGAATGCCAAGCAGGCCAGGCCATGTTAGTGGAGAGGGAAAAGCAGAGCCAATATTACAGATGGATCAGCTACCAAGGAACAGGATACAAGGACTGCATCCCTGAATTTAATCTATCAGAGACTTACCTTCTGTCCATTCCACCCTCTGCCATCTTCTCTGTAACTTTAAACTGACTTTGTTTTCTTTCGTACTCAACTCTGATCAAAGAACTTTGACTTTTGTTCTTATTTAATACATCCCTTCTATATTGCCATCCTCAAATCGCTCCTCATCGCTATTCACTTTCTTAACAATGACCCTCATAACCTGTGTAGGATGGAGCTGTAGATGCTGGTTTACACCGAAGGTAGACACAAAGTGCTGGAGCAACTCAGTGGATCAGGCAGCATCTCTGGAGAGAAGGGACAGGTGACATTTTGGGTGGGAAGTCTGAAGAAGGGTTCTGACTCAAAACATCACCAGTTTATTTTCTCCAGAGATGCTGCTTAGAGTCATAAAGTCATAAAGTGATACAATGTGGAAACTGGCCCTTCGGCCCAACTTGCCCACACCGGCCAACAATGTCCCAGCTACACTGGTCCCAATTGCCTGCGCTTGGTCCATGTCCCTCCAAACCTGTCCTATCCATGAACCCTTCTAATGGTTTTGTAAATGATGGGTTAGTCCCTGCCTCAACTACCTCCTCCAGCAGCTTGTTCCATATGCCCACCACCCTGTGTGTGAAAAAATTACCCCTCGGATTCCTATTAAATCTTTTCCCCTTCACCTTGAACCTATGTCCTCTGGTCCTCGATTCCCCCTACTCTGGGCAAGAGACTCTACCTGATCTATTCCTCTCATGATTTTGTACACCTCTGTAAGATCACCCCTCATCCTCCTGTGCTCCGTGGAATAGAGGCCCAACCTACTCAACCTCTCCCTATAACTCACACTCTCTAGACCCGGCAACATCCTCGTAAATCTTTTCTGAACCCTTTCAAGCTTGACAATATCTTTCCTATAACATGGTGCCCAGAACTGAACACAATATTCTAAGACGTCGGTCTCACCAACGTCTTATACAACCGCAACATGACTGCTTGATTCGCTGAGTTGCTCCAGCACTTTGTGTCGAACTTTATAACCTGTTTGATTATGCTTGTAGTCACAAACTTCACTATCTCTGTAAGTAACAGTATAATTTCAGTAATAATACCTTGTGACATTTCTCTCTGTGCTAAAAGCTGTATATAGCCTGGTGAATATATATACCCTCAGTCAACAATGGACCATTTTACATTTCCTTGATCATCGCCTGCTTTGATCTGTCGTATTCACACCTTACCCTTCCAAATCTCTGGTCTCCCTCTCCCCTGACAGTCTGAAAAAGGGTCTCGACCCGAAACATCACCCATTCCTCCTCTCCAGAAATACTGACTGTCCCGCTGAGGTACTCCAGCATTTTGTGTCTCTCTACATTGAATATGAATTTGCTTTCTCTATTGCGCATTAGATCCAGAGCATGTTGTGTGCACAGTGAATAGGCACTGGAATACTGCAGAAAATTGTGGTCAACAACTGGTAGGAATGAGAAAAAAAAGCAGAGTACAAAGTTTGTAGACAAAATGCAGAACTGCAGAAGCTCTGAAGAAGGGTCTCAACCCAAAATGTCACCTATACCTATTCTGCAGAGGTGCTGCTTGATCCTCTGAGTTACTCCAGCATTTTGTGTGTATTTACCTTAAATATTAGAAAGATGTAAAATGCTGGAGTAACTCAGCGGGACAGGCAGCATCTCTGGAGAGAAGGAATAGGTGATGATTTGGGTCAATACCCTTCTTCAGACTGAGAGTCAGGGGAGGGGGAGATACAGAGATGAGGAAGTGAAATGTGTTGAGAATGAGACATCAAAGGGGGTTGGAAATGTAGAATAGATCTATTCTGTCCAGAGATGCAGCCCGTCTCGCTGAGTTACTCCAGCGTTTTGTGTCTGTCTTTGGTTTAAAGCAGCACCTGCAGTTCCTTCCGATACCTTAAATATTAATCTGTTTTCTTTACTTCACTGCATTAAATCCAGAGTAACGTGCACAGTGAATAGGCCAGGACACGGCACTGGAATACTGTTGAAAACAGTAACAGGTAGAAATGACTGAGTTACTCCAGCACTTTGTGCCTGTCCACAGAGTTTGCAGAAGATAAGACACAAAATTCTGGAGTAACTCAGCGGGGCAGGCATCAACTCTGGATAATAGGAATGGGTGACTTTTCGGGTCTGAAGAAGGGTCTTCAGATTTTTATGTCTAGAGCGCGATTGCCTGACGTGCTGTAACTCTATATTCGCTGTAAACCAGCATCTGCAGTTGCTTCCTGCACAGTGTTTGCAGGGAGTGTTGCTGTCATCTGCGTGCCCAGTCTGCAGAAAGGGTCTCGACCCCGAAACGTCGCCCATTCCTTCCATCTATCTGCAGAGATGCTGCCTGTCCCTCTAGAGTTGCTCCAACATTGCTGCCTGTCCCACTAGAGTTGCTCCAACATTGCTGCCTGTCCCACTAGAGTTGCTCCAGCATTGCTGCCTGTCCCGCGCAGCGTCTGTCCCAGGTTGTCCTTGTTGCAGTGCGGGGGCGGGGGGGTGATTGACAGCGGCTGGGTTGGCCCCGCCCTGTGGTTACGTAGTGCGAGAGATGGGCCAATGGGAGGCGCTGTCACGGTGGCGGGGCTCTGGCGAATGAGGAGCGCGGATTGCGGCGGGTCAGAGTGAGTGCGCCAAGTTTGGAGTGAGTGGAGGTGAGAGCGGGAACCCAGCGGGTAAGGCCGGGCCGGCCCTCAGGCGGGGTGCGGGGACCGAGCACTGAGCGGGCAGGGCAGCGCAGCGCCGGGCCAGGCCAGGCCAGGGTAGTGGCGGCCCTCAGCTCAGGCGGGGCGGGGAACGAGCTGCGGCCGGCAGGGTCAGGAGGGATTTATTCACAAAATGCTGGAGTAACTCAGCAGGTCAGGCAGCATCTCGGGAGACGTTTCGGGTCGAGACCCTTCTTCAGACTGAGGGTCAGGAGGGAGGTGTCTCTGACTGTACCTCGAACCCCGCACGGAGTAAGCAGCCTCGTCGCCGGCGCTCGGTGAGCGGGCAGCGGTTGTCAGGCGGATTTCCCCGCTGGCCGGGAGGGGCTGCACTGAATTGGGGCGAGGAGAGCGGTGGGGTGTGGAGAGGGGTGGGGCGAGGAGTGCGCAGAGGGGTGGGGAGTGCGTAGAGGGGTGGGGCGAGGAGTGCGTAGAGGGGTGGGGTGTGGAGAGGGGTGGGGCGAGGAGTGCGCAGAGGGGTGAGGAGTGCGTAGAGGGGTGGGGCGAGGAGTGCGTAGAGGGGTGGGGCGAGGAGTGCGTAGAGGGGTGGGGTGTGGAGAGGGGTGGGGCGAGGAGTGCGTAGAGGGGTGGGGTGTGGAGAGGGGTGGGGCGAGGAGTGCGTAGAGGGGTGGGGTGAGGAGTGTGTAGAGGGGTGGGTGAGGAGTGTGTAGAGGGGTGGGTGAGGAGTGTGTTGAGGAGTGTGTAGAGGGGTGGGTGAGGAGTGTGTAGAGGGGTGGGTGAGGGGTGTGTAGAGGAGAGAAGTGAGTGGAGTGAGGAAAGTGGTGGGGAGTGGAGTGAGGAAAGTGGTGTGGAGAGTGGAGTGGAGAGTGGAGTGAGGAAAGTGGAGAGGGGTGGGGTGAAGTGTGGAGAGGGGTGGTGGAGGAGGGTTGAGGTGAGTGGAGGGGGCGGGGAGAGGTGTGGGGTGAGGAGAGTGGAGAGACGAGGAGAGAACTGGGCTGGGAGAGGCTGGTTTGGGGTTAGGAGTGTTGAGGTGGGGAGGGGAGTGGTGTGCTGAGCTGATGGGTTAAGATGAGGCCAGGTGAGGTGAGTTGATGGGAGGCCAGGGCTAGGGAGGGGTGTTGAGGAGAGGGCTGAGGGGGCATGGACTGGCAATAGGGTGTGGGTGCAGGATATGGGGACAATACTGTCTGGCCGGAGGGGATGGGGTGTGATGGATAGTTGTTGCTGAGGGGGTTGAGACACAACTGGGAGGGGTAGAGGGCTAATTTGGAGAGAGGTGATTACATTGGGTGGGAGAAAGAGCATACATAATTTTGTTGGATACACAGTTCTATTGGGGTATGTGGGTTTTTTATTGGAGGAATGGTGGGTTTATATTGGGGATATGGGGATTATGTTGGGGGAGTTTATATTGGGGTATAAATAAGAGGAGCAGAATTAAGCCATTTGGCCCATCAAGTTTACTACGCCATTCAATCATGGCTGATCTATTTCTCCCTCCTAACTGCATTCTCCTGCCTTCTCCCCTAAACCCCTGACACCTGTACTAATCATGAATCTATCTATCTCTGCTTTAAAAATATCTATTGGATATCTGTGGTGAAAAATTCCACCCTCTGACTAAATAAATTCCTAGCATAGTTAGCAGTTTGGCTGGATGGCAGAAGCCAAAGATTGGCAATAAAGGAGGCTTTTTGGTTGGCTGCCAGTGACTAGTGGAGTTCCGCAGGGGCCACTACACTTCACGTGGTATATCAATGATTTGGATGAGGGGATTGAAGGCTTTGTGGCCAAGTTTGCGGATGATACAAAAATAGTTGGAAGGGCAGGTAGTGCAGAGAAAGCAGGGATTCTGCAGGACTTGGACAGGTTGGGAGAGTGGGCAGAGAAGTAGAAGATAAAATATAGTGTGGCAAAGTGTGGAGTCATGCATTTTGGTAGTAAGAATAAAGGCATAGACTATTTTTAAATGGGGAGAGAATCCAGAAATCAGAGATGCAAAAGGACTTGGAACTGGTGCAGGATTCCCAAAAACATAATCTGCAAGTAGCGTAGGAAGAAAATCTACAGATGTTGGTTTAAATCGAAGGTAGACACGAAATGCTGGAGTAACTCAGCGGGACAGGCAGCATCTCGGGAGAGAAGGAATGGAACCCGTTTCAGGTCGAGACACTTCAGACTGATGGAAGGAGTGAACGGATAGATATGGGAAGGTGCAAGTTGGTCAGTTTGGGAAAGTTTGCAAACTAACCCAGATAAGGAATATACTGCAGATATTGGAGATCTGAAATGAAAACAGAAGTTGATCGAAACTCTTAATAAATTAGGCAGCTTCTGCCTGAAGAGAAACAAGGTAAATGACAGTATTTAAAAGACATTTGGGCAGGTACTTGGAGAGAAAAGTAGAGATGGACAGAGTAATGGGATTCATGCAGATAGGCATGGTCAGCACAGAAGAAATGAGCCGAAGAGCATGTTTTTGTGCTCTGTAACCTGCCCTTTGATTCTTCTTCAGAGAAGTTAGAAAAAAATTCTGTGCTGTAGAGAAAGTGCAGGGATGAGCGGGCAAAGGGGAAGTCCAGTGTTGGGCAGCATGGTGGCACACCTGTTAGAATTGGTGACTCACAGTGCCAAAGACCTGTGTTCGATCCTGACCTTGGGCGCTTACTGTACGGAGTTTACACATTCTCCCTCTGACTGCGTCGATTTCCTCCCACATCCCAAAGTCGTGCGCGTTTGTAGGTTACTAGGATCCTTTCAGATTGGAAGGTTCCCCAAGTGTAGAGGGTGTGGATGTGAAAGTGGCATAATATAGACAATAGGTCTACGGGCGACGCCATCGCCCTGGCCCTACACTCAACGCTGGAACACCTGGATAAGAGAGACACGCCTATGTCTGACTCCTATTCATAGCCTACAGCTCTGCCTTTAACACCATTATACCATCCAAACTCACAGGACTTGGAGTCGGCACTCTTTACAACTGAATCCTCGACTTCCTGACCAACAGACCCCAATCAGTGAGGATAGGGGACAAATCATTCTCTGTGATGGGAGTCTAAGAAGTCTAATTTAATTTACAAATTCGCAGACAACACTACATTGTGGACCGAATATCAAATGATGATGAGACAGAGTACAGGAAGGAGATTGGGAAACTCAAGTCCTGGTGTCGAGACAACCATTCTCTCAATGTCAGCAAGACAAAGAAGATAGTGATTGACTTCAGGAAGCGAAGCGGCACACATACCATAGTTTGCATTGACGGCGCCGAGGTAGAGACGGTTGAAAACTTCAAATTCCCAGGAGTCAATATCACCAACAACTTCAGGACCTCCCATATTGAAGCAATGACGAATAAAGCACACTAACTCCTCTACTTCCTTAGAAGGCTTAGGAAGTTTAGCATGTCCCCAACAACTCTCACCAACTTCTACAGGCGCACTGTAGAAAGCATTTTATCGGGATGCATCGCGGCTTGGTTTGGGAACAGCTCCATCCAAAACTGCAAAAAATTGCAATGAATTGTGGGCGCAGCCCAGACCATTACACAAACCAACCTCCCTTCCATTAACTCAATTTATACCTCACGCTGCCTTGGCAAGGCCAGCAGCATAATCAAGGACGAGTCGCACCCTGGCCGTTCCCTCTTCCCCCTTCGGGCAAAAGGTATACAGGTGTGAAAATGCACACCTCCAGATTCAGGAACTGTTTCTTCCCTGCTGTTATCAGGCAACTGGACCATCCTTCCACAACTAGAGAATAGTCCTGAACAATTATCTACCTCATTGGTGACCTTCAGACTATCTTTGATCAGGCATTACTGCCGTTATCTTGCACAAGACATTATTCCCTTATCATGTATCTGTACACTCTGAATGGCTCGATTGTAATCATGTGTTGTCTTTCCACTGACTGGCTAGGACACAACAAAAGTTTTTCACTGTACCTTGGTATACGTGACACTAAACTAACTTAAAAAGTGTGAACGGGTGATCGATGGTAAACATGAACTAGTTTGGCTGAAGGACCTGTTTCCATGCTGTATCTCTAAACTAAACTTGAAAGACAAGACATTTAATGACAATGGATGCCAAAGTGAAAGACAAACGTGGAAACAAAAGTTCAGCGAATTAAAGTGACAGGTGACTGGAGCCTATATGGGTTATGCGTGTGGACTGAATGGCGCAGTTCAAAGCAGATTCAGACTTCCAAAAAATAAGATGGATTTTTTTTAGGAGAGCTGGCCAGGCAATGGGAAGAAAGCAGATAAGTGGAAGAAATTGCATAGCTCTCTCAGAGAGTAACAAAATAAGTTGAATGGTCTCTTATGTGGTGAAAATTTTGATTCCATAGTCGGCATTTACGAGAGCTGAAATACCAATTGATCTAAATTACTGGTAATTATGATATGTGCTTTCTTTTCCCATAATTCATTTTTAAAAAAACACCTTGAAATTTTGGATTGTTTCTCCCGGGTTCGTTGACTTTCCAGGATGATGCCAATAGCAAATTCTGTGAACATGCTATTATAAGTATATATTTGCACCTTTGGTGACAAATTTGTGATTTTTGAAGACATGCCGCATCATAAACACTGCCATGTCATCACTTTTGTGATGTCATTTCACATGCAGTGAGCTAGTCATGGTGAAATTTGGACAAATATGTTGAACAAAGCTCTAATGCAATTGTTGGAGTTGTGATGACATTCAAAGCCGATGTAACTGGACGATTTCTGTCTTCCTAGCTTGGGTTACATGATATTACAAGGCTGAAGAAGAATTTTAATTTGTGTAACCATGAATTATGACGGTTGAAGTATTTTGAGTTTACAAAGTTTGAGTAACTTTGTTGTTTCTTGTTCTGTACATGCCACTGACCAATTTTCAAGACAATGTCCCAAGCTACTAAAAGACAGGTGTTGTTGACACCGATTGTTAGGAGGTGAGCTGAAAGAAATAAGAATTTAGAGAGAAATAAGATCAAATGTGATCTTATTAAATGGTGGAGCAGGTTTGAGGGACCGTGGCCTGCTTCTGCTTCTTACTGAAATAATCTAGCTGATGTAATTCTTCTGTTATCATTCACCTTTTATATTGCTGTTGCACACATGTTGCACACATGGTCTCTTGTCATTAACAAGAGAGAAAAATATATTTTGATAATGTGCAACTTAAAAAAGACTTGCATTTCTGTGGTGCCATCTGTGTCTGATTTAGGGTACCCGAAAGTCCTTTGTAACCTGTAAAATAATTTCAAATATTGCAATGTGAGATAAACTATTTGTGAACAAGCCGTCACAAATAACATTGTATTTATGGCCAGGTCATCTGTTTTAGTAATGTTGAGGGGGGAATAAATACTCCCCAAGGTCAATGAATCCCATTGCTTTTCTTTAAAATAGGGCTGTGGGAGACTTTGCATCCACCAGAATAAGCAGATGGAACCTCAGTTTGACATCTCACTCAAAAGATGGTACTTTTAACTACTTTATCTGCCCCTGCGTTTTGTTTTTAAGTCTTTGGAGGAAGACTTGAACTCGCAACCTCTGATACCGAAATGAAAAATGCTGCCACTGAGGCTTGTCGGTTACCTGAGATGCAAATAGGAAGGTAGATATAAACCTTTGAGAAATTGCACAGGCAAAACTTGAGCTACTAGAAGGATGAGATGTGCAAGGAATGATGAATGATTTATATTGAATAGCTTATAAAATTCCAAAGGAATTCAGTTTGAAGTAGATTGTGTGTAGATTTTGCAGAAATGGATGGAATTTACTTAATATGCATACAATATATTATGCTCAGGAAAAGAGCAACATTGGGAGACTTGTTGAAGAATTGGGTGGGGCTAAACGTCAACATGTTTTTATTTTATCCTGTTTTGAATGAGATGAGAGTACGCAGTGCAAGTTGTGTGTTGTATGAAGATGGAGATAAAAATTAAACATTATTTTCAGAAACTTGTGCAAGTAAAATAATGAGGTCATAACAAATGTTATAATACAGGATGCAGATTAAAGGAAAATATAGACTGAAGTGTGTTAGACTAAAGAGAGAGGTTGTTGCTTAGTTTAACTTGTGATTGACTCCAAAACGTTCATCTTGTAGTTAGACAATAGACAATAGGTGCAGGAGTAGGCCATTCAGCCCTTCGAGCCAGCACCGCCATTCAATGCGATCATGGCTGATCACTCTCAATCAGTACCCCGTTCCTGCCTTCTCCCCATACCCCCTCACTCCGCTATCCTTAAGAGCTCTATCCAGCTCTCTCTTGAAAGCATCCAACGAACTGGCCTCCACTGCCTTCTGAGGCAGAGAATTCCACACCTTCACCACTCTCTGACTGAAAAAGTTATTCCTCGTCTCCGTTCTAAATGGCCTACCCGTTATTCTTAAACTGTGGCCCCTTGTTCTGGACTCCCCCAACATTGGGAACATGTTTCCTGCCTCTAATGTGTCCAATCCCCTAATTATCTTATATGTTTCAATAAGATCCCCCCTTGTAGAGGAAATGACTTGGATTACAGCATTGCCTTGCAGATACTTCTTGATTCACTGGATTTGGACCACAATCCAGAAAATTGGATGGAGGAAATTGATTTTCATCGTCATAAAATTGTGGATCTGAAGCTATTGCTTTGAATGTTGAGAAAATATTTGGAAGTAATGCAACAAAAGTATAAGTACACATCTTGACTGGCAAGCTAATTGTGTGTCTTTATGACTGGGTAATGCTTGATAAATGTATTGGTCTTTCTTTATGGAGTTGATGGTATTTTTGGAGGACATGTAACATTGTCTAGTTTTTACTATATCATGAGGTCCATGATTAGAAAAGTTAAGGCACAAAATTCTGGAGGAGCTCAGCGGGTCAGGCAGCATCTCTTGAGAGAAGGAATGGGTGACTTTTTCGGGTCGAGACCAGTCTTCAAGTTAAATTGGATTGGAAAATGGTTATTTGGAAGGCAGACAAACTGCAATATCTGGACAAGTATCTATTTGACAGTTAGCTACGAGCTCTGTGCCAAGAGATTGAATCAGGGTTGAGCAGCTTCTGAATGAATTAAAATTGTTGTGAATTAATCAGAATTCTGCCTAAAATCTTAGAATTTTAGGCTTGTGGCAACATGTTAGATTCAAAAGGCAAGTGATGATTTTAAGCTAAAACTAAAGGTTTTTCTTTTGAGATAATATATGTGGATCATCTACATAGTAATCTTGGCTTATTGGTAATATTGTCTTGGCTAGAATCGATGAAGAGATATGGACATGTAATCCAGGCTATTACATTCTAGCAGTGGCATTTGGATAAAATCCAGGAGGGGCTTGCGGGACAATGTTTATTTGTATGCCATAAATATATTTGGCAACATCAACGCACAGCGACTTGCCAGGTGTTTGATCTGAAATGTTAACTGCCTCTTTCCCCAGTTGTTGCCTGACCACCACCATTTTCTGTTTCATTTCAGATATCCAGCATGTGAAGCTGTTTTGATTTTCTACTACCATAGGTTTGCCTGGTCAATTTTCTTTTTGTGGTATTAGTGTGCGTAATTTTTAAAAATATTTTAGCAGGGAGTATACCTCCAAGATGATTTTTGGTTGTGAGGTCCTCTGGAATGACAAAGCTGTTGAAGGTCCTATATAAATACAAGTGATTTCCTTGGTGTTACATTGATGATAGATTCCCCCTTACAGTGCCTTAATAAATGCATTTGTTTTTCTTTGATTTGCTTTAGGAAGAAGTGGAGACCGTTGGCTATCAAGGTAGGCAAAATTGGCCAGAAATATGACCTGAGATGCTAATGTGGTACCTGTTAACAATCAATCTAACATTAAAGGAGGTGCTTTGGGGTAAACTTGCGTCTTGGCCCATAGATAATTCGGAGTTAAGTAAAAAATATGCAGAAATCTGTTTTACCATTCTTAAAATATATTGCTGAAAAACTTGTGTTTGAGGATTTTTCAATGATAACTCTCGGAATAGAGTTATAGTAGAGACAGGCTCTTCGGGCTAACTTGACCACACTGGCCAACAGTCCCAAGTCCTACCTTCCCTACATGTTTGGCACATATCCCTCCAAACCTGTCCTATCCATGTACCTGTCTAACTGTTTCTTAAATGTTGTGATGGTCCGTGCCTCATCTACCTCCTCTAGCAGCTTGTTCCATACACCCATCACCCTGTGTGTGAAAAAGTTACCTCTCAGATTCCTATTAAATCTTTCCCCCTTCACCTTAAACCTGCATCCTCTGGTCTTCGACTTATCTACTCTGGGCGGGAGGTTCTGTGCCGCTACCCGACCTATTCCTCTCATGATTTTAATTGGTATCTCCAATTGTCCTATGAATTACAATATATTGATTATTTTCTGCATTGAAGCTGTGTGAGAATGTGTCCATCCCAGATGGTGTATTTTTTAAACTTATAGATGGCTCCCAAACGTGTTGCAAATGTCCGGGCAAGGGCTCCACCCAAGCGGAAGATGGCAGAGGAACTCAAACCAGGAGAAGTGATGTCTGACACTGGAAAAAAGCAATGGAAAATTGGGAAGCCGATTGGGAAAGGTGGATTTGGTCTCTTGTATCTAGGTAAGTTCATGTGCAATGGTCAAGAAGGAATGATCCAATTGCAGATAATTACAGTAATGAGACCATGAAAACTATATAAGACCATTTTTGCCATTGATCAGCAGTAGCAGCTGAGGAATTAATGCGAAGTGACATTCCCAAAGACACGGGTGAAATAATATATTTATATTTCTTTTAACTGACTTTGTCCTGCAGTTGGCTTAGTAGTGGATGCCAGGCAAGTCCTGGATTCAATTACAGTGTAATTACTTAACCATGAGTGTGGGATGATGATGATAACCAAGTTAGTATAAGTTAATAAATGTGGTGATTTATGAATGTATAAAATTGAGATTTGGGCATATTTTAAATGGGAGGTGTAGTAAATGTTTTTTTTGTGCAATGTTGAGGTTAGGTTTAGTTTATTGGTACAGTGAAAAGCTTTTGCGTGTTAACCAGTCAATGGAAAGACGATACATGATTACAGTCGAGCCATCCACAGTGTACAAATACATGATAAAGGAAATAATGTGAATAATGTTTAGTACAAGGTAAAGTCTGTTAAAATATAGTCAGAGGGTCTCTAATGAGGTAGATAATAGCTTGGATAGAGACAAAATGCAGGCGTAACCTTCTAAAGAAGGGTCTTGACCCGAAACGTCACACATTCCTTCTACCAGAGATGCTGCCTGTTACTCCAGCATTTTGTGTCTACGGTGTAAACCAGCATCTGCTGTTCCATCGTACAGATAATAGCTTGGCACTGCCCTCAAGTTATTGGTAGGATGGTTCAGTTGCCTGATAACAGCTGGGAAGAAACCGCCATAAGAATCTGCACATGTGCTTTTCAGAAAAAGGGAGTGTCCAGGGTGTGACTTGTCCTTGATTATGCTGATAGCCAAGGCAGCGTGAGGTATAAATGGTGTCAATTGAAGGAAGATTGGTTTATGTGATGGTCTGGGCTGCATCCTTAATTCTCTGCGATTTTTTGCGGATAGAGCTGTTCCCAATCCATGCGGTGATGTACCCTGATAAAACAAGGACTGACTATTGGGAGTGTTAATGTTTGCAGTTGGCAAGTACATTTTCTGTGTGGGACTAACTAGAGAACTGTTGAAACTGTAGCTCAAGTCTGCATCTTTAGAAAAGGAAATAAATACTAGACATTTTTTGTTGTCAAAACAATTCATGATAGGATTGTTCAACTTGTTGAGAGCTCACAGATTAATTTTTGTTTTTGGTAATGTTTGCAAAACTTGAAACAATGTGTATATATTAAATGTTTAAATGTCAGTTGTTTAGATTAAACATGATTAACCTGAGTCAATCAATTTGGATAAAATTTTGTTCACTTATAACGTGTCTTTAATAGGTGATAAAGGGTCCCAAACCGATATATCATCTATCCATGTTCTCCAGAGATAGATACAAGATGCTGGAGTAACTCAGCGAGACAGGCAGCATCTTTGGAAAGAAGGAATGGGTGACATTTCTGGTCGAGAGCCTTCTTCAGACTCCCCTGTTCCCTACTGGCTCCCCTGTTATTCAAATTAATTCAAATCAAACTCCAGAGATGCTGTCTGAATCTCTGGGTTACTCCAACACTTTGTCTTTAAATATTAAATTGAGCTTTGATTTGCAGGACAAATTTGAAGTGCAACCAGCTATATATTCTGTAATACATAGAGATTTACCACAATACCGCACTTTCTAAACTGTTATGTGTGTTATATTTGTTTGTATCCTGAATGGACTGCTTTCTGTATATTGCTTCCATGCAATTTTCAACGTTCATTGGATAGCCAATTGCCATCATTGGTGTTACATTGATATTCTGAATACATTCATTAATGGTTTGCACTTTGTATTTACACTTTTAGTGCACACATTCTTTTGCAACTTGCATAATATACAACGATCAGCCAAAACATTACGACCATCTGCCTAATATGCTGTTGGCCCTCCATGTGCTGCCAAAACAGTGCCGACCTGCCGAGGCATGGACTCTACAAGATCCCTGAAGGTGTCTTATGGTATCTGCCACCAAAACATTAGCAGCAGATCCTACAAGTCCTGTACGTTGCGAGGTGGGGCCGCTGTGGATCAGATTTGTCGATCGAGAACATCCTCCAAATACTCAATTGGATTGAGATCTTGAAAATTTGGAGGCCAGGGCAACACCATGAACACTTCATCGTGTTCCTCAAACCATTCCCGATCAATGTGTGCAGTGTGGCAGGGTGCATTATCCTGCTGAAAGAAGCCACTGCAATCAGGGAATACCATTGCCATGAAGGTGTGTACCTGGTCTGCAACGATGTTTAGGTAGGTGACATGTGTCAAATTGACGTCCACATGAATGGCCGGACCCAGGGTTTCCCAGCAGAACATTGCCCAGAACATCCAAATCCTTCCATCGGCTTGTCGCCTTCCCACAGTCGGTTCGGACCAGACGGGATAGCCTTCGTTGCCCTTGTGCATCGATGAGCCTGGGGTGCCCAACACCCTATTGGTAGGTACTCACCACTGCTGACCGGGAGCACCCCACAAGCCTTGCCATTTCAGAGATGCTCTGACCCAGTCGTCTGGCCATAACAATTTGGCCCTTGTCAAAGTCGCTCAGGTCTTTAATCTTGCCCATTTCTCCTGCATCCATCACATCAAGTTCAAGAACTGACTGTTCACTTGCTCGCAAAAACATCCCATCCGTTGACAGGTACCATTGATACAAGATAACCAAAGTTATTCACTTCACCTGTCAGTGGTCATAATGTTTTGGCTGATCGTTGTATGGTGCTTGGATTAACTCACTGAGTTAATTTGAATAACAGATGAGTCAGTATTATAGAGGGTTCTCTTTTGAAACAGCATGTTTAGAATCATTTATGTTGAATCATCAACATATGACCAAATGAAAATTTCAGGCCTATAAATAAGAGTATTGTTGGCCAAAAGACCTGATAATCCATTCAGCAAAATTAGTTTATTTTTCCAATGAATTCCATTTGTGTTCCCAATGTGAACACGTATAAATAAGATCTATTTTTATGCCAAAAAGAGGAAGTGTTCTTTCTTTTACAGCTACTGTAGAGATATTCTAGAGTGTGGGTTTATTATTGTCATGTATCGAGACACAATGGAAATTTTGTGCAGCCAAGTCATATACAAATGCATCAGGTAATGCAAAGAGGAAAATACCAGAGTGCAGAATATAGTGTTACAGTTTAGAGAGAGTGCAGTTTAAAAAAAAAGTTCAAGGGCCTCTGAGGTAGGTTGAGAGATCGGGGCTACATCGTTGGCTCATGAGAACACAGTTCAGAAATCTAATATCTGATAGCAGTAACAGTGAGGAGGATGTTGTTCATGGATTTGGTGGTAATTGCCTTCAAGCTTCTTGTATCATCTGCCAGACGGGAGAGGAGGAAATGACTGAGTAAATGGTCCTTGGTTATGCTGGTTGTTTACAAGGCAGTGTGAAGTGTAGTTTTAGTTGCTTTTGGGGGGGGGGGGTGCGGTGGGGATGGGACAGCTCGTTGTGATGGACTTGGTTACACCCACAACGCTGCAATTTCTTGCAATAGACAATAGGTGCAGGAGTAGGCCATTCAGCCCTTCGAGCCAGCACCGCCATTCAATGCGATCATGGCTGATCACTCTCAATCAGTACCCCGTTCCTGCCTTCTCCCCATATCCCCTCACTCCGCTATCCTTAAGAGCTCTATCCAGCTCTCTCTTCAAAGCATCCAACTAACTGGCCTCCACTGCCTTCTGAGGCAGAGAATTCCACACCTTCACCACTCTCTGACTGAAAAAGATCTTCCTCATCTCCGTTCTAAATGGCCTACCCCTTATTCTTAAACTGTGGCCCCTTGTTCTGGACTCCCCCAACATTGGGAACATGTTTCCTGCCTCTAATGTGTCCAATCCCCTAATTATCTTATATGTTTCAATAAGATCCCCCCTCATCCTAAATTCCAGTGTATACAAGCCTAATTGCTCCAGCCTTTCAACATACGACAGTCCCGCCATTCCGGGAATTAACCTAGTGAACCTACGCTGCACGCCCTCAATAGCAAGAATATCCTTCCTCAAATTTGGAGACCAAAACTGCGCACAGTACTCCAGGTGCGGTCTCACCAAGGCCCGGTACAACTGTAGAAGGACCTCTTTGCTCCTATACTCAACTCCTCTTGTAATGAAGGCCAACATTCCATTGGCTTTCTTCACTGCCTGCTGTACCTGCATGCTTCCTTTCAGTGACTGATGCACTAGGACACCCAGATCTCGTTGAACATTCCCTCTTCCTAACTTGACACCATTCAGATAATAATCTGCCTTTCTATTCTTACTTCCAAAGTGAATAACCTCACACTTATCTACATTAAACTGCATCTGCCATGTATCCGCCCATTCACACAACCTGTCTAAATCATCCTGCAGCCTTATTGCATCTTCCTCACAATTCACACTACCCCCCTGCTTAGTATCATCTGCAAATTTGCTAATGGTACTTTTAATCCCTTCATCTAAGTCATTAATGTATATCGTAAATAGCTGGGGTCCCAGCACCGAACCTTGCGGTACCCCACTGGTCACTGCCTGCCATTCCGAAAGGGACCCATTTATCCCCACTCTTTGCTTTCTGTCTGTCAACCAATTTTCTATCCAGTGTGATGCATTGCCATAGGCTGCTCTCTATGGTGCATCTGTAGAAGTTGGTGAGAGTTGTTGGAGACATGACAAGCTTCCTTCGTCTTCGGGGGATGTAGAGGCATTAGTGTGCTTTCTTTCTCAGCTGTAACTTCAATGTGGTTGATCCAGGACAGATTTTTGATAATAATGCCTTGGAACTTGCTAATCTCTACATTAGCTATCTTGGCACCATTGATTCTAACTGCACAACCTCATTTCCAGAAGTTATTAACTACCTTTTTAATTTTGTTGAAACTGAGGGGAGATGTTATTATTTTATCAAGTTCCTCAGGTCTCTGTCTCTACCAGTAGGCTTGGATTTGTGAAATCCTATGCACCCTAATTGTTTTGGTCAGGCATATGTCTTATTAACAGAAAATCACGACGTACAGACATTTTGTTGGTATCACATAGTTCTTGAGGCTACATTCCAATTATCTGATATCAATGAAGCTAAAGATAAAATGTTATGCACTTTTTCCCAATGTCACCATGGTATCAGGCTACTGGTGAACTTTGTGCAATAAAAGCTACAAGCTATTTAATTTCTATAGTTACCCTAGTTTAGAACTTCCAACCTCTAAGATTTTTGCTTGAATGTTAGATTCTCAAACCTACTGCAGAGGATTAATAATGCCAGTCCCATTTTAGGCATATGACCTTGAGCCAACTGGATTTAAATTGTAACACAAACGCTAAAATCTTGAGGAAAACACACAATTCTGCAAGAACTCAGCGGGTTCCTCCATATGCTGCCCGACCCACTGAGTTCCTCCAGCACTTTGTTTTGTTCAATCTAAATCCTGTTTTATTTCCCCCCAAAATAGGTCATTCTGTTCCTAATGATAAATGGCAGTTGAATGTTCTCTTGCACAATATGTGGATGTTTTAATTGGTGTTGACAATTGTATAAAGCTGATACTGGAATTGACTGAAATTAGATTTGTATTTTAATTTTTGTCTTTTAGCTGATGAAAATTCAACCAAGGCAGTTGGGAATAATGCTTCCTATGTCATTAAAGTCGTAAGTACAAGTAAATTTAGACCTTTTTAATGTTAAATTATTTCATCTGAATTGAGTTGAAATGCATTGATAACGCTAATTTGTAGCACATTTCCTTGAGTGTTATAGTTGCTAGCCAGTTAACCATTAGAATGCAGCCTGTTTAAGTTATCTGGATGGCAGATGGTACTGGAAATTTTCATTAACTGATTGCTTTCATATCTGTTTCGCGTTGGGTGGCCTGAAAATGGACAAATTTGTAAATTGTCCGTGGTGTACGGGGTGATTGCCGGTTGGCGGGAACTCTGCGGGCCAAAGGGCTGTATCTCTAAAGTCGAAAGTCTAAACCGTTCCAGAAAAGCTTCAGTGTCTGCATTGAGGTAGTTGTCTCAGCATGGGTAAAAAGACCCTAATTTGAGTTATAAACAGTAGCCAGGATATAGGGTACAAGTTACATCAGACGATACAACAATGTTACGGTGGTCATAGGAGATTTCGATATGCAGGTAGACTGGGAAAATCAGGTTGGTACTGGACCCCGAGAAAGGGAATTTGTAGAGTGCCTCTGAGATGGTTTCTTAGAGCAACTTGTAGTGGAGCCTACCATGGAAAGTGCAATTCTGGATTTAGTGTTGTGTAATGAACCAGATTTGATGAGGGAACTCAAGGTAAAGGAACTACTAGGAGGTAGCGAGCACAATATGATAAGATTTAACCTGCAATTTGAGAGGGATAAGATGAAATCAGGTATGTTGGTATTACAACTGAGCAAAGGGGACTACAGAGACATGAGGGAGGAGCTGGCCAAAGTTGACTGGAAAGGGTTCCTAGCAGGAATGATGGTGGAACAGCAATGACAGGAATTTCTGGGAATAATTCAGAAAATGCAAGAACTTTTCATTCAAAAGAGGGAGAAAGATTCTATGGGGACAAAGAGAAAGGCTGAAACAGAAAGTCAAGGACAGTATAAACCTAAAAGATAAAGCATATAACATTGCAAAGATTAGTGGGAAGCCATACAATTGGGAAGGTAACTAAAAAGGCAATACAAGGGAAAGGATGAAATACAAAGGTAAGCTAGCTAATAATATAAAAGAGGATAGCAAGAGTTCCTTTAGTTATGTCAAGAGTAAGAAAGAGGCAAGAGTGGACATTGGAGCGCTGGAAAATGATGCAGAAGAAGTGATAATGGAGAATAAAGAAATGGCCGAGGAGTTGAATAACGTTTTTGCATCAGTCTTCACAGTGGAAGACCCAAGCAATGTGCCTGAAATTCAAAAGAGTTAGAGGGTGGAAGTTAGTGGAATGGCTATTACAAAGGAGAAGGTGCTATGGAAGCTGAAAGGGCTGAAAGTGGTTATCACCTGGACCGGATGGACTGCACCCTAGGGTTCTGAAAGAGGTGGCTTTAGAGATCATGGAGCCATCAATGGTGATATTTCAAGAATCACTAGAGTCAGAAATGGTTTCAGACAATTGGAAAATTGCCAATATTACCCTGCTGTACAAGAAGGGAGCATAGCAGAATAGTGGAAACTATAGGCCGGTTAATCTGACTTCAGTGGTTGGTAAGATTTGAGATTCCATTAGAAAGGATGAGGTTATGGAGTACTTCGAAGTTCTTGATAAAGGCCGATGTTCGCATGGTTTTGTGAAGGGGAAATCTTGCCTGACAAATCTGCTGGTATTCTTTGAAGAAGTAAATAGCAGGACAGACAAAGGAGAGTCTGTGGATGTTTACCTAGATTTTCAGAAAGTATAGAAACATAGAAAATAGGTGTAGGAGTAGGCCATTTGGCCCATCGAACCAGCACCACCATTCAATATGATCATGGCTGATCTCCAGAATCAGTACCCCATTGCTGCTTTCTCCCCATATAAAGCCTTTGATAAAGTGCCACATGTGAGGCTGCTAAGACAGATGACAGCCCATGGTATCAAAGGGCAGATACTAGCATGGATGGCAGGTCGGCTGTAGGGCAGAAGGCAAATGTGGCAATAAAGGGAGCATTTTCTGGTTGGCTGCCAGTGACTAGTGGAATTCCACAGTGATCGGTGCTGGGGCCGCTATTTTTCACATTGTATATTAATGATATGGATGAGGGGATTGAAGGCTTTGTGGCCGATTGCGGAATTAGACGAAAATAGGTGGAGGGGCAGGCAGTGTCGTGGAAGCAGGGACACTGCAGAAGGACTTGGACAGGTTGGGAGAGTGGGCAGAGAAGTGGCAGATGGACTATAGTGCAGCAAATGTGGAGTCGTAGGCGTAGACTATTTTCTAAATGGGGAGAAAATCCAGAAATCAGAGGTGTAAAAGGACTGGAGAGCTGGTGCAGGATTTGCAAAAAGTTAATTTGTGAGTCGAATCGGTAGCAAGGAAGGCAAACACAATACTAGCATTTATTTCAAGAATACAAAAACAGAGATGTAATGCTGAGGGTCTAAAGTGCTGGTCGTGATAGTCGATCACACGACGTATAAATATGAGTTTTCAACTTAGACCTGGTGTCATTTGTAATGAACAATTTTACTGCAGATAGAATAGTTTGCCATTGGCTCTTCAACCATAAAAGTGAACATCAAGAACAGTGTGTTTACCCCTCAATCTTGCCAGCAGCCTCTGTGATCCTGTTCTCCATGGAGAATGCAGATTTTAAAGTCAAAGCAGAGCCTGTTCGTTTAAATGCGCATTTGATCTCTTGAGGCAATCATTGGCACTGCTGGTGTCTCACTTTCTCAGCTTCAGTGGTTTATAGGAATTAGTTATGCCTTTAAGAATCTGATTAGGATTATTAATAGATTTAATAGTGGGTAGGAGAACTGAAGTGGTTATCTAAACAATTATAGTTGAGTGTTCTCCTGCATGTTAATATTACCTTTGACACTTTATATGCTGTAACTATTTTTCATTGGGGGAAGAAAAAGGCAATTGCTAATTTGATTCAATTAAGTTTCTCTTGGGCATTACTGATAACATCTGGATTGATTTCTAACGTGCTGAAATAGCAGTTAAGACAGTTTTGATGAACAATGCTGCTCCATAACTTTGGCCTGTTTGATTAGTAGTGTCTGGAAAAAGTTATAATAGAGCATCTCACAGCTGATGTGCCAATTCATAAGCAAAATATTTTGTAAAATTTTCTTGTTTAATTAAACATGAAACTTTATGGGTCGGAAAACTGGTCGATCAAGGGTAATGGCTAAATTAACACTTCAGAGGAATATCAGTTTGCAAAGCTTTGTGAAACTTAACTGATTCTTTTACTGCAAGCAAAGTCTGCTTTTTTTTTGAGTGAATATGTTACAGGAAATCTGTGCCATACAGCTGTTGTATGAAAACGCTTGGAATTCACTATTCCCTTTGTACATCACCACTGAACAAGCATTTAATAAGATCTCTAGCACTGAGTTAGTTCACTGTCCTTCCACCTTTTGGATCCCGAGTTAGAATTCATTCAGGTACAAGGATTAGGTTATTTCTAACAGTAAAATGGGCTTGCTAGTGAGATTCTGATCTTGGTAATTGTGAGTCCCCGACCTAAAAATGTACTTGAAGTAACATCTATATAGATGGGCTGCCAGGTGGATGGTTGTTATTTTGGGAGTAACAGAGTAGAGATTGGGATGGCTCTTGATGTTTTTTGTTATATTATTTATTGCTCAAAACTTTAATATGTTGGTTACATGATTAATTAATATATTGCAAACATATCTTATGCTAAATCTTTAGTTACATTCTTTAGTTAATATCTGTTAGGTTCTGGCATCAAGTCTAAATGGATTTATTCTTTATAAATGTTTGTTCCATTCTATTGTAATGACATCAGTGCCATTTCAAAAGGCATCACGCATGGCTTCACCAGTTCAGCCCCATGAATTTCTTGAGTATTAAATTGTAATTAATACCGTGAATCTTGCCACCTCCATGAACCACTGCTACGCACGTGCAAGTCATTTTGTATTATCGTCCTGTCGAATTGCTGCGTGTGGGTTACCTTGTAGAAAAAATTGGTGTCTCAATTAAAGAAGCCATCTGCTTTTTCTTTCTCTAGGAACCCAGTGACAATGGACCATTGTTTTCAGAGCTCAAGTTCTACATGAGAGCAGCAAAACCAGAGCTAAGTGAGTTAATTACATGGTATGTGTAAAATCAAAGATGGAATGCCTACCATTTCTGAAATGTTTTCTAAGCAAAATTTGACACCAAACCAGGCAAGGAACAATTGATCAGTGATTGGTCAGAGGTAGATCTAAAGGATTGTCTTTAATAATGACAAATGTGCAGAAGCACTCAGTTTTAGAGAGGCATTCCAGAGCTTGCGTCCTTTGGCAGCTGAAGGCATAGCTACAGTGTTGGAACGATTAAACTCCGGGACTGAAGCTCAAATTTGAACGTTGCATAGACTTTGATGAATTGTGCAACTGAAGTTGTTTTCAGAATTGAGCAAAGGCAAGGCCAAGCAATGATGTAAAAAGGATGAGAATTTTAAAATTGAGATGCTCTTTACCAAGTGCAACTGCAGATGATCATGAGATGGTACAAAATATGTCACAAAGTTATGTCTGAAAAGGGGTCCTGACCCGAAATGTCTCCTATCCATGTTCTCCAGAGACTGCCTTTTATAAACCAGCATCTGTAGTTCCTTCTTTCTACACCAAGCGATCTTCCTTGCTCATTCGGACTTTGGACCTGTCAGCTCATTGTTTTCATTATTTCACTCTATCCAGCTAGACCTCTTGTTTTAGCTGCTTACTGCCTTGCAGCTCTTTTCTAGTATTTTGCTCATCACAACTCATTCGCTGCATAATGTTTGCAGCTCCTGTTCTGTTCGTTCAAGCCATAGCATCCTGCTTTCATGTTATAGTCTTCATTAAATCATTACTCTCATCTTGATCACTCCGACTGATCATCAGTTGCTTGAGTTCAAGCAATGTGAATTTGAATGGATATAGCAGGTACTGAATTTGACCAGTTCTGGCTGTGCCGATAAGCATTTCATGTGGGAAGAAGGATCTTTGATCAGAACCGTTAGTTCTGTTTCTCTTCCCACAAGTGTGGTCTGACCTGCTGAGTTCTCCAGCACTTTGTTTTTATTTTAGATTTTCAGCATATCTCCTTTCTAAAGGTACGTTGTCTTATTCTGAGGTTGTGCCCTCTGCTCCTGCATTCTCCCATTAGTGGAAACATCTTCTCCACATCTACTCTATCCAGACTTTTCTCTATTTGGCGTGTTTGAATGAGGTCGTGTCCCTCCCCCCCCCCCCCCCCCCCCCCCCCCCCCATCCTTCTAAACTCTAATGGGTACAGGCCCACATCTATCAAACACTCATCATATGTTAACCCAATCATCCCCAGAGTCATTCTCATAAACCTCATCTGGACCATCTCCTAGGCTGACACATCCCCCCTTGGATATGGGACCCAATGGCATAACCCTGCTGCCCTTTTTAGATAAAAGCACAACAGTAGATATCCTCCAGTTTTCCTGTATCTATGTCATGGCAAATGAAGTTATAAATCTCAGCCTACGTATCGGCCATCTCCTCACTTCCTCTAACATCCTAGGATATGCCAGGCCCACGGAATTTATCCTCTTTAAAACTCTTAAAGACGTCCAACATTTCCTTTGTGATTTTGGTTATGCTCAAGGATATCACTGTTCTTTTTCTTGAGTTCGAGTTTTCACATACTCCACAGGAAGTAGCATCGAAAAGACAGTGTCAATTTCCACATATTTCGCAACAGCAGGCTACATAACACGGCCTTTAACGCCTTCAATACCCTTAAATTGTCAGATTGCCTGTCTGCTGTTCAGGACTGGATCAGCAGAAACTTGCTGCAAGTATTTTTTTGGTTCCTCCCACAAATGTCATATCATTGCCACTGACACCATTTTGTCTTGCAACTGTAGGAGTCTGAACCGGATGACTTTGGACTACCTCTCTAAGGCATCACTAATAATGCTTATTTCTACTTCAATATATTTGCTCATCCCTATACTCTGTCGGGGACCAAATACTGCTGAAAGCCTTATCCCACAGCCAAGTGTTTCAAACACTGTTAGGGGCATGCTCCCACATTCTGCCCTCGAACCAGTGTCCATCCAAATCTCTGGTGCCTAAGTCGTAAATCAAATGGGGAACAAATCTGTTTGATTATGGTCAATTGAATGATTAAAGCTATGGGCAAGGTGGTATTTGTTTGTAAATACACCCATCTCATACAGAAAATTCTAAGAACCTAATGATTGTGATTATGTTTGCTGGTGGCATCATTCATGTTCAGCACGTATAACTACTCAATTCCCCAAAATAATTATTTGAAACTTACAGTATGAGTCCTTTAGGAGGCAGCATTGAATGTGCAACTATTTTTCGTGATATAGTTAATTCTGCAGCAGTTAAGATTTTTTGACATGTATCCTTGTGCCTGGATGATTGATATTTGACTGCTATTTTTTTATTTCCTGATTACCAGTGCAAGAGAGGGATTTGGAGTAAAATTCTACTTTTGCTCCCATTTGTATTCATTTCCACACAAATTAGTCTGAAAGTGACACAATTAAATTACACATTAAACTAGTGGGCAGAAAATGCTAAGAAACAAGAACAGAGTACATCTTTAGACAGAAAAAGTAAATAGGAGGAAGCTGTACTCTTCACCACGGTTTTATATAAATATTTTAGACAAGTTTGATATAGCTTGTCTTGTGAACCCGAGTGCCCAATAATTAAATCAATTTGAATATGATTAAATAATCAATAGGGAATAATATGTGCTTTCTGTGTGAAGCTTGCATGTTCTAGCTGTGATCATGTGGATGTGAAAATCAGGCATGAGAATTTTCCATGTTTCCAGGAATTGTCTGCGTTTTTTTAAATCCATTTTCCGTGCATTTTGCATGATTTCCCCGTTTTTGACTTTGCCAAAATCGTGTTTACCAACGGAGAAATCGGATCGAAAAAAAGAAAGAAAAAGAAAATAAACAATGCATAGCGGCGTTTCTCAACAGGGGTTTCCCGGAACACTAGGGTTCCGCTAGAGGTCGCTAGGGGTTCCGCGAGAAATAGCTGCTAATCGTTGAAATCCGGACAAAATTACGAGAACCCACTTGCCCTCCCGCTCTGGAAGTCTCCCTGAAAATGTGGCACCTGGGCTGGGCAAGGCAGCCAATCTCGACCTCATCGGGATTTCCATGGCCGATCGATGGGTTGAATTTGCAACCTGCAGCCAGGGCCTTGGAACTCCAGCCCAGCTAGAGCCAGCACATCTATCCCCATAGCCGACTTCCTTGGCCGACTGGATAAACCAGCAAAGCTCTGGAACCAAGAGTGCTGGAAAATCAGTGGTGGAACTGTAATGAGTAAATATTAAATTTAAGTGCAAGATTATATAACTAAATTAATAAAAATAATTAAAATGTTGTGTATACAATGACATCACACATTTTAACGTAGAAAAGGGAGCGGGTAGAGGGGATTTCAGATGTCATTTCCCAGCTCTCATTCGCATCGCATCATACCACCCAATACTTGCCTTCCACCATGCCAGCTTTCACATTCAATGAATAATGCGTAACTTCTTCCGCCTAAGTAATGCCACCACTTATTTTCCCTTTTTGTGTTAGCATTGTAAAAGAAGCACTCCCTTTGTTACACACTGGCTTCATCTTCAACACCCACCTCCCGACTAGCCAGCTTCTAGTCGCATGAAATTCTGCATCCCGCTCTCACAAAGTATAGAAATTTGCCCTTTAACACAGGTCCGACTAATGCATGGGTAAGGGTGTCTTATCTTCCTTCTAGGCACATTTACTGCTTGCGGGATTTGCTCTCTTTTCATATCTTATAGTTCCAGCATTGTTTATCTCTCTCTTTTATACTCTTAACGTCTACTGTATAGACAATTGTCTATATACATCTCTTCCGGGCAGATCAGCTGCAGTTTACAAGACTTTCTTCCCTATCTAACCTGGCACTACAAACTTCTGCGTCATTTAACCTTTTGTGGTTCAATCCACCACTGACATTCTTGTTGTTCTCTCCATCCCTTTCCCTTCTTTGCAACTTCAAACTTGATTCTTTCTTACTTTTCACAATTTTGAGTTTTAATTATTACCTGAAATTTTATTTGTCTGTCCATGGGTATTATCTCAATACTGCACCTGGAGTATTATGTGCAGTTTTGGTCTCCAAATTTGAGGGAGGATATTCTTGCTATTGAGGGCGTGCAGCGTAGATTTACTAGGTTAATTCCCGAAATGGCGGGACTGTCATATGTTGAAAGACTGGATCGACTAGGCTTGTATACACTGGAATTTAGAAAGATGAGAGGAGATCTTATCGAAACGTATAAGATTATTAAGGGGTTGGACACGTTAGAGGCCGGAAACATGTTCCCAATGTTGGGGGAGTCCAGAACAAGGGGCCACAGTTTAAGAATAAGGGGTAGGCCATTTAGAACTGAGATGAGGAAAAATTTTTAAGTCAGAGAGTTGTAAATCTATGGAATTCTCTGCCTCAGAAGGCAGTGGAGGCCAATTCTCTGAATGCATTCAAGAGAGAGCTAGATAGAGCTCTTAAGGATAGCGGAGTCAGGGGGTATGGGGAGAAGGCAGGAATGGGGTACTGATTGAGAATGATCAGCCATGATCACATTGAATGGCGGTGCTGGCTCGAAGGGCCGAATGGCCTCCTCCTGCACCTATTGTCTATTGTCTGTTATCTCACCTGGTCATCTTTTTGCTTAATAGATCTGTTGTTTTTTTAATTTCCTACAGTTCAAAGCTGGGTGACGTCGCGGAGGTTGCATTATCTTGGTGTACCCAAGTATTGGGGGTCAGGACTATATGATAAAAGTGGCAAAAGGTATATCTATCTGTTCATTATACTTGTGAAAATTCTAGTTTGAAGCTAGATGTTGAAATATATATTTATCTGTAAATAAGGCAAAAATATTTGAGCTTAATGCATTATTGATGACTTCCAGCTGGTCATGCGGGAGAAAGAAGGTTACAATTGGAATATCTGATTTTTTACAATCCAAAATCAAAAAAAGTGCATATGCAGAAATCAAAAACAAAAGCAGAACGTGCTGAAAATATTCAGCAGGTTAGACCACACCTGTGGAAAGAGAAATGGCCAACGTTTATGGTTGGTGATCCTTCGTCAGAACGGAAAAGGAGACCGAAGAGCATGTAGAGTTGCAGGAATGGTGGCAAAGTGGGATGTCTGATAGGGTTTTTTTAAAACATGGGTGCCCAAGGGGATAAGCTGTTCTGCAAAGTCCTGTGTTCTGTCAATAAAACAGGGTGACCCTGAGTGTTTCATATCCTGCCACTTTAATGCTCCATCCCACTCTAACCTATTAGTGTGTGGCCTGCTGCACTGTCGTAATGAGGCCCAGCATATGCTCAAGGAAGGCACCTCGTCTTCCTCTAGTGCTCAGTATTGAATTCTACAACTTCAGATAATTTAATTTGATCATCTCTCGTATAAACTCGGCTTATTTTTCCGTACTCCTCCCTGGATGGTCTTGTCCTTCGGCTCTGCATTTTGCGACTGCCATATTTTGTCTATGTTCTCACTCTCTAACTGTTTTCATTCATTGACCAGATTTGCAGCCTATCCCTTGGCCATTCTGGTTTTACCCTATTGGAGACACCCTCTTCCCTGCCCTCCCTGCTACCTTACCATATTTTGTCTCCTTTTCAGTTCTGTTGAAGTGTCTCAGAGCTGAAACAATTGACTCAGTTTCTCTTCCCAATGGTGCAGCTTGCCCTGCTGAGTATTTCCAGCATTTTCAGTTTCTGTTTGTGTGTTATATTATTTTTCCCGCTATATGAATGTCAATGTTTAGTGCTGCTATTGTTTTTAAATTATTTATTTTTTAACAAACATTGCTGCAGAAAAGATCAAGTCAGTCAATGTTATTTACATAGTGATTTTGATAAAGTTCTACTTCAATGTATTAGATTAAGTGACTGAACTAAGATTTAAAGCAAAATATCCTGAAAATATTGTAAATGTTTGTATAGAACTGGATACCTTACTAAAAGTTGACTCATTCTGAATTGGGAAATAATGCAAGCCAACAAATTCAGGTTGGTTGCCAAGCTGCCCCAGTTGTTAACTGGGCATGATGTATTCTGTATTGAGTGAGTATTGATGCTGGGAAAAATTCAACCTGGTTCATATTCCTTCTAAATTTGTTTGTAGCCTTTTAAGTGAATTAATTCAAAAGATCCAGAAATTTCTATTCAAATATTAGGTGGATCTGACATGCATTCAAAAATTCAAGTATTTCTCTTATTGAGTCATTCATCGACACAACAGCATTAACATACAAAACTGTTATAGGTCATAACGGGTCTTTTGAGATATTAGTTTCCTTAAGTGGGTGCTGTACTTGAAGAAAAAATATGTGGGGGGGAGAGGAGAGGAGGAGAATGAGTGTGTTTATTCTCTCACTGTCAACATTTTCTTTTGTTCTTGTAACCTCTGGCTTGATTGTGCAGAGCAAAGGCTTTACAAGCCCAATGGCTGCCTGTGATATACAGTGCCCTCCATAATGTTTGGGATAGACCCATCATTTATTTATTTGCCTCTAAACTCCACAATTTGAGATTTGTAATAGAAAAAAATCTCTTGTGGTTAAAGTGCACATTGTCAGATTTTATTAAAGGGTATTTTTATACATTTTGGTTTCACCATGTTGAAATTGCAGCTGTGTTTATACATCGTCCCCCCATTTCAGAGCATCATAATGTTTGGGACACGGCTTCACAGGTGTTTGTAATAGCTCAGGCGTGTTTAATTGCCTCCTTAATGCAGGTATAAGAGCTCTCGGCACCAGTCTTTCCTCCAGTCTTCCCATCACCTTTGGAAACTTTTATTGCTGTTTATCAACATGAGGACCAAAGTTGTGCCAATGAAAGTCAAATAAGCCATTATAAGACTGAGAAACAAGAATAAAACTGTTAGAGACATCAGCCAAACCTTAGGCTTACCAAAATCAACTGTTTGGAACATCATGAAGAAGAAAGAGAGCACTGGTGAGCTTACTAATCACAAAGGGACTGGCACAGTCCCAAAGACCTCCACAGCTGATGACAGAATTCTCTCTATAATAAAGAAAAATCCCCAGCAACTGGTGATGTCCATGCAAAGGATACTAAACATGACTACTTTCATTTACATCACATTGCTGTGTCCCAAACATTATGGTGCCCTGAAATGGGGGGGACTGTGTATAAACTGCTGTAATTTCTACATGGTGAAACCAAAATGTATTAAAATGACCTTTTATTAAAGTCTGACAATGTGCACGTTAACCGCATGTGATTTTTTTTCTATTACAAATCTCAAATTGTGGAGTACAGAGACAAATAAATAAATGATGGGTCTTTGTCCCAAACATTATGGAATGCACTGTACTCAACATTGTGAATCTTTGTTTGTTGACCAACTTTCTGTCTGGCACCAGATACACTTGAGGTTGACCAGTTTTTTCAAATTTGGCAACAAACTGCTCAATCATCCTATGCCTAATGTTGGATCAGGTGCTGATCCTAGATACCTTTATCTGTTCTTCAGATTTAGCTGCAGCATATCTACAGTGTCAAATAAGTGAGCTCAGTTTATAGATCATTTTTGCAACTGGTAATCCTGCACTGTACCTCCAAGTTCTAAATCCAAGTGTTGAAAACATAAAGTTCATACTATTCTGTTTGTATACCTCAGGCAAATGTAGCAAATAGTATGACAGTGAGAATTTGTTGTAATCTGACATAGCAAAGTAATTCTTTGGTTAGATTTAATGCAACCCTCCCCTCCCCTCCCCATTCTGTCCGAATTGCTTTCATGGAATGACAAGCACAAGAAATGTTGAAGCACTATGTTAATTTTTTTTCCTATATTCTTCAGTTATAGGTTTATGGTTATGGATCGATTTGGATCTGACCTTCAGAAAATATTTGAACAAAATCATAAGATTTTCCCTCAAAAATATGTGTTCCAATTAGGTCTACGATTGGTAAGTTTGTATTCCTTATCTCGAAGATAACAGTTTTGGTACCATGTTTTCACAACATCTGGATATTTTTGCGACGCATGTTAGAGCTGCCACATGGTTGCTGGAGAAGAGTATGAATTTCATATCCCAGATCTTTGCCACTGGTTCTCAGAATTGCACGACTGACTTGAAGGGAAAAAATTCCCTCCTTAGGAAGTTGAGATCTACCTTGCAACTTCTGTAGAGGCAAGTTCAAAAGGTTAAAGAGTATAAGAATGGGATCTGATTTATTTCTGTGGCTATGCCGAGTTTCGCCCTCCTGATTTAGTATTATTTCATGCCTGCACTGTGCTGATCTGAAACTCTTCAGCAAAATGATGCTACAGTAGAATGTCCATTTCAAACTGGTATATAACACATCATACTCATTCGAAGTGTATCTCTATAGCATGTATTTCACTAATACATTTAGAAAATGGTACATTGGTGTTTTATGTATGCATTGTTATTGTACGTTTCGTGCCGTTCGATTTTTGGATATTTTTAAACTATGCATCTTTTGACTGGAGAGCTACTATATAATGAATACTGAGCTTTCAAATCGTTCTGTCTGAGTTGAATGCTATGAAGCCTCTTGGCTACATATGAATCATTGCAATACAGAACATCAAACAACATTCTAAATTAAAATCTAATTTGCTGTAATTAAATTTGCATAACAGCATTCCCTGCAAGCTAAGTTGCCGTCGATAGTTTAAAATTAATTTTGTCTAATTAAAGACATCTTGTACATTAATATGTGCAATGGTAAAAAATAAACTTTTACTGGAGCTTCATGGGCTGGGTAGACAGGGTTCAAACACCTCTTGTGGCTCCTGGGCTTTAGCTTGAATACCCCAGGCTTGGTGAATTGATTTGGATGAATTGTTATTCAGACTATTAATGGATTTGTAACAATCTAAATTATTATAAACTCGAATAATGTAATTAGCCATTCATATCATTGTCTTTTCAGTCTGGTATTGTTTCTGATTCTCACTAACTAATAACCCCCTGGGGTTTAGCAGATTAAATGTGGGTGAAGACAATGATGGGTGCTGAAATTGCTTTTCAGTCTTTTAAGAAAGTTGTTATAATTAAAAAGATTTTAAAATTTCAATTTGATGTTGCCCAATCTTGATCTACCGCATGTTTTGTTCTAAGCATGATGATGACTTACTACAGCTTTGTGCTCAGTGTTTTTAAAGTTGTTACTTGTGTGTTTTCTGATGAAAGAAGAAAGGGTCTTGAGTTTGAAGTTCTAAATTTTGAGTCTCAGTGGAAGTGACGCAATTAAAGTTGGGCATTAATATTTTTTGACAAAAGGGGAAATGGTGGGGGGAAAGGAGAATAGCCCATTTAAATAGTTAATAGTTTGCAATCACTTGTTTGTAAAATAATATCGATAGAACTTGGGACACTTCAGTGGAAATTTATTTTGTTGAATTGGTATCTAACCTTGCTATTCACTGTTAGTGAATACACTAACAGTGCTTGTACATTGACCGAGTCTGATTTTAACAGGTTCCATCTGGCATGCTTGGCTTATACTTCAAAAGTAACAATTTAAAAAAAGGGTATCAAAATCAAATATTATTACATAAAACATTATTACCTTATTATTAATTATTATTAAACATATCAATTGTTATTCAATATAAAAAATATTACCTAAAACGTAAAGAATATTGCCATTTTTTGAGGTAGTAAACTTGGAATAGATGCTTTTGAAGAGGAAGGTAGGCACACAGTAGAACTGAATTCATTTTTGAAGTATTTGGAAGCTGCTTTTTTTTTAAAATGAACACTCGGTGATAATGGCTCTCGTAATTAAATATTTCTTTGAGTATTGCCTCAAGTGTATTCGGATGTAGCTCAGATTTGATAAATAGGAAAATGATGTTTGCAAATCCCAGCATCTTCCCAAGGTGAAAAGCTTATCTTGCAAGCAAAAGTGGAAGAGCTGGGCATTACAGCGATATGATGAAAGCAAAAGTGATTCTCGGCATTCTGATATTCTAATACTATTCATCTCTAATTTGTCACGGTTTTCTTGGTATGCAAATGTCAGAGTTTCTTAGTTTTCTTTTAAAGCACTGTTGCCCAAATGCACATTGTTGACTCCAGTGTTTGGAGCTTTCATTGTGCAAATTTAATTTTTTTCACATAGATAAAAGTGTCTTGAACCATATGCTTTTTGTCATCATTATTATGTTGAACTGCAATGTACAGAGTACATAGGCCATTGAAAAGAAACCTTGTCCCGCCAGTATAATATTATTAATGTTTTGCATGCATTTATGATTAAAATTAGTTGATGTTGAAATAGGAATTGCATTTCTTGTGTATCTCCGCATTTGTGGGTTGTGCAAAAGCATTTTGCTGCGCTGTGCATACATGACAATAAAGAACCATTGAATCATATTGAGAATAACAATGGCGTTGGAGACATCTAATCTAATATGCACCTGAAAAGTAACTTGAATAAATCATATGTATCAGAATTACTTCAGCCATAACCTTGTTGCTGATGAAATTAATGCATGAGCAATATTCAATCAAAGTAAAATATACTTCATAGTTCACCAGGAAAAAGTTGAAGGATATTAGCAGAGTGTTGCAGATGACCAACGGCACGGGGGTAAATCATTTTGAAAGTAATAAAGTATAAAAATGAACTGGCTGTTTGAGTGAACTCCCGACAGACAAATTGTTGTAAAATTCAAATGCCTGCTTTTAAAAGCCTTTTTATTGAAGGGGGAAGATTCTTTATCTGGTGAAAAAGTTGGGTAAACTGTTTCATTATTCTCTGTTTTGAGGGTGTATTTTTCCTTGTCAAGGTGTAACTATGCTGCTTGGGGAATGTAGAAATTCGATCAACGTGTCTTTTCAGAGAACTTAAACATTGAATATATCCTTTCCAGGGACAATATTCTTCTGGGTATTAACGCAAGTTGGCATAAGTATGATCACATCAAATTGTGAACTTGAGGAAATTAGGAAAAAGATGCAGTATTTTTGTCTGTTCTGGTTTAGTTTATTTCCAAGGTGCAGGCAAGTGGCAGGGAGCTTGAGCTGGGTGTAGTTTGTAGAGTCACACAAGAAGAAATCAAATAATTTAGAACCGAGAGCTTTATTTGCAGCCTTTTGAGCAGATGTTCCGTTTTTATTGCAATTGTTTAAATTTTTAAAAAGCAAGATTTCCATTTTTTTAAATTGGGAAGAAATGTTTTTTCATACATGCAATTGTTGGGGTTCTTTAGAAAGTTAATTATAATAGGTTAATTCAATAGGCAACCTGCCTTACAGCACCAGAGACCTGGGTTTGATCCCGACCGGGTGCTGTGTACAAAGTTTGTACATTCTACCCCTGACCTGCGTGGGTTTTCTCCAGGAGCTCCGGTTTTCTCCCACACTCCAAAGACGTACAGGTTTGTAGGCGAATTGGCTTGGTCTAATTGTAAATTGTTCCTTGTGTGTATAGTGTTAGTGTGCAGGGGTCGCTGGTTGGTGCAGACTCGGTGGGCCGAAGGGTCGGTTTTTGCACAGTATCACTACACCAAGTGTTTTACAGCTTGGAATAGTGCATGAATTAAATTATGTATACATATGTTGATGAATGCCGTTTCATTAATGAAAATTTATTGCGTTGGAACACTTGTTGCAAAATGATCTCAATCTTGACCCCTTATCAAATTAGCTTAAATTGCAATTGATTTATTTCGATAGATTGATATTCTAGAATACGTCCATGAACACGAGTATGTGCACGGAGACATCAAAGCTTCCAATCTCCTCCTCAGCTACAAGAATCCTAATGAGGTTATTTTACTTTTACATTTTATTTGAAGCAATCATAAATTTCTTGTACATAATTCAAAGATGCTGGTATAGATCAATAAGCTAGTTCTTCAATTTGTGGCCAATCACTAATGTCCTGTCTGTTTTTACCCTTTGTCACTTGATTGCAAATGTTCATAAAACATTGATCTCTGCATTGAAAGCACCCAGTGAGTAGTAACATCCTCCTTACGTAATTCTGCAGATTGACATTTTGGGTTGAGATTCATCAACCAGATGGGAAGCAGTCAGTATAAAGAGGTGGTGGGAGATTAAATATCTCAACCCGAAAAGTCAACTGTCTATTTCCCCCATGGTATGCTGTCTGATCCACTGAGTTCTTTCAGCAACATTCTTGCAGATTTTTGCATCTTCGTCCTTTGTTATCCACATTCCTTCACATTTAGAACATTGAAAAGTACAGCATAGGAATAGGTCCACAATGACTGTCAAAGTTCATTGTGAGTGATGGGGAGGTTGAGATTTTTACGTGGTGTGGTTTGGGATGCACTGTGAGTGGTTGCGGTGGAAGCAAGTCCAATATATAGCATTCAAAAGGGAGTTGGACAATTAACCGAGGGAAGAATATTTAGATCCATGGGGTGAGGGTGGAGAGGATGCTCTTGCAGCTAAATTGCCAGCACAGGCTCATCGTATTGAACAATCTTTCTTTTGTATTCATGTTGAATCAGTCCATTTTTTTTGACCAGAGCATGATGGACCTGTGACAGACATAAAGGCGGGCATTAAGGGCATGTTATTTATTCATTTATATCTTTGTTAATATAAAAGATCATTTTGTCATGATCTTAGTTGAATTTTACATTATATTTTTTAATTTCCTAGGTATACTTGATAGATTATGGCCTTGCATATAGATACTGTCCAGATGGAGTTCATAAAGAATACAAGGAAGACCCAAAACGGTGCCATGATGGTACACTTGAGTTTACAAGCACCGATGCACATAAAGGTGCAGGTAAGTGGGGGAAAATGCAGATTTAATTCATCTTGGGTGGCTTTTCATTCTAATATCTGTTAAGTTTTGTTTTATGCACAAATAATTTAAGTTGTTTAAATATGGAAGTTGTTGACCATCTTCCCCATCCAGGTGAGGCAGAGGTTCACCTGCACCACCTCCAACCTCGTCTATTGTATCCGCTGTTCCAGATGCCAACTTCTCTACATCGGCGAGCCCAAGCACAGGCTCGGCGATCATTTCGCTCAACACCTCCGCTCAGTCCTTCTCAGCCAACCTGATCCTCCTGGTGGCTCAGCACTTCAACTCCCCCTCCCATTCCCAATCTGACCTTTCTGTCCTGGGCGGCCTCCATTGTCAGAGTGAGCCCCAGAGCAAATTGGAGAAACAGCATCTCATATTTCGCTTGGGCAGTTTACACCCCAGCGATATGAACATTGACCTCTAACTTCAGGTAGTCCCTGCTTCCCTTCTCTATCCCCTCCCCTTCCCAGTTCTCCCACTAATCTTCCTGTCTCCGACTACATCCTATCTTTGTCCCGCCCTCTCCCCTGACATCAGTCTGAAGAAGGGTCTCGACCCGAAACGTCACCCATTCCTTCTCTCCTGAGATGCTGCCTGACCCGTTGAGTTACTCCAGCATTTTGTGTCTATCTTCGATTTAAACCACCATCTGCAGTTTTTTTCCCACACATCTTCCACACCCAAATCTTCTTGCAATGGCTATTTCATTCATGACATTAGTGACTTGGTTTCCTGAAAGCAAAGGGCCAATTTTAATTTCCTGATTTTCCTATGGCTTTAGATTCTGTGGCACTGTCAGCTTGAATTCTTTGCAGTAATTTGAATCCAAGCTTTAAGACCGAGTATTCATTATAGGGTGTGAAAAATCACGAGTAATTAATACAAATCCGTTGAGCAAAGATGCCTTCCATGGTACGTGTACTACAATTTGTAATTTAGGCAGATAGCAGGGTGCAAACATTATTCATCTTCAGTTTGGCTGCTAGAGGCAGGTATGAAACTGCTGTACTTGTGATGTCCACCTTCAATGCCATCCTTGCTTGGTCTATCTTGACTATCATGTAATGCTGCTGCTGCTAGTTCCCTTTTTGCAGCACATGCAGACCCCAACGCATTCTAATTATGGAACGCTGGGTGACTGCTGCCTTGTAATTGAGGCAGTGCAGCGTAGGTTCACGAGATCCCTGGGATGGGGGGAATGTCATATGAGGAAAGATTGAAGAGACTAGGCTTGTATTCACTGGAGTTTAGAAGGATGAGAGGGGATCTTATAGAGACAAACAAATTGATAAAAGGACTGGACAAACTAGATGCAGGAAAAATGTTCCCAATGTTGGGGGAGTCCAGAACCAGGGGCCACAGTCTTAGAATAAAGGGGAGGCCATTTAAAACTGAGGTGGGTAGGAACTTTTACACCCAGAGAGTTGTGAATTTGTGGAATTCTCTGCCACAGAAGGCAGTTGAGGCCAAATCACTGGGGGCTAGTGGAATCAAGGGATATGGGGAGAAGTTGGGCACAGGTTACTGATTGTGGATGATCAGCCATGATCACAACAAATGGCGGTGCTGGCTCGAAGGGCCGAATGGCCTCCTCCTGCACCTATTTTCTATGTCTATGTTTCTATGACACGTTCTTAAATTTGTTCTGTCAAATATTAATGATCCTCTGCTTTTAGCTACAGTGTAATCAAAGATTGATTACTTGTTTTTCTTGTTCATGCACGATTTGACACACCAACAGTGACTTGTAATTTATTCTGCTATGCAGCATTCTTTTGAAAAAAAAATCAGCAAAATAGGTAAGTTAGCAAATAAGTGATGTGCCAGATCTTACCATTTCATTCTGATGCTTGACAGACTCGAGCATTATCTTTGCATGTCTCTGTGCAGTATTTTGGATCTTGTATTTCTTTGGACTGCCCACGCAACTCCAAGAATGGCAACTGTGCCAATTGGAGATCAGGATGCCTCTCAAAGCGAGGTGTCATTCAATTTAATTCCAATGATAGTTACTTTTTTATACTTGTGAAATTTCTAAAGAGCATCATAGAACATAGTATAGCACAAGAACAGGCCCTTCGACCCACAATGTCTGTGCCGAACATGATGTCAAGACCGACTCTTATCTGCCAGCACATATTCATTTGCCTACCCAAAAGTCTCTTAAATGCCATTATCGTATCTGCCTCCTCCACCACCCCGTAGCGCATTCCAACCACTCACCGCCCTCTGTATAAAAAAAACATGCCCCTCGCACCTCCATTAGACCTCCCAAAGTGCAACACCTCACACTTGCTCGGGTTATACTCCATCCTACATTTCTCCACCCATTTTTTGTATCGAAATGCTGTTGCAGACCTTGATATCCTTTGTCACAGTCTGTGACTTAAGCATTCTTGGTTTCATCTGCAAACTTGCTAACTAACTCGTATATGTTTATATGCAAGTCATTTATATATATCACAAATGGGGCCCAGCACAGATTTCTGCGTAATTCCACTGGGTCACTGACCACTTGCCTGAATATTGTCCGTCCACCATAAGCCTCTGTCTTCTATCAGTAAGCCAGTTCTGAATTCATATGATCTAATCACTTCATTTTAATCTTCTGGATCAGTGTGGAAACAGGCCCTTCGGCCCAACTTATCCACCCTGGCCACATGTGCCATCTACACTTGTCCCACCTGCCTTTGTTTTGTCCATATCCCTCTAAACCTGTGCTGTCCATGTACCTGTCTAAATGTTCCTTAAACTTTGCGATAGTACCTGCCTCAACTACCTCCACCGGCAGCTTGTTCCACACACCCACCACCATTTGTGTGTAAAGGTTACTCCTCTGGTTCCTATTAAATCTTTCCCCCTCATTAAACCTATGTCCTTTGGTTCATGATTCCCCTACTCTGGGCAAGAGACTGCATCTACTCGATTTATTCCTCTGATGATTTTGTACATGTTTACAAGATCGCCCATTATCCCCCTAAGCTCCAAGAAAGAGTCCTAGCCTGCTCACCCTCCCTATAGCTCAGTCCCTCTAGCCCTGGCAACATCCTCAAATCTTCTCTGCACCCTTTCCAGTTGCAGTTGGAGCAGCAAAGTTTAAAGGAAATGTGTGAGACAATATTTGTTTGCATGGTGAATTCCTGGAATGTGCTGCCAGAAGTGGTGGTGGTGGAGGCAGATATGATGGCATTTATGAGACCTTTGGATAGGTACATGGATATGCTGGGGATAGAGGGATATGTATTGTGTTCTGGCAGATTAGAGTTGTTTGTGGCACAGATATTGTGGGCCGAAGGACATGTTCTTGTGCTGTACTGTTCTATGTTCAATGCTTCCATCATGCTCTGGGTAGAGAATTCCAGATTTACAGGCTTCTACGAAGAAGTTCCTAAAGGAAAGCTTGTTTTGGAACTGGAAAAAGATAACTTAAGGTCATCCCAGCATGTGGAAATGGGACCACTGTGATCCACAGAATAAGGGAACCCACTAAGAAGAACAGAAGTGATACAGTGGGAGACCATGGATTAGGATGAGTGAAGATTGTGAAGGAGGGTTAGAGGGAAAGGGCACTGGCAAGATTGTGTGCCTTTATAATCAGAATGCACATAACCATGTGTGCATTGAAGTCCATGCAATAGCTCCTGGGCATCATTGTCATTGGGCCAAGGCTTTGTGGTGTCAAGCTGATAGCTGGTGTGCAAGAGCTTCCATTGCAACAAGAATTTGTGCTCTTCTCCAGAATTAGCATGAAAGCAAGTTGTTCTTGATCGTGTAGATCTAGCAAAAGAGTATTAAGAAATGTACAGATGACTGCGTATTGCTCAGTAAAATCGAGATTTTAAAGAACTTGTCTATTTCTGAAAGTTGTCTAGGTGCTGTTCTCAACAAATGTGGTTTGATCTTTATTATAAGAGGAACAAGCTCTGAATTGTGATGTCACATAATAGCTGCACCACATTGGTAATGTGATTGGCATTTGGTATGTACTTGAGATATTATTTTACAAGGCACACAAGTTGCATGAATCTAATGCTACATTAACCAAAGCGCACACATTTTCGCAAGATTAAAATGATCAAAAGAGTAATTTTCCAGTCCATATAAAGACATGGTTAATTTGTTCCTTTTTAGTATAAACTAAAGGTTATAGTTTAATGTTAAGGACTTCATTAATGATGCCATCCCATGGTCAAATGAAATGATGACGATCATTGTCTGGGCATACATAGGAAGAATAGTAGAGGTCAGTGTTCCTGTTACCTTTTTGCAGTCAGTCTTTAGCTGTAAAAAAGTGACAACACATGATGGAGGGGAGGAAGATACCCTTGTAATTGGAATAAATTTATGAAGTTTGTAGATGATTCAAAGTGCCGATGCATTCGTTCTTTTTGATTTACATGTGTTAGGTTATTAATCTTTCTCACCTTTCCATTCGACATACTGATTTAAATATTTGTGCACGCTTTAGTTATGAATCTGCATCCCTTTCTTAAAAGGCTGGATTTACAACAGAAGCCATAAGCCAGTTTTATCAAAATTGATTCAATCTTTAAGGTTTGAAAGCAGAAATCGAGGGATCATATTTGAGAACACTAAATGATGCGTTCCATGATAACCTTGGAAGTATTTGTCATTCTGTTGAGGTCTTTATCTAATTTATCTGGCACTTTGATAAATTATTTAGTCTTGTTGCAAAGCCACACCAGAAAGTAGGGCAGATCTTGATTTAGTTGACAAACTTAGTAAAATATTTCATTTTCATCTAGCATTCCCTCTTGCTGAATTATTTACAATTTATTGGCATTTTTCTTGAAGTGTGCAAATGACTCTTTTTGCTTTTGGAGCCTTGTCTAGCTGTGAACATGATGAAAAGTGTTAGGAAAGAGTCCTAACTGCAACATCCTGTTAATTCCAAAAATGGCTGCAATCTGTTCTCTAGTTTTGACTTGTTCTGGTCTGGACAAGACTTTTTTTTGGCAGCTTCTCCTGGACAAAACACAAATTTAATAGCCGCATTGCTCTTTATACACCAGCTTCAGATTCACTGAAGATGGTAGAGGCGTTTACTTTATATGGTTTGTTTGAAATGTTTGTCCTTGATATCTGACCCCTTCAAATTTACCATTTTCACCTTCAAATTTCCAAACATGACACATTATTTTCAATTTAAAGTAAAGCAGTTTTTTTTTTACTTCATGGAAATCTGTGTATTATTGATACCATTTTGGGTGAGCAAGATTGAATGTTGATGTATCTTTAGAACTATTTTTTTATGGATTGTATGTATACTAAGAATGAATAGGAAATATTAAAATTGATTGCTAGGACCAGGTGTGCATTTATTTAGAGTTGACTACAAGAATAATTTGTAACGTGCAGAATGAATTTTATACTGAGACTAAATGTCACTTTAATGAATATAGTCAGCTGCTAGAACGACCTTGCACCAGAGGCTGAGTGACCCTTAACTAACTTGTAATTTATCTTTTGATAATCTCATTCACATGATATTCTGCTTATTAATAATTGGCCAATTGCTGCAGTGTGGTAGCAGTTTTAACATTGTCATGCAAGGTTTGATTCCAGTCATTAGTGAGCAAGTTAACTTAACACTTTATCACATTAAACTATAACCTTTAGTTTATGCTGAAAAGGAACAAATTACCCATGTCTTTATATGGACTGGAAAATTACTCTTTTGGCCATTTTAATCATGTGAAGATGTGTGTGCTTTGGTTAATGCTGCATTAGATTCATGCAACTTGTGTGTCTTGTGAAATAATATTTCAAGTAGACTCAAAATCCTAATCACATTACCAATGTGGCGTTGCTAAGTGTTATTATTTTTAGAATTGTATCTATTCAAACTATAGTCTGAATTCCTATTTGGTTAGAAGTTCCACTGCATTCTTCCAAAGAGTTAAAACTCCTGTATCCCCAGTTATCTACTGATTAATTTAAAGGACAATTTCGTATTTTCAAATTGACCCATTGGCCTTTTGGGTATTGAGGCTGATTAGGAAGTACTATAGATTACTATAATAGAAATTTAAATCACTTTCAGAAGAAAAATGATCGGGGTGAAATTGATTTCAGTCGTTTGATTATTTCTAAAATGGGCTTCAGTAAGGATCTCGGCAATGATATAACTTTAAAAAAATCCCATTCCTTTAATTTGAACTTTCCATCAGACTAGTTTTATGGCAACCACTCCTCAAGTATTTAACCTCTTTCTTCCCAGCTGGTTAGCTTGGACTGAGCATTTTTACCCAGAGTCGTAGGTACATGGATAGAAAAGATAACAGAGCTTTATTTGTCGTTCGGTACCGAAGTACCGAACGAAACTACATAGCAGTCATAGAAAAAAAAAAGAACACAAGACACATAACCCCAACACAAACGTCCATCACAGTGACTCCAAACACCCCCTCACTGTGATGGAGGCAACAAAACTTCCCCTCTCTTCCCCACGCCCACGGACAGACAGCTCGTCCCCGACCGACCCGCACAGTCCCCGCACCGGGCGCTGAAACGTCTCGCGGCCGAACCGGGCGATGAAAGGCCCGCGACCAAGCCTTGCGCAGCTAAGTCCCGCAGCCGAGCCGCACCAGCGGTGAAAAGTCCCGCAGCGGAGCTGCACCGGGCGGTGTTAAGTCCCGCAGCCGAGTTGCACCGGGCGGTGTTAAGCCCCGCAGCCGAGCTGCACCGGGCGGTGTTAAGCCCCGCAGCCGAGCTGCACCGTGCGGTGTTAAGCCCTGCAGCCGAGCTGCACCGGGCGGTGTTAAGCCCCGCAGCCGAGCTGCACCGGGCGATGTAAAGTCCCGCAGCCGAGCTGCACCGGGCGGTGTTAAGCCCCGCAGCCGAGCCGCACCGGGCGGTGTTAAGTCCCGCAGCCGAGTTGTACCGGGCGGTGTTAAGTCCCGCAGCCGAGCTGCACCGGGCGATGTAAGTCCAGCGGCCAAGCCGCACCGGGATGTAAAGTCCAGCGGCCGAGCCGCACCGGGGGATGTTAGGCCCCGCAGCCGAGCCGCACCCCGCGCCGTGAGGAAGAGAAAAGTTCCCCACACCCACACCCACCCCCCACACACCACCACCCCCTCCCACACATACACAACCAAAAAAATATATATAAAAATCATCCCAACACCGACACTCAACAAAAAAAAGACGGACAGACTGCTAGTCAGCCGCTGCCGTTAGGCGCCGCCACGTAAGACACGTGGGATATGGGCCAAACGTGGACAAATGGGACACGCTTAGATGGACCGAACTTAGATGGGGCATCTTGGTTGGCATGGACGAGATGAGCTGAGGGCTTGTTTCTGTACAAATCAGTACTAATTTTAGTAGGTCCACTACTCGCTCAACTGGAAAATAGCCCTCGCTATTGGTTAATTTACATTGTCTTCTACAAAAGAATCTCTGGAATTCTTTGTCCTATGGAGGTGAGGAGGTCAAATCATTTGAACACCGTCCAAACAGAGGGATGCAAGGATCCAATCAGACATGGTCATCTTCATTGGCAAAGCAGGAGTTACATGGCGTATTCTTCCTTTTTTAATGTTCTAAATTGTGCACAAGCTGTCTGGTTACATTTGTGATGGATTCCAAGTTCGTACAAAGTTCTTGCATATCAAAAGTTCAATGAACTGCAGGTACTGGAAATCTGAAATAAAAAACATAATGCTAGAAACACAAGGAACTACAGAGTTTGGAATTGTGTGCAGAACGGTGCTAGAGTAACTAAGCAGGCTAGGCATCATCTCTAGAACACGGATAAGCGACATTTCATGGAAGGCATGGATAGCCCAGAAGAGTCCCGACCTGAAACCTCAACCATCCATGTCTTATCAATAATGCTGCCTGACCTGCTGAGTTTCTCCAGCACTTTGTGCCCAATGCTAGAAATAATTGGGAAGCCAAATTGTGTTGTGGAACAAGAAATACTTAACATTTTGCGTTGAAAATCCCTGGGTTTCAGGCCAATATCCTTGATTCTTGCATGTGGTTTCATTTAATGGTCTCTCCAACAAGGAAATATCGAAGCTTTCAATGGTAATATCTTTTTTTTTTTTTAAAGCATAATTATCAAGATCAATAGTTTGGGAAAAAGATGTAGGCTTTAAGGAACATACAATGGGTACAGTTTTGAGTAGGCAGTTAGTTTAGAGCCTAACTATCTTTGTAATCCAGTATTCAGATGGGAAGAATACTAGGTCGAATCTGCGTATTTTGAACTAAATTAAAAACTAGTTTATAGTCTAAGATCTAGGACTGCAATTTTTAAAAAAAACATAGCCTGAACTGAAAGTAAGCTTACAGGTACAGCAGGCAGTGAAGAAAGCTAATGACATGTTGGCCTTCATAACGAGAGGATTTGAGTATAGGAGTAAAGAGGTCCTTCTACAGTTGCCCTGGTGAGACCACATCTGGAGTATTGTGTACAGTTTTGGTCTCCTAATTTGAGGAAGGACATTCTTGCTATTGAGGCAGCGTAGGTTCACGAGGTTAATCCCCGGGATGGTGGGACTGTCATATGAGGAAAGATTAGAAAGACTGGGCTTGTAGTCACTGGAATTTAGAAGGATGAGAGGGGATCTTGTAGAAAGGTATAAAATTATAAAAGGACGCAGGATGCAGGAAAAATGTTCCCGATGTTGGGGGAGTCCAGAACCAGGGGCCACAGTTTAAGAATAAAGGGGAGGCCATTTAAAACTGAGGTGCGAAATAACTTTTTAACCCAGAGAGTTGTGAATTTGTGGAATTCTCTGCCACAGAAGGCAGAGGAGACCAATTCACTGGATGAATTTAAAAGAGTTAGATAGAGCTCTAGGGGCTTTTGGAATCAGGGGATATGGGGAGAAAGCAGGCAGAGGTTATTGATTGTGGACGATCAGCCATGATCACAATGAATGGTGGTGCTGGCTCGAAGGGCCGAATGGCCGCCTCCTGCACCTATTTTCTATGTTTCTATGAATTCTGAGTACACCTCGTGCTGTGTGGACATCCAGATTGCAAACTAAATGTGCCTGCTGCCTTTTCACATGTGGCAAAATAACATGGTGCCTGTGTAGATGGTCCTGGGTGTTATATGGATTTCTGTGTTAGGCCACAGATGTATTGAAACTTACCCCACTCATTTAGTAGCAGCTCTTGGTAGCCCTGCAAAAACCCAGTTCTCTCTTGGCATCATGTTTTAATCATATTTCGATTTTTAATTTGTATCATCATTGGCCTCTGATGGCATGAAGGCAAAATCAAAAGCATTTTGTGAGTTCTATGTTTCACAAAAAGGGCTGTTTGTTATCGAATTCATTGTCGTTAGATGTGTTGGTTTTTACTAATTGGTAAAGTTCCTGTCTGGAACATTTAGTGCAACAGCACATTTTTACCATTTTTTAATACTTTGAAATTATATAATTAAATGTAACATTAAAATATAAAATTGTATGTAACAGACCTTTTAAACACCTTCATTGTGTGGCATCCTGCACCTTTCTGCTCCAATTTGATCATCTTTCAAAAAATATAAGTTAGTTATTTACCCTTCCACCCTATCTTTTATACCTGACCTCCAATTAACATAGTGACACAATTTCAACTCACAATGTACCATCATTGATATGACTGATTTAAAGAAGTCGGTTACTGTTCTGCATCATGTCAGGCCAAAAACTTTCCACATATTCTTTAGGAGTTGATTGTTTTGTAAATTAATTGTTTTAATTGAATTATTTGGCTACTTTATATTTGAAGAAATGCCACTGTCATTGTAATAAATGAAATAACATTTGGCAATTTTGAAGTTGCCTGTATTTCTTGTATCTGGGTTTTTACCCTGTTACTTCAGTTATAAACAATATTTTAATCCAATTAAAATTGTCGCTCCCCTCAGCTGCTTCCCGACGCGGTGACCTGGAAATCCTGGGATATTGCATGTTACAGTGGCTTAGTGGGCGATTGCCCTGGGAAGACAATCTAAAGGATGCAAACTATGTCAGAGATGAAAAACTGAAGTAAGAAAATGGATACATGCTACCTTAAGCTTCATTGCATAGTCTGGCTGAAACTCTATCCTGTCCCTCACCTTTTCAATGCTGATGGAGCTGCTATCAACTAACTGGCCTGAATCAAGCTATCTGATCATTGTTGGCATGGTCTGTTTACCCATGTCCCATTTTGAATAATGCCAGGCCCTTAGTGACCAATTTTGATGTTTTAACATTTTCAATAGATTTCACTTCTAACACTACCTTACCCTCCATTGAAAGAGTATTTGCCTAAATAATGTACTCAAGTTCCTCGAGTGACAAATTTACAAGTTCCTGATTTAGAAATGAAACGCAGATTCTGACCCAAGTAGGGTAAACATGCGGGTCATATTGTTTTAATGTAAAATATTCCAGCAAAATAGTTTATATGCAGTTTTGGCTGTCTCGTTAAAGCAGTTCATAAATCCACATGCTAGCGAGGATACGAATTGGAAGGATGGGTCTTGTAAATACATGGTTGAAGGAATGAACTTTAGATTTTAATGGCTTTAGGTTTTCTCGATCTTTTGAGTTATTTGTGGGGAATATGTGACCTCTACATGTTGAACAAATTGCACCTGAACCAGAACTGATTCAACATCCTTGGGTTTGCTGGAGCCATTGGAAAGAGCCTAAGTTTGTCTGGTGATTGGGACACAGAATAAAAGTGTTGTAATGGGTGATCAATGGGCAAATATAAAATAAAGGATGTCTCCAGGCACATGGGAGGAATGTAAAACTGGATTGCCTTTATTTTCATTGATGAATTGCAGACAATGATTAACACATGGGAGAATGAAATTGTTATCGTAGAGGCACGGTTGAAAGATGGGCAGAACAGCAACCCAATATTCCAGACAATACAATTTTCAGGCAGGAAAGTTGAAGGGAGTTTGAGGGGATGTAAAAGAGTAGTTGACAAAGTGTCCGTGACAACAATAAGTGGAGATCTTCGTATGAAGCCATGTGGATTAATTAAAAAAAACGAAAGGGGATAGTCGCCAAACATTGTTACACCTGCATGTGCAATATTTCAAAAAGACTTTCACACTACAGTTGTATATGTAACAAATAAAGCATCATTGAACCATTGGAGTGTACTTAAACTCCAAAACGTCAGTGGGAGATGAGGAAGTACCCTTGCAAGATAACACGACTGAGACATACTTCGGGTAGATAGATGTTTCTCCCGTTAGACACAAAATGCTGAGGTAACTCAGCGGGATAGGCAGCTTTTCTGGGGAGAAGGAATGGGTGATGTTTCGGGTCCAGACCGTTCTTCACATCACCCATTCCTCTCCAGAGATGAAACCAGCATCTGCAGTTCTTTCTTACACATTTCTCCCTTTGGATGTCGATGACCAGAAGGCACACATTTAAGGCAATGGGTGAGAGTTTGGAAGGTAATCTCAGGAAGGTTTTTTTCACCCAAAGGTTTAAATATAGAATACATGGCCTGAGGAGATGAAGGAAAAGATCCTCGCATTATTTTAATTGCCAGGACACACAAAGCTGTGTGGTTAACGCTCAAGAATGTAATGGGAGAATTGTGGACCGGCTTTTTGAACAAATGGGCTAAATGTCCCGTTTTGTACTACTTTACTCTTGGTATGAAAATGGGGAAATTTTCTGCTCATGTGATTCTGGATCAGAAAGTTTGGAAGGGAATCTTTGCTCAGTTATTGATTGAGAGGAGCCATTGTTATTGTGGTTGAGACTGAAAATGTATTAGGGTACAGAAGGTTGCTCCTTGAAATAAAAATGCAAGACTTGGTGATGGATTGGGAAAGTGCTCTTGATTTTGGTTTATAAAATCCCAGATATTGCCCAAGTATGGGTTGACCAATGTTGCAGGTGTGACTGAGATAGAAGGTGGAAGGTACATGAGTTGCACCTCAACAGGGTTGTGACAATTATCCTTGCAGGTTGGGGAAGGTTTAAACTGATCTGACTGGATAAGGAAGGAGAGTATGCATTCTGTATGAAGAAGAGCACAGATGGAAATGCAAGGTAGACGATTAGAGAGTTTGGAAGACAAAGCTGCCAAAAGCTTGGAAAATAGACAAATATGGGCGATTCTGCTTCATGATATGTACCTAAATGCAAGAAAGATTTGTGACCAAAGTACGGGTTGACGTGGAAGCATTGCTTATGGAGGGTCAGCAACGTAACATTCCTGGTTCCAGGGTTCACAAACAAGAAAGATGGGATCAGAAATACAGCTGTGAAAAGGGGTGATGTTGGAAGGATCATCAAATGAAACCATATGGTTTTAACTAAACAACATAAACAGGCAGTCTTATTGGTCATTGATGGATGAGAAAACCAGTCAGTGTCATGAATTTGGGCTTTCACTAGGCTTCAAGTACTTGCACAAGAGGTTATTTTTATGCAATTAAAACATAATGCAGGCTATAACATGAGATGGAAGTAGCATGCAGTCACAGAGAGCACTGGGTGGACAGCAGGAAACTGCCAAATGATTACACCCTTTTTGTTTTTGATTTCAGATTTCCAGCATTGCAATGTTTTTTTCATTTGTCACATCCCACCAAATTTGTTTACTGAACATGAATGGCAAAGCATATGGAAAATATCCTACATCTAAATGGAGTATATGCTTTCAGAATTATTATTTAAAGTGGAAATCTTCCATGTATTTGAGTTCTCGAATTGATACTTTTGTATTTGACCTTTGTTCTCTGCATAATGGACAGCAATTTTAAATCTTTCTGGATCTGTTTCATGTGTTACAGATACAGAGAAAACCTTCCAAGCTTGATGGACAAATGTTTCCCCGGCAAAAATAAACCAGGTGGGTAATTCTAAATTCCAATGTGTGATTTCCTATTTGTCTCTTGCAAGGAGATAAAAATAGATGGGTGGAAATGGGTAAAGAGATGATGATTGGCTCAATTTAATTAATAACTCCCAATGTAATTTATGTCTTAAAGTTGATTCTGGAACTGTCATTTTGCAATTTTTCAAATTGTTGAATTTGGATAAGGGTTGATGCTCAAATGAAAATAGTAAAAACCTTTTAGGAGTGGTGCTGCTGCATTACCGCCAGGGACCCGGGTTCGATCCCCACCTGGGGAGCTGTCTGTTTGGAGTTTCCTCAGGTGCTCCAGTTTCCTCCCACATCTTAAAGATGGGCTTGTAGGTTAAATGGCCACTATATAATTGTCCCTAATATGTAGGGAGTGGATGAGAAAGTAGTATAGCATAAAAACTAATACGAGCAGGTAATCAACGGTCGACGTGGATCTGGACGGCTGAGAATCGTGTGTTTCCGAGCTGTATCTCTAAACTAAACTCGGGTGGAGTGGATGAGAAAGTGGTATAAAATAGAACAAATATGAGCAGGTAATCGACGGTTGATATGGATCTGGTCGGTTGAGAAGGGTGTGTTTCCGAGCTGTCTCTCTAAACTAAACACAGGTGCGATATTCTGTAGTTACTGAACATCTATATCAGTTATTTTTTTGCACATTAGAATCCAACTATATCTTAGTTATGCACAGTGTTAGGCCTAGGCAATGAAAACAACACTTGCATATCTTGATCTAGGTTGAATTGTGACCTTCGCTGCACGAGTTGCATTTAACTATAAATTTCGGAAGGCTTAGTATTTCTGATCATTTTAAGTGGTTGCTCTGCAGTAGCAGGTTAAATGGCACTGCATCCACTCAGTCATTGGTATCTTTGCACTTGTGCCATATGGAAGTGGCCTACAGAAGGGGAAAATTAATTTTAGTATTTATATATATTCTGACAGCTGATTGCATAATTGCCACAGTGACAGGTGGAGACCAAGTTTGAGAGGAGAACTTCACTGGTGTCCATTAATACAGACTGAGGGGGAAAGAAACATTCTCAGAATCCTTTTTTTTTGCCTATGACCACTGCTGCAAGAAAACTTTTGTACATCGAAAATGCTGGATGGTATGAAAGAAACAAAGTTGGAACAGCAGACGAATGATTTTTAATCACAACTGAATTTTTTTCTGACAGATTTTTTCTTTATTACAGTTGAGTTATCAAAATATTTTGAAGATGTCATATCGCTTGGTTACAAAGATAGACCTCGGTACCAGAGGCTAAGAGAAATCCTCAAGCAAGGACTTAAATCCATTGGCTGTGTAGATGATGGTATTTTGGTTTTGGGAGCATCATTCAATGGTGACGCTCCAACAACATCCAGGGCACAGGTACAATTTAATTTCTCATCCTGACCCCTATTTCCCAACCTGAGGTAGAAAAAAATATGTAAAGAATGACTGAGGGAAATCAGATTTTTTTCTATAATGCAGATTATGGGAAGCAATAATAGAAGCTTTTTAAAATGATGAAAGTAAAGGAAAGGGGGGATGAGGTGTTTGTTTCCAGCAGTGGTGAGGTTAAGATTATAGCACTGCGTACAAGAATGTAAAAGGTCTCCAGTTTTATTTTGAATTCACTCCCTCTGTTCATTATTGATGAAAAAAACTTTCTCAGCAAATGAACATTGGATCAAATATTGCTAATTTTCAGAATAGGTCATCTATGACTAAACAGAAATTAACAATTGAATATAAAGCACATTCACAAAAAAGGCTGGTCATCTGCTTCATACCTATAGCACTTGGCTTTAGTGCAGTCCTTCTGAATATGCCCAAATTCTCCACAAGAATAACATTTCTGCTCATCAGCATGATCACAATCAGCATGGGGTCATTTGGCAGAAACAACGAGCTGCAAATGATGGTTAATTCACAAAAGAACACAGTGGTGGGGAAACTCAGCAGGTCAGGCAACATTTAAAGGTGGATCTTGACCAGAAACATTACCTATTCATGTTCTCCAGAAAACTGTGTGACCTGAGTTACTCCAGCACTTCGTGTTCTTTTATGATAATTTAGTGTTTTTTCTAACTTTTTGACTGTTTGTAATTGTCTTCCATTGATCCATAGCTTTTTTTATAGACAATAAACAATAGGTGCAGGAGGAGGCCATTCGGCCCTTCGAGCCAGCACTGCCATTCAAGGGGACTAAGGGGCGTGGCTGTGTTCTGCAGCTGCGGCTCTCCGGCAGTCTCTCCGTTTTTTTTTGTCATTGTCGATGTTAAATGTACGTTTTGTTTTATTTTTAATTCTGTGTATGTGGGGGGGTTGGGGGAAACCTTTTTTTAAATCTCCTCCTCAACGGAGATGCGACCTTTACCGTGGTGTATCTCCGTTCGCGCTACGGCCTAGCATCGTGGAGTCGGCGGCCTCCAGCTGGGATCGACCTCGAAGACTCCGGTCGCAGGGCCTGGACTTACCATCTCGGAGGCTTCGGCCGTTGAGCCCTGCAGACCGCAACATCGGGAGTTCGCAGGTCCCTGGCTGGCGACCGGCTTTTGGGAGCTCCAGCCGTAGCAGCTTCGACCGCCCCGAAGCGCAAGGTACGATCAACCCGCCCGCAGGCCCTTCATCGCCCTGCGTGGCCCGGCCGCAGCACTTTACATCGCCCGGTGGGGGCTCAGGACTCTCATCGCCCTGCGTGGCTCGGCCGCAGCACTTTCCATCGCCCGGTGGGGGCTCAGGACTTTCATCGGCCTGCTCGGCTCGGCCCTGGGACTTTCCATCGCCCGGTGGGGGCTTCAAGGGGTTGGGAGCCTCGATCGCCTCGTGGCGCCAAGGGAGAAGAATGAGGAGGAGATAAGACTTTGCCTTCCATCACAGTGAGGGTATGCCTGGAGCAATCACTGTGATGGCTGTTTTGTGTAAAAAATTGTATCTGTGTGTCTTGTGCTTTTTGATGTCTGCTGCCGGACCCTGACGTGAGAAGACGCTGGCGTTGAGTATTCGCCGCTTTTCCGTCAGGATAGTTTGTCTGTTTGTTTCTATGTTAATTGTATTTGTAAAGCGCTTTGAGCATGTGATAAGGTGCTATATAAAATAAATATATTATTATTATTATTATTATTCAATGTGATCATGGCTGATCATTCTCAATCAGTACCCCGTTCCTGCCTTCTCCCCATACCCCCTGACTCCGCTATACTTAAGAGCTCTATCTAACTCTCTTGAATGCATTCAGAGAATTGGCCTCCATTGCCTTCTGAGGCAGAGAATTCCACAGATTCACAACTCTCTGACTGAAAAAGTTTTTCCTCATCTCAGTCCTAAATGGTAAAGAAACCACTCTTTACATTTTGTTTTGTTCCACTTTGCAATACTGAAATATTGTTTGGCTTTAAGTTGATCCAATGAAAACCATTTGAAGGCAATATGGAATGGTGGCCTCTGATTACTTTGCTTTTGGTGTTCACCTATAATGACAAATAATTCTCCAACTGGAATTTCCAGAATAAATACAACTCATCAAAAGTTGTAAAAAGTCCCTGCTTTTTACAGTGGAAATGAATCAAATTGATCCTTCTGTTGTCTTGGTGAAAGAGCTCTTCTTTTGGCCATTATAAACAAATTAGACGTATACTAAAAGAAGTAAAACTATCAGCAAAAAGCAGTGTATTTTTTTTAATCAACTTGTTAGTGATCTGAAATATTGTATTATTTGTTCAGACAGGTCACTTTCAGTGACACCACAGATGGTGTGTTGATGTTAAACGGGGCATTGTCAGTAGCAGGAATGATGCAATTGTTAAAGTGCATGTTTAAGATGAAGAATTTCTCATATTATCATTGAGGCCTTTGTCCACACTGGTCTATATGGTCATTCCAATTCCCCATTCTTTTCCCAAGCACCTGCAAATTATTTACCTGCAGAAAAAATTAGTCTCAGTTGACTGTTTCCACCATCCTTGTAAAAAAACGTTTAAAGTTGTATTTTATAAAATTATAAAGATTATAACAATTCACTGCAAATTCAGAAGAATATTTCCTCACTTTCTGTTTATATATATTCCGTGTGAACTCTTCTAAATAGGAAAATGTCAAGATGAGTCAACAGTTCTAAAGACCTGCGAACCTTTCCATCAATATTAAAATCAGCCAGCCCAATTTTGTCTGCCTGTCAAATTGACATTAAAAACTCCCATCACATTATTTCGTAAAGCACTGGTAAAAAGAATATCTGGTCATTATCACATTGATGATTCTGGAAAACTTACCAGTTTTTACTATTTTCAAGTGGAGTTAACAATCTGCGACCTGTTTTATAAGCAACTGAATCTTTATCTGAACCTTTATCTGCCAAATATTTTTATTAGTTTTAGTCCCTCTCAGCTAGTGCTGAAGAAAATCAACTTAAGTTTCTTTTACTGAAATATTTCCAGTGACTTCTGCTGAAAAGTACATTGGGTGGTGTGTTTGACGTGTCTTCTGCTTATAACTAATCTGTCAACACTCACTATCTTGGATCAAACTGATAGATGACCATTTGGGTAAGGTGCAGAGAGCTGTTGACACTTCACAATAGTGTCACTGGTTTCAGGAGAATGAAGAGAGCACAATAACTGAAGAAAACTATTGTGAAAATGAGATTTTTCAAAGTGGTGTGAAATCCTGATTAAAGGTTTACCTCTTGAGATTGTAGTTTTGAATCCAGGACTGGATTATGGCAGTAATTGTTCTGAAGTAGAACAGAGCGATCGATTAAATAGTGCTTTGAAATTTTTATAACTCTGACCTGCTACCTCATGATTTAGACATATGGTAATGTCAGCGCTTGAATGCTACTAATCAGAGCTGCAGACAGGCAGGGGAGGGTGTACCTCATGCACTTAATCAGTGTAGTTTACATATGGAACTTGCCGCTTAGGATCTGCCCTGTGCCAGCTGAGGGTTATGTGCCCACTGCAGTTATTGTGTGTAATTATCAAACCAATCTGTTCAGCGCAGCAGGGTTTAGATGGTAATGATGAGACAGAGATGAAGGGAAAAGATGCACACTACTCATTGGTAGCTGAGAATTGTAGCTGTTGATTTATTACTGTGCATCCAAAAGAAAACTCTTAGCAACCTGCTGTTACGTTTTCAATGTAAAACAAGCCATTGCTGCGAAGAGCCATTGTGGCCTGTTGATTACATCGAGCAGCTATTGGCCAAGGTGGTTGTGTACAAAGCAGTGCCATAAACCTTCAAAGGGAGATGTGGGGGGGGGGGGAAGAGAGGGGGGGGGATAGGCCAGGTTTCACTAATGGCCGCACATCTTATTTTTCCCCAGAGCCCTTGGAAAGTGTGTTACGTCATTAGAAATGAAACGTGGTATTAAACAGCAATCAGCATGCAAAAATAAATGCGGTGATTGACCCTAAGCCAATTGTTGCTAACCATTTTTTTTAAAAATTGTTCCGAGTTATTATGAAATTAAATATACAGCATGCCCTGGAGAGTATCCAAGGTTTCAAATGAGAACTGACAAATCTCAAAAATTGGTTGAAAGAAGGAGGAAAATTAGCAGTATTCTTGTCTTGGGCCAGATAATACCAACGGTGTTCTCTGCATTGATTCCTTGACTAAGCTTGCCATTTGGCTATGACAAAACAATTAGCTAAACAAAGATCTGCCATAGGATTTCACTAACTGCAGTTTAAATCTCAATTTTATCCCCTCTATTGTCTGCTTATCTAGGCTGCTGTCCAAAGCTGTTAAAGTAAATATGTTTTAAAGTCGTGGGTTTGTACTTGTATCTGTTTCTATAGTGCAATTATTCTAATGCCGAAGAATATTTTATTTGTGGAAGCATTTCGAATGTGCATATATTTGTGCCTGACATTCGTATGTTTATTATTTTATAATAAGGGTTTGTCAGCAAATTAAACTCTAGTCTGGGCTGTTTCTACGAGCATTGACATAGCTTCTTCACATGTGCATTTTGCATATTATGGTTCTTATGGTATTTAAAATGATCTGTAATTATTATCTTTAAGGCAGTTACTAAATATTTGTTGATTACTTGAACTTCATTGCTGAACATTTTGGCTTGAAGTAAATTATAAAAGCTGTATGAATTTAGATTTTATATAAATTATTATATTCTGTATCTCTGAGACACATTCATTGTGTTAGTTTTCCCAGCAGTGGTGATTAAATCACAATTTTATGATATACTTGATGCTGGATTATTCTGAATGTAGTACCATTAAATATACAAAATAGCATGAAGTGTTTCACAGAGGTGCATTAAATAAAAATTGACATTGAATGAATTGAAAAAAGGCAAGAAAGGCAGTGGCTTGGTTGATTTGATGTTTTTAGGTTTGAATTGGGTGGGAAAGGGTGCAGAAAAGATTCACCGGAAAGGTGCATGGACATGTGGGCTTGAGGTTATAGGGATAGGCTGGGTGTTTTTCGTTTGGAACGTAAAAAGCTGAGGGGCAACTTTATTGAAGTACACAAAATCATGAGGTCATCGATAATGTAAATGTTCCTGGGTTTTTTTTCCACCCTAGATTAGAGGATTCTAAAACTTGAGGGACAGGTTTACGGTGGCAGGCGAGAGATTAAAAGGGACCTCAAGCAACCTTTTCACTCCGAGGACAGTCTAGATCTGAAATGAGCTGCCAATGGAAGCTATAGAAGTGGATAGAATTGCAACTTTTAAAAGACATGTGGTTATGAAGAGCTCAGCGAGCTATGGGCCAAATGCAGGCAAATGGGACAATCTCAGAATGCCAACTTGGTCGGCATTGATAAATTGGGCTGCGGGGCCTGTTTCCATGCTGTGTAACTAACTCTCGAATGTTTTGAATTGCCCTTGTGAAGAAGGAAATGCAGAAGCCAATTTGGGTTTTTTTGTCTCAAAACAGCAAAAATTGCTCCATGATCTTACTAAAACAAAATAACTGGTTCTATAAATCTAAAATCAAGAGTTTACTAGAAAGAGACATCAGGTCATACTGATTAAGGCTTTATTTGGTAGGAAAAAAACTGCAGATGCTGGTTAAAATCGAAGGTAGACACAAAACTCAGCGGGTCGGTCAGGCAGCATCTCAGGAGAGAAGGAATGGGTGTCTGAAGAAGGGTCTTGACCCAAAACGTCACCCATTCCTTCTCTCCTAAGATGCTGCCTAACCCGCTGAGTTACTCCAACATTTTGTGTCTACCATCAAGGCTCTATTTGGTATTCTTTCGTCAGACCTATTTATCAGAATACAAGTTGATAATTCAAGTTCTTACACTTTTTGTGAAAGTGGCTATTGCTGTTTAGAGCTTTGGGCTGTGTTTTTGCAACTATCACTTTGGAATAAAATCTTAATACAGTTTTGGACATAAACTATTCAGGAAGGGTGCAGTCTTAAATGCAGAGAGGAATGGAAAGACGTCTGGTGGTTGAACCCCATTTCCTTAATTTCCACCGCTTCAAGAATCTAGCACCAAACACATCATCACCTCCCCTTTCAGCATTTCAAAGAGACCATTCATTTTGATTCCCTGAGGTGCTCCTCAGCCTCTTCTTCCCTGCTGTATTCACACTTGAACAAACCTCTCATGCTAGTGATAAATTCCTAATCTTCCATTCTACCTCATTGTGATCTTAGTTCTTTTTTTCATTTGCAGTTTCTCTATAGCTGCACCACTATATCCTGCACTTTGTGTCATTTTTTTTTTGCACCACCTGATGTACTCATATGGCATGATTTGCGTGGGTAGCACATAAAACAGTTTTTCACGGTACTTCAGTACACACAATAAACCTATGTAGAAACAATGAACTGCAGATGCTGGTTTACAAACAAAAATACACTTTGCTGGAGTAACTCAGTGGGTCAGGCAACATTCCTGGAGAACATAGATCGGTGATGTTTTGGTTTGAAGGAAGGTCTGGAGATCCAACGAAAGGTCCCAACCCGAAACGTCAGTTATCAATGTTCTCCAGGGATTCTACCTGACCTACTGAGTAATTCCAGCTCTGTCCTTTTTAAAAATAAACCTATAATAAGTCAATACCAATACTTGTAATATTGGCTCAGTTTTACTGCCTTCATTAGCACAGTTGGGCCGGAATTACAGTTCTGTATGTTCCTTTGTGTTTTCACTCTATTGTTGCTATGTTCAGATTCTCTTTCTCTAACTACCTCCATCAACAGCGATCTCATGTGCAGCTTATCCAACAGTCAAGTGTTTATTTGTCATGTGTACCGACAATGGAACAATGAAATTCTTGCAGCGGCATAATAGGCCTGCAAACATAATACACATGGATAGTACATAATAAAAATTCAATGAATGCAAAAAGCCCCCTAAAGTCTTTTGTGAAAACAAAGTCAGAGCATAGTTCACAGTTGAAGTTGGTGTTCTGTATTGTTCCCTGCACAAGCCTGGCTTTGTCCTATTAAGAGATGTTGCATTTGGCCTATCAGAGATCTTATCTTTATCCTATCCACCCTCTCTGCAATTTAAATCTAAATTATTTTCTCTCAGTTCTGACAAAGGATAATTGGTCAGAAACGTTATCATTGTTTCTCTTTTCACAGATGTTGCCCGACCTGAGTGGTTCCATTTTTTGTTTTTCTTCCTGATTTCCAGCATTTTTTATTTAGTTTTCCCAATCATAAATATTCAGTTCATTCCTGCTGTTTATGCATTTTGGTGCTAAGGATTTTTAGATTTTCTAACGGCATATTCATTTTGTTTTCTTTTTACTCTTATCACTGTAATTTATTTTGCTGGTATATCAAAATTCATCAAAACTGTCACCGCAGGCAGACATTTGTTTTATGTTGACGTGCATTTAATAAAAAGCCATAATGTAGCTGATTGCAATTAAATCATATTACTGTGAAGATTTTTTTTTATAGTCGTGTGTTCATCTTAGGAGGCTATGTTATGCGTCTGAAGCTCTTAAGCTGGTGTAACTTTATGACCCAGATTTTGATGATGCCGGCATTGCTGTTGGTGTTCACTGTTGAACCGTCTTTTCCAATGAAAAGAAAAAAATAATTAGTTCAATTGATGAAACACGTTTGGTATTTACAAATCAGCCTTGCTATAAAATACCCTGAAAATGCTATGTACTGTTATATCAGGGCTGAGAGTTTTTGAAATAACGAACAAAGCCATGTTGACTTTCTAGTAAACTCCCTGGCCCTAATGTTTTAAATATATGGATATTAGGTGCTTCAAAACAGAGAATGTTTGAAATCCTCAGCAGAATAACACATGGACAGCAGAAGAGTTAATGCCTCAATGACCTTTCACCCAAACTCTCATCAAAATGTAATTTTTAAAAAAATCATTTGGGCCTTTATCTTAATTGAGTCTTCATTTTACATTTGGTTTCATATTTTAAAGTCAACTCTAAATTTTAAATCAAAATATTATTTTTAATAAAAATGTGATTGAGGCAGTTGGCTCGGAGCCAACATAAAAAAACGTTGGGCCTTGCTTGCCTTTGTACTCCTGGGGCACAGGTCTGGCATGGTTCCCCTGAGTGCCTGGTGACACTTTGTGCTGACAATTTTTTAACATCGTTGCTCTTCCTGTCCTTGTCAGCTTTATGGTTGGATAGTCAGCATGTGGTATGTTAATGAAGCATAGCCAATGAAGGATTGGCCAAGCCTGCTGCTTCTGAGTGGGCATGTGGTTGAGTTAACGTGTTCCCACTTAGGTGTTGAAAATGAGCTCATGACATCCAAGTAGATAGGAACGAGTAAGGCCAGGGAGACTAAATGCTCCAACCTTTCCAACTAAATCGTGGAATCGGAGAGATATGCAACATGGAAGCATGCCCACAGTCTCAATTTGTCTGTACCAACCAAGGTGCCTTCCTGAGCTGGTCCCATTTTCCTACATTTGGCCCATATCTCACAAAACCTCTTCCTATCTCTGAGCCTCTGCTAGCTCATTCCGTGTACCCACAATCCTCTACACAAAAAACCTGCCTCGGGTCTCCTTTAAATCTTTCCCTGCTCACTTAAAGCTAAGCCCTCTAGTTTTCAACTCCCCTACCCTAAGAAAAAGACCGTCTATCTACCTAGTTTATGCCCCTCGTGACCTTACAAACCTCTATTGTCAGCCCTCGGCCTCCTCCACCCCTGGCAAAACATGCTCAGGCTATCTAGTCTCGTTATAACTCTGGTCACGGCAACATTCTTAGGATTTTTTTCCTGCATCCTTTTGAGCTTAATCACATCTTTCCTCTAGTATGGCGGCCAGAACTGTGCGGTTTTCCATGTGTGGTTGCATTGACATTTTGTACAGCTTTGACGTTACGTCCTAACTGGTGCTCGAACTCAATCGTGCCAAACACTGCCTTCACCTTGTCTACCTGCGTGCTACTTTCAGGGAACAATATGCTTGGGGCTCTGGTGTTTCTGTTCTGCGACATTCTCCAGGACCCTGCCATTCACTTTGTAAATTCTCCCCTGGTTTAACTTGCCAAAATGCAACACTTAGCACTAGTCTGAGTTAAAATCTGTCAATCCTTGGCTCGCTTCCCCAGTTAATCCAGATCCTGTTGTAATCTTAGATGGCTTTCTTTGTTGGTGTAAAATTCAGTGTATCAATTTTACTGTCATTTGCAAACTTACTGAGCACGCTAACAATGTCAAAACATAATAGATGACAAAACAATGGACACAACACCAATCCCTGTAGCATCCTGCTGTTTACAGGCCTCCAATCTGAATAACAACCTGATTTACCACCCTCGGAATCCCATCCAATTCTGTATCCAGTTGGCTAGCTCATCCTTGAACCCATGTGATATAGCATCTGGACCATCTACCATGCAGGACCTCGTCAAACGTATATTGCTAAAGTCCATGCAGGCAGTGTCTTCTGCCACATCCTTGTCAATACTCTTGTCATCTCTTCAAACACAATCAAATTAGCTAGACACTATTTCCCACATACAGCCGCTCTGACTATCTTGCACTCAGGGGAACCATGCCAGACCTGTGTCCCGGAAGCACAAAGGAAAGCAAGGCCTGACATTTTTTATGCCTCAAATACATTTTTATTTAAAATAATATTTTTATTTACAATTTAGAGTTGACTTTAAAAAATGAGACCAAATGTAAAATGAAGACTAGGGCATTTACTCAATTAAGATAAAGGCCAAAATGAAATGAAAATGTTTTAAATTACATTTTGAGGAGAGTTCAGGTGAAAGGTTATTGAGGCACTAACTCTTCTGCTCTCCATGTGTTATTCTGCTGACGACCCCTAATCAGTTGACCTGTAGTTCCTTTCTTGTGCCATCAAAATTAGCCTTTAACTAGTGGGCCATTGCTATCTATTCTCTTAACTATTTAAAGCTAATAGAATTGTGGTCACTGGTCCCAAAATGCTTTCCCACTGAAACTTCAGACTCTTGCCCTGCATCATTTCTCTTGTCCCCTCCATTTTGCTGGTACTTTGATTAGTTCTGGAATAATTCTAAAAATCAGCATTCATAAAAGCACTCTTCAGAATTTAGGTTAAATTGTGGTGTCCTCTATATCTTTGTTAGTGTAAGACAAAGGATAAATCCTGTTCTAATCCACCTATTATGGCATCTCTTTATCACTTAATATTTTGGGGGTAAATTTGCTGTGGTAAGCTCCATTGGTTGTTGAGTTGAATAGTCAAATCAGTGTGCGGTGGGGAAATTTTGTGCTTCGAATTTTTTAACAAATTTGTACCATTTCATCTTTCTGCGCTATCTAAAACTTGTGTTATCTACTCAATACTTTTAAAATCCAGGTTTGTACATTAACTAATCCTGAAAGTTGTTTGTCCTATTCATTTAAATCTCCCTTGGTTGATTTTAAGGATGACAACCAAAATATTCTCGAATACATTTGATTCCACCAGTGCTTTCCCCTTTTCTTTAAAGAAACGGCGTAGTTCAAAGCCAATTGATGAGCCTGAGGTGAAGGACTCGGATTCAGAGTTAAAGGGTGGAAAGAGGCTAAAAAGAACACCAAAAGGTAAGAGATAGTCAGGAAAATACTTTCATATCAAAATCAAGTGGAACAACTACAGTGCACCTTTAAGCTGAACTGCCAGCTGGACATTTTGTGTCGGGACCCTTCAGTCTGAAGAACAGTCCCAACCCAAAACGTTGCCTATCCTTGTCCTCCAGAGATTCTGCCTGACCTGCTGAGTTACTTCCACACTTTGTCTTTTTGTAAACCAGCATCTGCAGTACTTTGTCTGCCTGCTTGCACATCTCAGTTGATTTCTAATATGCTCAGATTCCGACTGCTTTCGGAGTGATCCATGTCTGCTGCGAATAAAGTATAAACTATATTTTACAAAGCTGGTGCTCTTTATAATTGTAAAGCCACATTCCTCTTGATGTGTATTTACTTATTATGATGTGATATCTTTTTGTTTTAAGCCAAGAAGCCAACAACAAGAAAGAATTTGAAGAAAGTAGTGACAGTTGAAATAGGTACTCAGACTTCTCCGTGTGTTGTGACAGCTAGCAAAAAAAACCCGGCTAAATAAATGGTAACTTGTAGAAAAAGAAACCATCTTGATTATTCCTTGCTTCTTTACATTTTGTTTGAGTCTGATAATTTTGAAGTTATTCTGAGCATCGTTTGCATTGTTTAAAAACAAAATAGATTCCTATCATTTTTATTCTGGATCTTGTGTGTTGTGCTTTTTTGTTGTCAAAATTTAAAAGTTACACACTGAATCTTTGCTTTGTACACTGCCGACATTGCTATTTTTCTGCAAAGCTGGTGCTCTTTATAATTGTAAAGCCACATTCCTCTTGATGTGTATTTACTTATTAAGATGTGATATCTTTTTGTTTTAAGCCAAGAAGCCAACAACAAGAAAGAATTTGAAGAAAGTAGTGACAGTTGCAATAGGCACTCAGACTTCTCCGTGTGTTGTGACAGCTAGCAAAAAAAAAACAGCTAAATAAATGGTTACTTGTAGAAAAAGAAACCATCTTGATTATTCCTTGCTTCTTTACATTTTGTTTGAGTCTGATAATTTTGAAGTTATTCTGAGCATCGTTTGCATTGTTTAAAAAAAAAATAGATTCCTATCATTTTTATTCTGGATCTTGTGTGTTGTGCTTTTTTGTTGTCAAAATTTAAAAGTTACACACTGAATCTTTGCTTTGTACACAATGCCGACATTGCTATTTTTCTGCAACATGTAAAATGGCAGGAAGCTAGAAGAAATGTTATACCCTCTTTTTGAGGGGAGAGAAAAAAAACAAAGCAAGTCTTGTTAATCTTGGCAAAGATTGTGACATTTTGTGCTTTGCACTGTGGAGTAGTATATAACGCTCATGATGTACCAGGATTTTGGACACTTGCATACAATGTCACAAATATCACGATGTATGTCCAGAAGAATTCATGTTGCCTTATTATGGGTTTTAGCCTGGAGTTTATGTTGAGCTTGTTAATTTTAAAGATGCATTGTAATATTGAAAACCTTAACAAATTTCAGTTGTCATGAGTGACAGAAATTTCTAAGCATTTTTTTTCTGTCCACTTGAAAGGACAGCATAATTTTAAAGCTTTTGGTAAAGCTGCTGGCTAAATGTTCTTGGCAAAATAAAGACTTTTCCATAAAAATCTTCTCCGTGTCAGACTGTTGTGTACTTTATTTACGAATTATTATGCATACTTTGGTGTTTTTATATCTTATTCATTTGCATTGAATATCATCTGGTGTAGGCTCCTATAAACCCCGGGTTACTGCCTTGCTGTTAACATTCATTAGTTGACTGTAGTTAGCTGAGTTATGTATTCTGCTATACCTAAAAAAATACAGTAGAGGTACTGAGCACAAAAAGTGTATAGAAATGCAGTTTATTGTTTATTTTTACAGCAGTTGAAAACCACAATCGTCTTTTGCAGTGACAGAAAGTTACAATGCAATTTTCATTCTTTGTTAATGTCAAGTAAGCCTAGGTGTTAAAGGTATCCTATAATAACATTGACACAGAGTGCTATCAGCAGCTGACAAATTGATTTTTGAAATCGCTAAAATCTTTAAAGCACTACTGTTTTATTTCTGGAGATTCATTGGTTGTGATGGTTTCCAATTTATTTTGACTGTTCCACTTTGTGGCCATACTAACCTTGAGATCCTTATTACTGCCTCTTCTCTGTCTTGACAATTGGGAAGTGTATTATTCGGAGACCGAAGCATGAATGATGAGTTATTTCTGAATGGAGCCGAGGATGTGGAGTCTATCTTAACTGGAAATAGAGGAAATTCTACATGGGCTCTGTCAGCTGGAATTTTAGTCGGCAAGTGGTGAATCTGGAACTCATCGCCACGGAAGCCTGTGGAGGTCAAGTCGATAAGATATTTTTACGGCGCAAATTGACAGATTCGTGATCAGTACTGGTGTCGGGCGTTATGGGGAGATCGCAGGAGATTGGGGTTGAGAAGGAAAGATGGATCAGCCATGGCAGAGTTGACTTGTTGGGCCGAATGGCCTAATTCTACTCTTTTCACTTGTGAACATGAATCTGGATGCCATTTGTGTAGATTCTGTTGTGTGCATAGGTGTGAAAATTAGTAGTGGCATTTATTTTCACAGTAGATATGTTCTTAACAAAGGTTGATTTCCATCTGCACCTGGATCTACAAATATTCAGATTTTGATGACAACAGTGATTGCCACAAATTCATAGTTATGAAATTAATTGTATGGCAGGAAAGTGGGTGCTTCAGCCCAACTCATCCATGCATACCAAGATGCCACATCTAGGCAAGACCCACGCCTGCATTTAGCCCACATCCCTCTAAACCTTTCATATCCACGCACCTGTCCAAATGTCTTTGAAATGTTATCATAGCACCTGCCTCGACTACTTCCTTTGGCAGCTTGTTCCATATACTTGCCACTGTCTGTGTGGGAAATGATGCCCCTCAAATTCCTATTAAATCTTTCCCCTCTCACCTTACACCTGTACCCTCTAGTTATCAATTCCCTTATCCTCGGAAAAAGACTGTGCATTCACTCTACCTATTCCTCTCTTGATTTCATTTACTTCTGTAAGATCATCACTCAGTCTCTTGTGCTCCAAGGAACAGACCTAGCCTGCCCAATCTCTCCCTTTGCATAGGCCATCAAGTCCTGGCAACATTCTTGTAATTTTTCTCTGCTCTCTTTACAGCTTAACCTTTCTTACAGAAGGGTGACCAAAACTGAGCACCATACACCAAGTGGGGCCTCGCCAAGGTCTTTCACAACTGTGGCATAACATCCCAGCTTCACTCAATTAAAACACAATGCAGGGTTTTATTCAAGATTCTAGCATCCAGTGACTCCTCTATACTTGGTTCCCTGACAGCCGAAGGTCAGCATGCCAAAAACTACCTTTGCCACTCTATCTACCAGCAACGCCACTTTCGGGGAACATTGCACATATTCCTGGATCCTACTGCTCCACAGTATGTAATCAGGATGTAGTGCAAGCAATTCCCCATGTAAATACAAAGACTGAATGACCTACCACCATGGTTTTTTTTACCATATGGTTCTTAATAGATCATTGGAACAAATTAAATATTACAACGATTTCTTGTGAATGAAGCTGGAGGAAATGTCTGATCTTAAATGAGTACTTGAGATCAGTTTAAATAAGGAGGAAGACAGTGAGAACTGCAAAGGTATGCTGATTCAGGCCATGTTGATATCAAGAGAGTGACACAGAGAGTGGTGAGTCTGTGGAATTCTCTGCCACAGAAGGTAGTTGAGGCCAGTTCATTGGCTATATTTAAGAGGGAGTTAGATGTGGCCCTTGTGGCTAAAGGGATCAGGGGGTATGGAGAGAAGGCAGGTACAGGTTACTGAGCTGGATGATCAGCCATGATCATATTGAATGGCAGTGCAGGCTCGAAGGGCCGAATGGCCTACTCCGCACCTATTTTCTATGTTTTTAAGAAGATGGTAGAGTTGGGTCTCTTAGAGCATTATGGTGGTTATGTCCTCAGGGGCCTGATGGGTTCCATCCCAAGTTATTAAGAGAGATAAGAGAAGAGGTTGCTGGGACCTTGACAGATATCTCTGTATCTTTAGCCATAGGTGAAGCCTCAGTGAATAGAGTAGTTAATGTTGTTCTGTTTCAGAAGGGCAGTAGAGATACAGTGGGAAAATTACAGGCTGGTGAGCTTTACGTCAGTGGGAGGGAAATTATTGGAGAGGATTCTTCGGGATGAGATCAAGTTGCGTCTGGCGAAACATAGATTTTTTTTTGCAAGGAGTGGGGGGGGAGTAGTGTGGTTTTGTGCAAGGGAGGTCATGTCTTACAAATTGAGTTTTTTGGGATGATGACAAAGATGATTGGCAGGGCCATGGATGTTGCACACATGTATTTTAAAGCTTTTGACAAGGCCCCTCATGGTAGGTGGATCAGAAGATTGAGCCACATGAGAAACATGGAGTCTTGATAGATTGGGTTCAAAATTGGCTTGGTTAGAGAAATCGGAGGATAGTGGTGGAAGTATGTTATAATGGAAATCTGTGACCAATGGTCTAAAGAAGGGTTCTGACCCAAAACACCACCTTTTTTTCCTCCAGAGATGCTGCCTCCAGCATTTACTCCAGCATTTTGTGTCTATCTTCAGTATAAACCAAAATCTGCAGTTCCTTTCTACACATTCTGTGACCAATGGCGTTCTGCAAGAATTACTGCTAGAACCTCCTGTTTGTGATGTACATAAATAACTTGCACAAAAATGTAGGTGGGCTGATTAAGTCTGGCATCGTGTTGGACGGAGAAATCATGGGTTGAAGGGCCTGTTTCTGTGCTATATTGTTCTAAATTCTATGAATTCCTTGGTAAGGAAAGGAAGTTTCATTAGTGGAATATTAGTTTGCTCCTTAAGTCATCAGCATTCAGTCTCTGCTTCCCTCTGAGGACTTTGCTATTGCAGATACCAATCTAGAACCAATTTGATTCCCTCTTGTGTTACTAAGAAATAGCTGAGAGCACTGGATAGTGCAAAAGCTGGAGAAAGATGTCAGGACAGCATCTCCAATCAAGCTGTTCCAGAACAGTTACAACACTGGCACTACCTGACGTTGGATAATTGTCCAGGTATGTTCACTAATAGGAGGATAAATCCCTTCTTAATTAACTTGATATCCGTCTACTCTCAAACGTCAGTAAAGAGGGGTTGTCGACAGTGCTATCAAGCAACAATCACAAATCCATAATGTGTTCTCACTGATACATCATTTTGATTTCACCGGGACCACATGGCTACTGATGCAAGATGAGAATGACTGTCCTTGACATTAATGCAGCATTTGACAGCAGCGTAAAGCAGCCGTGGAAATAGAGCTCTAAACCCTCTTAGGTTGGAGTCATTCCCTCCCATAAGTGATTTTGCAACGATTGATCAATCATTCCAGCCCCGGGATGTCATGGAATTCTTTGCCGAGGTACTAGTTGCAACACAGAAGCAATCCTTTCGGCCCCGAGAGTCAGTGACAAAGATCAGGCACCCAGTTATAGTAATCCTGCAGTAATATTTTATTACCCCTCTCATTTGCAGTAACTCCTCCAAGTTTCTGCTACTTCCCTACACATTAGGGGCAATTTGCAGTGACCAGTCTGCATATCAGTAGGAGAGAGCCTGGAAGAAATGCACAAGGTCAAGGAGAATGTGCAAACTCAACACTGGCAGTGGCAGAGGTGAGGATTGCACCCGTGTCATTGGAGCTGTGAGGCAGCAACTTTACCGGAAGCGCTATGGTGCTTTGACCTTGGTCCAGACATGTTAACTTCAAAAGGGTCCAACAGGAGGAAAAGATTATCAGGAAGTATTCCATTGTTCGATTCCATTTGGAATTACATAGCAACATAGAAAATAGGTGCAGGAGGAGGCCATTTGGCCCTTCGAGCCAGCACCACCATTCAATGTGATCATGGCTGATCACCCACAATCAGTAACCTGTGCCCAACTTCTCCCCATATCCCTTGATTCCACTAGCCCCCAGAGCTCTAACTCAAATTCATCCAGTGATTTGGCCTCCACTGCCCTCTGTGGCCAAGAATTCCACAAATTCGCAATTCTCTGGGTGGAAAATGTTCCTTCTCACCTCAGTTTTAAATGGCCTCCCCTTTACTCTAAGACTGTGGCCCCTGGTTCTGGACCCCCACCCCAACATTGGGAACATTTTTCCTGCATCTAGCTTGTCCAGTCCTTTTATAATTTTATGTCTCTATAAGATCCCCTCTCATCCTTCTAAACTCCAGTGAATTCCTCAAAGAGCAATAGACTTCCTTTGCCAGATGCGAGTAGATCGAGACCTTCTTCGCGTTCAGATTTGGGCTAATGTTGGTGACCGCTTAAGTGTGGCAGGTGTCGTTTTGGTGGGCAGCAGAAGGTGGTGGTTTGCTGAGGTGGAGGGAGGAAGAGAATGATGATGCAGGAAGCAAGGAATTTGTGGGGACCTCTGGACATGGAGGTAGGTTGGAGGAAATTGTGGGGAAGAAGGGGATTAAGGGAGCGGAGATCATGACAGGTGGAGATAGAAGGGGACAGGATGGCAGTGGTACTCTGTTTATGGTGCCATTGAACACTGAGTCATGGTGGTTGAACCTTTGCTTCCTGAATGGAGTGTGTATGAGGGTACTGCAGATGCTGGTTTATACCGAAGATAGACACAAAAAGCTGGAGTAACTCAGACCTGAAGAAGGGTCTCGACCCGAAACGTCAACCATTCCTTCTCTCCAGAGACGCTGCCTGTCCCGCCGAGTTACTCCAGCTTTTTGTGTCTTTATCTTCAGTTTCCTGGATGGAGATGGTTACTGCCTGACACCAAAGTGGAACGAGACGGAAGCATGATGGAATACTTTCCAATTGGCTAGAGGATAGCAGCTCTAATCACGGTCAATAGACACAGCACTATTCAGAGCATCTGGGCTTGTTTATTTGCCAGCCTTTTCTGCCAGACTGAACGTTCGCTACTTGTACCACTGGTTCACAGTGGCTTGCAGTGCATACCATCTATAAAATACACTGCAGTTAATTGCCAAGCCTTACATGGTGCACCCTTCCAAGCCTCGAGCTCCATTACCCCGAAGGGCAATGGGAGAGCAATCCTCTTTTGCTTTGAAGTATACTACTATACCTTCAGCATTGCATCTAATTCTTGGAAATCTCTACAAAAAGCACTGGAAGAAGGAATGGGTGACATTTTGGGTCAAGAACCACCTTCAGAGAAAAGATGGTAAAAAGGCTTTAGCCTTCATTGGTCAAAGTATTGAATACAGAAGTTGAGATGTTATGATACAATTGCACAAGATGTTGACGAGGCCGCATTTGGAGTATTGTGTTCAGTTTTGGTCACCCTGCAATAGGAAGGATTTCATTAAGCTGGAAAGAGTGCAGGGAAGATTGTTGCCAGGATCGGAGTTATGGGGACAGGTTGGGCAGGCCAGGACATTATTCCCTGGTGCACAAGAGGCTGAGGGGCGATCTTATAGAGATGTGAAAGATATCGAGGGGAATAGATAGGGTCAATGCACAGCCTTTTATCCAGAGTAGAGGAATCAAGAACCAGAGGACATGGGATTAAGAGAGGGAAAAGATTTACTAGGAACCTGAGGGGCAAAAGAAGTTGGTGGATATATGGCTACCAGACCTGGCAGTTGAGGCAGGTACTATCACAACTTTATAACATAAATTTTGGACAGGTACATGGATAGGAAAGGTTTAGAGGGATAAGGGCCAAAGGCAGGCAGGCTGGTGGGGCTATCATAAATGGGGCATCTTGGTCGGCATGGGAAAGTTGGGCAGAAGGGCCTGTTTCCCTGCTGTATCAATAGCTTTTCGCTGTACCTCGGTACATGTGACACGTAAACTAACCTCAAACTATGACTAAAGCAGGGAATAGATAAGAAAGTGGGATAGCATAGAACTAGTGTGAGTGAGTAATCAATGGTCGGCATATACCGAAGGGCCCGTTTACATTACCTTTAGAAGGATGAGAGGAGATCTTATCGAAACGTGTAAGATTATTAAGGGGTTGGACACGTTAGAGGCAGGAAACATGTTCCCAATGTTGGGGGAGTCCAGAACAAGGGGCCACAGTTTAAGAATAAGGGGTAGGCCTTTTAGAACTGAGATGAGGAAAAACGTTTTCAGTCAGAGAGTTGTAAACCTGTGGAATTCTCTGCCTCAGAAGGCAGTGGAGGCCAATTCTCTGAAAGCATTCAAGAGAGAGCTAGATAGAGCTCTTAAGGATAGCGGAGTCAGGGGGTATGGGGAGAGGGCATGAACGGGGTACTGATTGAGAATGATCAGCCATGATCACATTGAATGGCGGTGCTGGCTCGAAGGGCCGAATGGCCTCCTCCTGCACCTATTGTCTATTGTCTATCTCTAAACATCAACAAGACTACTGTTTAACATGCCATGTATCTCTTGCCAGTTTCTTCCCCTTGCCGGTTCTTCCACCTTCTCCAAGGACACACTGTTATGTGACAAATAAATTTGACTTGACTTGACTTTCTTTGGGTGATCACCACCAAGATTTTTGTCTTTGTTGTTGAACCTGCCAGATAAGATTACTCAACTTTACAAATTGTTTGGTCACATTTGATGGGCTGTATGATCATCAACATTTTATTTTCCTGCAGGGTCCACTCTTTATGTTGCAACAAGTTATTGCTTCACAATTTATTTTTAAGCCAGTTATGAAGGACAGCCCCTTTCTAGTAATCAAAACTCTCTCTTCTTCCCTCTCCCATCAGTTTCAGTTATCATATCATATCATATATATACAGCCGGAAACAGGCCTTTTCGGCCCACCAAGTCCGTGCCGCCCAGCGATCCCTGTACATTAACACTATCCTACACCCACCAGGGACAATTTTTTTTTTTTTTACATTTACCCAGCCAATTAACCTACATACCTGTACGTCTTTGGAGGCAAGTTTCAGGCAAGATGCACAGAATTTTGAAAACACATTCCTACAGATTCAGGGATAATTTCTTCCCAGCTGTTGTCAGGCAACTGAATGGTCCTCTCATCAGCTAGAGTTCGGTCCTGACCCCCCAACCCCCTCATTGGAGACCTTTGACCTGTCTTTAATTGGACTTAATGTGTGGAATTCTTTGCCACTGAAGGCTGTGGAGGCCGTCAGTGGTAATTTTAAGGCAGAGTTATTTAGATTTTTGATTAGTACAGGTGTCGGAGGTTATGGGAAGCAGACAGGAGAATGGGGTTAGGAGGGAGAGATAGATCAGCCACGACTGAATGGCGGAGTAGACTTAATGGGCCGAATGGCCTAATTCTACTCCTATCCCTTATGACCTTATGACTTTATCGGACTTCAGTGTCATATCTTGAACTAAATGTTGTGTCCTTTATCTGTGCTCTGTGGATGGCTGATTGTATTCATATATATATATATATATATATATGTCTTTTCTTTGTCTGGATAGCATGCAAAGAACAAAGCTTTTCACTGTAAACCGCACGTGACAATAACAAAATAATAATGTGTTTGATATGGACAAATTACGATTTGAGACTCTGCTGGAAATGTCATTCAGACTGACATGTTAGAGGTAGCAATGCTGGTTTAATTAGGGTACAAAAGGAAAGTGTCATAATATTCTATGGAGAGAAGTTACCTGAGGTTGCCTGTGCTACGAGCATAATTGCATATCTGAACAGATGCAAAGATGAAACGGTACTATTGTACAAGTCTATCGACCCTCAACCTAATGAACACCAGAAATGCAAACCATTTGGCCTGAGTTAAAGGTGGTGTGATGAGTATCCTATTCTCCATCTTGACTGACCCGATTGTGCTGGGAGAGGGGAATGGAATAGCAGCCTGCCATCTGCTAGATAGGGATCAAATAATAGGTTTCTGAGTCCCTAATTAAACAAAATTGCTGTCTCCCTGCCAACTCTGACCACACAGTATTAAATTTGGCCTGAGAGAGAGCTTACAGTGGAGCAGCCAATGACAGATGGTGGGTTGTTATGCTTTGGGAGAAAGTCAAGTAAAAGTCCAATGTCAGGTATAAAAAGTCAAGTGTAACTGCTGATGAAAACAGCAAATCCCCAAGGGATAATGCTGCAAGTGAACAACAAAATGAGCCCACAGCTCATTGGTATTCATTAGTTTAGTTTAGTTTAGAGATACAGTGCAGAAACAGGCCCTTCGGCCCACCGTGTCCACACCGACCAGCAATCCCCGCACACCAGCACGATCGTATGCACAAGAGGCGATTTGCAATGTTTGCCGAAGCCAATTCACCTACAAACCTGTACGTCTCTGGAATACGGCGGGGAAAAACGGAGCGCCCAGAGAAAACCCACACGGTCACGGGGTGAACGTACGAGGCAGCAACTCTACCGCTGCGCCCTATCTTTGGATAGTGGGAATCGGGCAGGAGAGTGGATGAGGCATAGAACAGAGTGGAGAAGAAGGCTTTGGTGACCATGTGATTTGCTCCAGCTTCTGTCCCCTGCACGCATCAGCTTTCAGACTCCTACTGCATATATTTCAGCCTATACATTATTTACAGATTACAGCTTAAACGATGGAGGTATGACGGAAATATTACACAGGAAAGCCGCACAACTTTAAACTATAAATTTCTAGTCGGGAGTATATTCAGTCACATGATAAAATAATAAAGCGCACTTTTGTGGGCTATAACTTGCTGTCAGAATAATGGAGTGGCTAATGGTGCTTGCAATAATTTATTAGCAGGTTTTACAGCAGCTCTTCAGGCAAGTGGTAGACGTGTGGTTAAATGCAGTTGGTCAGAAGTTGCAGTCCTGGGATGTGCCGTTCTGCAGCTAAATTGGGGAAAATATTATGTCGGACTAGAGGTTGTGGCCTCAGAATTAAAGGACATTCTTTTAGGAAGGAGATGAGGAGGAATTTCTTTAGTCAGAGGGTGGTGAATCTTATGATCTTATGATGTCACCAGCTAATGTTTCACAGTGATAGGCAATGAACTTTGTGAAGTTTCTGTGTTTGCTACTAGATACAAACTGAACTCAGCATAAAGTTAAGTCTTGTCCATTTATAATTCCCAGTTGTAATTCTGGTGTTTGTCTCAATGTTTAGTTTATACAGGCCCACTGAGTCCACTCTGACCAACAACTCCCGTACACTGGCACTATCCTACACACTAGGGACAACTTTATTGAAGCCAATTAGCCTACAAACCTGTACGTCTTTGGAGTGAGAGAGGAAAACGAAGCACCCGAAGAAAACCCACGCAGGTCAGGGGGAGAACGTACAAACTCCATACAGACAACGCCCGTAGTCAGTAAGTTTGTATACACTGGAATTTAGAAGGATGAGAGGGGATCTTATCGAAACATATAAAATTATTAAGGGGTTCGACACGTTAGAGGCAGGAAACATGTTTCCAATGTTGGGGGAGTCCAGAACCAGGGGCCACAGTTTAAGAATAAGGGGTAGGCCTTTTAGAACGGAGATGAGGAAAAACTTTCTCTGAATGCATTCAAGAGAGAGCTAGATAGAGCTCTTAAGGATAGCGGAGTCAGGGGGTGTGGGGAGAAGGCAGGAACAGGGTACTGATTGAGAATGATCAGCCATGATCACATTGAATGGTGGTGATGGCTTGAAGGGCCGAATGGCCTCCTCCTGCACCTATTGTCTATTGTCTATTGAACCCGGGTCTCTTATCTAAGTTATTTCCTGTCCTTGGCTTTCCAATTAATGTAAGTTTTATGAGGGTCAGTCTCCCCTTTGGCATTTGAGGCATTAAATATTGCACGCTCAGAATCTTGCTTCGAATGGGTTTCAATTTTTTTGTCTTTTAATTTTTTTGTCTTTTCACTCAATCCATTTTATTTCTCTCCATTTCTATATCTGGGTTGACATTGAATTTTAACTTGTACTTATTTTTCAGTTTTTATTTGGAAGTTATTTGACAAACTTTCAGTCTAAATGGTTGAGGGAGGTGCACAGCTGACTTCCATGTACACACGTGTCTTGGACATTTCCATCCCTTGGGAAGAAGGTTCTGACTGTCTCATAATTTTACTGTCAAGTCTCCCCTCAACCTCCGAAGTTCCAGAGAAAACAATCCAAGACTATCCAACCTCTTGGCCCGCACGGTGGCATAGCGGTAGAGCTACTGCCTTACAGCGCCAGAGGCTTGGGTACCATCCTGACGAAGGGTGCTTTTCTGCACAGAGTTTGTATGTTCTTCCTGTGACCTTGGTGGGTTTCTTCGAGATTTTCAGTTTCTTCCCAGGCTCCAAAGACGTACGGGTTTGTAGGTTAATTGGCGTGGGTATAATGTAAAATTGTCCGTACATGTGTGCAAGTGTGCGGGGATTGCTGGTCGGCGCGGACTCAGTGGGCGAAGAGCCTGTTTCCGCGCTGTATCTCTAAACTAATAAACCAAACTAACCTCTCCCTGCAGCTGGAACAGGGCTCAAATCCAGGCTCTAGATGAGCTCTAATGGAGGCAGCATCCTGGAAAAACTCCTCTGCACACTTTCTAAATCATCTACATCTTTCCTCAAATGGGGTGAAGCGTTTTTTCTGCAACTTGGGCATTAACATGTTGGGCTTGAGGAACTTGATTGACGAAACTTTAGGAACCCACCCCTGAAAGGCCATTAAGTACAGGCGATACCATTGGATGCCAAGGCAAAATCGATCAATCAATATACCTTCTTGGTTAGAACGGGTGTCAAGGGTTATGGGGAGAAGGCAGGAAAATGCAAAGATACTAGAGGAACAAGATGGACCACTCAACCCTAAAAACCGTGGTACGTCACGGCGCCATTTTCGTAGGCAGAAACTTGCAGAAATATTTTAAAAGAAAAATAACAAAAATCTGTGAATTGATAGATGGGATATATTCTCCATTTTAATGGTATCATCGTACATATTGTTGCCCCCAAAACACTGATTACACTGCGAGGGACTTAGCAAACGGTGGGTTTTGCCAACCAAAATGGCGGCCGTTACGCTCCTTTGCGCACTACACTTCAGTATAGGCGATTTCAACGGAGTGGTCCATCTTGTTCCTCTACTATCTTTGGGAAAATGGGACTAGGAGACAGAGATCAGCCATGATTGAATGGCAGAGAAGGCTCGATGGGCCGAATGGCCTAAATCTACTCCTATAGCTTGTGAACTTGTGAACAAAAGCAGCACGTTACTGCAGTACAACCAATTTGACACGGGGTTAATATATCTTTCGTGAATAGATTTCAGTCCATTGTTGGATGAATCCCTGATTGGAATTTAGTTTTGCCACTCTGAAGATTTGTTTGAATTAATTTGCTGAGTTGAGCAGAGAGCACTGCTGGTAGACTGCATTTAAGAATGGCCGGAATGCCACAATGTAAGCAGCAAAAGCCCACATTATGTATGGGGTATACCTATTCTGCCACCATTAGGCAATAGCTTCGTCCACATGCTTGTTATTGTCTTTATGTCAGGTATAGCAGCACAATAATTTGCTCCATTTGTTTTTAAGCTGGCCTATTTGGCTGTAAAGTTGCTTTAGGTCCGCTGTCTTTTGTACACAAGGAGTGACTTCCTGGGCCGTGTTTAGCTCTGATCGTCCGTGGACGGTTTAATAGAATTCTCTTTTTATTGATTGAATGCATGCTTATCAGCCACGGGTTCTCATTTATTATCGCCCGAATGACATGTTGACTGAATCATCTCTTTTTTTTTTTTTCTACTGTCAGAAGTCTAGCCATGTGTTGTGCACAGACCATTTGGTGGGATTGAAGACTTGGAAAAGCAGTTATGTAGTGTTCTGTCGGCAGAGGTAATTTACTGGGAAGAATATTGATGAAATTACATCTTGATAGTGCAATTCGAAAGCAGGGTGAAAAATTATGTGACCTTGAGTCTGATAACATTGAGTACATTCTCATATGCTGGAATCCCGGCTCCCTCTTGTCAGGTACATCACTTTATATTGTTTTATCTCTTGATGGCGGAGAGTAGAGGATAAATGGAGCACCAAGGTTCAGTCACTCTTTACTCTTTTAACCGAAATGGACTGTGCCGAGTGACCTTTTCCGTTCAATCGAATTGGACTGACTGAGAAGTTTCAATAATTAAATCCTCTGGGGACTGTGTGAACGTTTTGTAGACCATGTCCAAAGATGACAGGCTCAATTTTTTTCCAGTTTATTCAAGAAGCAGCTATTCAGTGAGAAGTATCCCTTTTACACAGCCTGGCTTTTATTTTTTAACGGTCGTACAATGCTCGCTTTGATTCGAGATTACGTCTTATACCTCAGAAATCATTTGTTAAACAACATGTTGTTAGTTTTACTGTTTTAACCTGCAATTCAAATGTCCTGATTCTGTGTTTTCCCACAAATGTGGAAAGTAATCCAAATATTTGTCCTTATCGTTGACTGGATATTTCTCAAGGAGTCTGATTTTCGCTCTGCCACTGTAAAGTGACATTAAAGTTATGCATCAAGAAGACTATAACAGAAAAGTATATAGTTTTATTTTCCCTCTAGTTCATTCCAGTAACTCCTCCTTGCCATTTCTTTCCTGAAGGTTCAATAGTTCCTTATCATGTGCACCAAGGTACAGTGAAATTCTATTTTTTTGCACACAGATCAGTAAGATTATGAATTAATAATAATGAATGATATCGTGGAATTCACTGCCACAGAAGGCAGTGGAGGCCAATTCATTGGATGTATTCAAGAGAGTGTTAGATAGAGCTCTTAGGGCTAACGGAATCACGGGATATGGGGAGAAAGCAGGAACTGATTTTGTATGATCAGCCATGATCACATTGAAGGGCGATGCTGGCTCAAAGGGCCAAATGGCCTACTCCTGCACCGATTTTCTATGTTTCTATTATTGCCATATGCAAGTACAATCTCGGTTAAGTACAGAATGCATAGAAACTGCCCACTGGTCTATATGCAAGGTTCACCAGGTTTTAGTGCCATTTTCAATGTCCCGGCTGCAGCAGTCCTTGCCTCCATCTGATCGTCCCGTGAGCTGTCATGCCTTTGCACGGGTCCAAAGCTTCACCAGAATGCTGCCTAGATTACAGGGTTTCAGCTACGGGGCGAGGTTGGATGGACTTGGATGGGTTTTCTCTGGAACGTCAGAGGCTGAGGGGAGCCTTGACAGAAGTATCTAAAATTATGAGAGGCATAGATAGGGGTAGACAGTCAGAACCTTGTTCTTAGGGTGGAGATGTCCAGCACTAGAGGGCATGGCTATAAGGTGAGAGAGGGGAAAGTTCAATGGAGATGTGCGGGACAATTTTATTTTACACAAGTCTATTGGGTGGTGGTGGTGGCAAATACAATAGTGTTGTTTAAGAGACTTTTAGATCGGAACATGGAAGTGCAAGGAATAGAGGGATATGGATCATGTACAGGCAGGTGAGATCAGCTTCATAATCCATGATCTCTTGATCCTCAATCTTTATCTGTCTCCTCAAGTATATCGAAGATAGACACAAAAAGCTGGAGATATAGATGGTGATATAGAGAAATATAGAACAAATATGCAAAAAAGTTATGAGGATAAAGGATACAGGCCATTGTTAGCTGTGGGCCAGGTGAAAACGAGTTACAGACAATGAGTAGGAAAATCACTGCAGATGCTGGTTCAAATCGAAGGTGGACACAAAATGCTGGAGTAACTCAGCAGGTCAGGCAGCATCTCAGGAGAGAAGGAATGGGTGACGTTTCGGGTCGAGACCCTTCTTCAGACAATGAGACTCAACAAGACGACTTTGAAGCTAGTACAATGACTTGGGTGGGAGAGGGATGGAGAGAGAGGGCCTGCAAGGGTTACTTGAAGTTGGAGAAATCAAATATATCGAATGGTCTGGTCTCCAGACCCTCTGTAGCTGTGAATTCCAAAGATTCACTGATTGCTTCTATATTTATTAGCAAGCATCCATTGTAAGAAAGTTGACCACTATGCTTGAACTCGTGAAGCATACAGCAAACGGCGGCACGGTGGCGCAGCGGTAGAGTTGCTGCTTTACAGCGAAAGCAGCGCCGGAGACTCAGGTTCGATCCTGACTACGGGTGCCGTCTGTACGGAGTTTGTACTTTCTCCCCGTGACCTGCGTGGGTTTTCTCTGAGATCTTCGGTTTCCTCCCACACTCCAAAGACGTACAGGTATGTAGGTTGATTGACTGGGTAAATGTAAACATTGTCCCTAGTGTGTGTAGGATAGTGTTAATGTGCGGGGATCGCTGGGCAGCGCGGACTCGGTGGGCCGAAGGGCCTGTTTCCGCGCTGTATCTCTAAATCTAAATCTAAAATTCCACCTGCCATCAATATAATGCCATTACAAACCATCAGCTTCATGAGACAAAATCCAAAGACAGCATTTCTCGAGTTAAAATGGAAGATTATTGTATTATATCCGAGGCTATAACTGATCACAGCTCTGTTTCCCCAATAGTGTTATAAAATTTATTTCTATTAACATTTTGTCTGAGCTGTTAGTTGGGGAAATACACTGATCTTGTAAGTGTGCTATATATTTTCATGAAGCTCAATAAAAATGTTATTAATTTAGCTGATTAAATTTATGTTCTGAATGAACTGCTACTCATTCTTAAATGCCTGAAGGAACTATTCTTCCTCAGAAAACATTCTTCCTTATGAACACTGACTTCTCTAACTTCAGGTAGTCCCTGCGTCCCCTCTCTATCCCCTCCCCCTTCCCAGTTCTCCCACTAGTCTTCCTGCCTCCGACCTCATCCTATCTTTGCCCCGCCCCCTCCCCTGACATCAGTCTGAAGAAGGGTCTCGACCCGAAACATCACCCATTCCTTCTCTCCCGAGATGCTGCCTGACCCGCTGAGTTACTCCAGCATTTTGTGTCTACCTTCCTTATAAAACGTTTGGAGATTTAGATTAGTTTAGATCAGTTTTTTTAGTTTAGTTTAGAGATGCAGTGTGGAAACAGGCCCTTTGGCCCACCAGCGATCCCTGCACATTAACACTACCCTACACACACTAGGGACAATTTTTTACATTTACACTTATACCAAGCCAATTAACCTACAAACCTGTATGACTTTGGAGTGTGTGAGGAAACTGAAGATCTCGGAGAAAGCCCACGCGGGTCATGGGGAGAACGTACAAACTCTGTACAGGCAGCACCCATAGTCGGGATCGAACCCGGGTCTCTGGCACTGCAAACGCTGTATGGCAGCAACTCTACTGCTGCGCCACCGTGCCGCCCCATCTTCTTATCTCATCAACTGTTTCTCCTATTTTCTGTCTCCCCGGGACAAAAATATCTAACCTCTTCCATCCTGAAGCTGGCCATCATTTGAAATGAGTAGAGAAACCAAAGAATTCAAACTGCCGATCATGGAATCCATCACCTCCGTTTGTAAACGTACTGTTCAGAATTTGTATTTTCCAGATTGGAAGACATGTCACCTTTAACTGATTTGGATGCATGAGGTTCTGTCGCGTGAGATAATCAAAGTCAGTACGTTATCGGCAAGGTTTATTCGACAAAGCCGAATAAAGTGGCATCGTAAGCATAGACGATTCAGCATTGTTTGCATAGGAAAACAACTGCAGACGCTGGTACAAATCGAAGGTATCACAAAATGCTGGAGTAACTCAGCAGGCCAGGCAGCATCTAGGAGAGAGGGAATGGGTGACGTTTCGGGTCGAGACCCTTCTTCAGACCCTTCATCAGACTGAAGAAGGGTATCGACCCGAAACGTCACCCATTCACTCTCTCCAAGATGCTGCCTGACCTGCTGAGTTACTCCAGCCATTTTGTGATACCAACATTGTTTTCAAATGAGAATTATATTTTTTGATAAAGGACCAAGGCGGTGTAAATACTCCAGTAAATCATTTGGTGCCAGTATGTTTCGTTTGTGAATGTAGATCCGACATCAAACCCAATGGGTGGCAGAGCGGTAGAATCGCTGCCTTACAGCACCAGAGACCTGGGTTCAATCCTGACTACAGGTGCTGTCTCTGTACGGGGTTTGTACGTTCTCCCAGTGACCATGTGGATTTTCTCCGGGAGCTCCCGTTTGCTCCTATGCTCCAAAGACATACAGGTTTGCACTGTAGGTTAATTGGTTTCGGTCAAATTGTAAATGATCTCTAGTGTGCAGAATAGTGCTGGCCGGCATGGATTTGGTGGGCCGCAGGGCCTGTTTCTGCACTGTATCTCTAAACTAAACTAAAAAAAAACAATAAATAGCAAGATTTGTTATAGTATCTGGAAGTTGAATTACTTCACTCTGGTCTCAACTAGAAAAGCTCATGAACCACATTAGCTAGATGTTAAAATACTTTCATTGGCACGTCTTGAAAATATGTCTCGGTGAGACCCAAAACCTCTGTTTAATGCCACTTCAAAGTTTAATATTGTAACCTTCACTATTTTTGCCCTCTTCAAGGAATTATTTTCCCTGACCCTGTTTTAGTACCGTGACTTTGTCGTAAGGATGCACTGTGTACTTTAGTTTAGTTTAGAGATTCAGCACTGAATCAGGCCCTTTGGCCCACTGAGACCGCGCCGACCAGCGATTCCCATACATGAGAACTATCCTACGCACTAGGGCCAATTTACAATTTTACCGAAGACGTCTTTGGAATGTGGGAGGAAACCTGAACACCCAGAGGAAACCCACGCGGTCACAGGGAAAACGTACAAACTCTGTACAGACAGCAGCTAGTGAGGATCGAACCCGGGTCTCTGGTGCTGTAAATCATCCCCACTGCATCACTGTGCTGCCACTTAGCTTAAACTATTATGGCCTGGCTACCCAGTATAACTAATAATTTACTCAAGAATTGCTTATATATGTATATATCTCTATTAGTTTTGTAATTGCATTAATGTGCCTACAAAGCTGCAGCAAATAAGATTGTAATTGTTCTGGTCCCAGTGCACATGACAATTAAATGCTCATAGACTTAGAGGCCTAATCACGTGCTGAGATCCTAATGAAGGCTGAGTGTTTGTACTGTAAATGGGCAGGGTGAAGTCCCTGGTAAGTGTGGAAGGACCAAATCACATCAGATGATTCTTTTACAGGAAGTATATATATATTTTTTTGTGTGTAAGTGTGATTTCTACTCAATCGGTCCTACAATGGGCATCTTGTCCAATTATCAGATTTCAAAAGATATCTCAACCAAGGATGAATTACACCAGATGCAATAGCCATGATTGATGAGGGAGTCAGGCAAAAGAGGCACTACTAGTCACCTTAGCGTTATCAAGTCTACATTCGCAGTTAATGTCTACAGTGTATCGCAAGGTTAAATAAAGTCAGTACAGAACTTGCTTAATCTAAGATGTTGGACTAGTGAATGTTAAAATGCAACGGGCCAGTAAATCTGAAAGCGCATTCCTAAAATCTGTCTCACAGTTTTTATCACGGAGCACCATATTTCCTCCTCTCTCCAGATGAATGTTGAAGGTTTTGCATTTTGCGCAAGGGCAGAATATTTCTTAAGTCAAAGTACACTTTGAATAACAAAAGTGTCAGTGTTAACTTGCATTTCTCCTGTGAAGCAGCGGTTTTATCGTAGCCACTGAAGATCTCGAAGAGGTAGTGGAGTGATGCTTTTGTTGCTGATATAAAATGTGCATTTTTCGAGGGAACTAAACACAGACTGAGATTCGAGCAAAAGGATGGATGAGTGAAGGATTGATGCATTCAGACCCCTGGGGAACTCACCGATATTCGTCTGAAACAGCAGATAAGAAACACAAGCATGTGTCATCCGTAAACCATTGCGAGCAGCGAGTTTAACCTTTTCAAAACGGAAGAATCATTTCTCCAGCAAAAATAAATAAAATAAAATAGTTTGGTTTTTATCCAAAACCTAAATTGTCGAATATGGAATTTACTGCTACCCTATGGATTTACTAATCTTTGTAAAATTCAGTAAAGGCAGCACAAAGAAAATCCATTTGGTCGCAGTCCTAATAGAAAACATGTATACTTCGAAAGCTGCAAAGGAAATTAACTACACAGAGGATTAATGGACTCAATGAGCAGATTGCTAGCCAATATATGATATGCAGAAAGTGATTCCTCAAGGTCAGCAGGCATAGGATATTTCAGGCATTAGTTTGCATTAAATAAATCAGCTGTTGATTCTTAAAGAGATTTTTCTTTGCGCATGTGTGCTCAGTGAAGTAAGGGACATTGATACTGTGAGATAGGGTTTTTTCCTTAAACACATTTCATCCAAGTGATAGCATTGCACACACACACACACACACACACACACACATTTAGATCAGGGATGACTTTCAATTATCTGCAATATCAAATCTGTTTGCAGAACTGTCCAATTATTCCAAACTCATGAGTAGAATCGTCTCCATTCAGAACGTGGTTAAAAATGTGATACGTCCATTTGTAGATCTCCCTACCCTCAGTCTGAGGAAGGGCCTCGACCCGAAACGTCACCCATTCTTTCTCTCCAGAGATGCTGCCTGTCCCGCTGGGTTACTCCAGCATTTTGTGTCTACCTTCGATTTGAACCAGCATCTGCAGTTATTTTCCTACACTCCCTACCTTTGTGGTGTCTTGGAGAAAATAGGCATTTATGTGCCGTATACTTTGGTAAGAACGCCACAGCATTTGCACGCAGGTTTGAGATGACCAAACCCCGGAGGATGGATGTTGATACTGCTTTTTATTTGAGCTCTGATGGAAGACATGGCCATCTAGTGCCCACTGAGTCTCCAGGTCTTTGACTTGTGGTGTATTGGTAATTGAGATACCGTGCAGAAACAGGCCCTTCGACCCACCGAGGGTCACTGATGTGGTAGATAGTAGTTCAGCACTGCTCTCTGGTTGTTGGTAGGACGGTTCAGTTGCCTGATAACAGCTGGGAAGAAACTGTCCCTGAATCTGGAGGTGTGCGTTCTCACATTTCTACACCTCATGCCCGATGGGGGAGGGGTGAAGATAGAGTGGCCAGGGTGCGACGTCCTTGATTATGCTGTTGGCCTTGCCAAGGCAGCGTGAAGTATAAATGGAGGCAATAGAAGGGAGGCTGGTTTGTGCGATGGTCCAGGCTGCGTCCACAATTCACTGCAATTTCTTGCGGTCTTGGATGGAGCTGTTCCCAAACCAAGCTGTGATGTGAACCAACATGCAGGTAGAGCAGGCAGTGAAGAAAGCTAATGGCATGTTGGACCTCTTAACGAGAGGATTTGAGTACAGGAGTAAAGAGGTCTGTCTGCAGTTGTATAGGGCCCTAGTGAGACCACATCTTGAGTATTGTGTGCAGTTTTGGTCCCCTTTAGAAGGATGAGAAGGGATCTGATAGAAACGTATTAAATTATAAAAGGACTGGACAAGCTAGATGCAGGAAAAATGTTCCTAAAATTGGGAGAGTCCAGCACCAGGGGCCACAGTCTAAGAATAAAGGGGAGGCCATTTTTAAAAACTGAGATGAGAAAAAACTTTTCCACCCAGAGAGTTGTGAATTTGTGGAATTCTCTGCCACAGAAGGCAGTGGAGGCCAATTTGCTGGATGAATTTAAAGGAGAGTTAGATAGAGCTCTAGGGGCTAGTGGAATCAGGGGGTACGGGGAGAGGGCAGGCACGGGTTACTGATTGTGGATGATCAGCCTTGATCACAATGAATGGCGGTGCTGGCTCAAAGGGCTGAATGGCCACCTCCTGCACCTATTTTCTATGTTTCTATGTTTGAGGTATGACTGGCCTTTGCCTGAAGTACAAATCAGTTTGCTCAGTCTGAAGAAGGCTCCTGACCCGAAACGTCACCTATCCATGTCCTCCAGAGTCCTATGTCCTACACAAAATGTCACCCATCCATTTTCTCCGGAGATGTTGCCTGGCCCGTTGAGTTATTCTAGCACTTTGTGTCTATCCTCCAGAGATACTGCCTGACCTGTTGAGTTACTCCAGCACTTTGTGTCTTTTTTTTTTGTAGACCAGCATCTGCAGTTCTTAATTTCCCCATATTGCTCAGTTTCTTTCCCTCCACTCATGTGGAGCAAAGGAAGGTAGATTTAGTTAATGCCTGTAAAATTATGAAGCCATTAGACAGATTAAACAAAATGGACCAACTTCCATCGCGAAATGATGTTGATCTAAGTTAATTGATAGTATAGTTGGAGAGGTGTTTTATTTTAGAATTTAGAGATAAAGCATGGAAACAGGCCCTTCTGTCCACTGAGTTCTTGCTGACCATCAATCACCCATTCACACTAGTTCTATCTTGTTCCACACCGTACTCACAAGGAGCAATTTGCAGAGGCCAACAAATCTGCACGTCTTTGCGATGTGGGAGGAAACCAGGGCACCTGGCATATGATGGCCTTGGGATAACTGGGAGAACATGCAAACTCCACACAGCCAACACTCGAGGTCAGGATCGATTCTGGGTCACCGGTACTGTGAGGCAGCAGCTCTAGCAGCTGCACCAATGTGCAGCCCTTCGAAAAATATGTGGTTAAGAAGGTATTTGCTGAAAGGATTCTGGAGGTTTAAGGTCTCAGCACATTTCAAAAAACATACCCAGAGGAGCAAGCAAAGAGGCACGATAAGAATGGATAACATATAACATATAACATATAACAACTACAGCATGGAAACAGGCCTGTCCGGCCCTACCAGTCCACGCCGACCATTCTCCCTGACCTAGTCTCATCTACCTGCACTCAGACCATAACCCTCCAATCCCCTCCTATCCATATACCTATCCAATTTACTCTTAAATAATAAAATCGAGCCAGCCTCCACCACTTCCACCGGAAGCCCATTCCATACAGCCACAACCCTCTGAGTAAAGAAGTTCCCCCTCATGATACCCCTAAACCTTTGTGGGGACAAAGCTCAGAAGTGGACTGTACCAAAAGTCCTTTTATCCACAGCACCTGTGGATAAAATGGCATCCTTCTGTGCAACGCATACTATTATTGCATGTGATAACCTGCTTCGCGAACTGGGGAAGAGAACTAAATAAAGACATGTAGAATCAAGGAACTGCAGACGTTGGTTTACAAAGAAGGACACAATGTGCTGGAGTGACTCAGCTGGTCAGGCAGCATCCCTGGAGAAGGGATGTTGCCTGACCTGATGTGTTACTCCAGCACTTCTGCAGACAGATGTGCATTGGCCACGTCCACACAAAATATTGCTATTAAAAAACAATCTGCATTCAGCGTTGAAATCCAGCTACTTAAGGAGAAAGAACATTATTATCATCTCCCACACTATTAATCTCCTGTTGCTCTTCCTTTTCTTAATTTAAAGAATAAATTCAGATTTTTGTGTGCAAAGTGATTGAGAAGAATTACTGGGCCTTCTATGTAAGATCCTGAATGAATCATTAGAGCCAAATAAGTTTAAAAAAAGAGATCGGAGGATTACAGTCATATCTGTCATTTAACAAGAAGGATGCATTGCATTATCAAAACCATTTTTCTTCTCATTTTTTAAATGCTTTAGTAAATGGAGCTCCAGAAATATCAGGTAATTAAATTCCATTATTGTGAATGACCTATCAAAAAAAAAAATCATCAGTACTCTTTGTGAAGTTACATTTACCTTAAAATAAATGGGTTAATGAATGGATTTAAATGCAATGAAGAGGAATTTAGACTTGATTCACTAATTATTGTTCTGAAAATAAGCGAGGAAGAAATTAAGCCACCTACGATGCTAACTGGCTTTTGAATGGAGTTCAGAATTTTTAATGAGGGTGGTGGACTATCATGTTGCACGAGAATGATTCACAAAAAAATCTGTATAGTAAAAGTAAAAGTACGTACTTGCAACGGCAAGCGATCGAAATAGACAATAGATAATAGATGATAGGTGCAGGAGTAAGCCATTCGGCCCCGAGCCAGCACCGCCATTCAATGTGATCATGGCTGATCATTCACAACCAGTACCCCGTTCCTGCCTTCTCCCCATACCCCCTGACTCCGCTATCTTTAAGAGCTCTATCCAGCTCTCTCTTGAAAGCATCCAGAGAATTGGCCTCCACTGCCTTCTGAGGCAGAGAATTCCACAGATTTACAACTCTCTGACTGAAAAAGCTTTTCCTCATCTCCGTTCTAAATGGCCTACCCCTTATTCTGACACTGTGGCCCCTGGTTCTGGACTACCCCAACATTGGGAACATGTTTCCTGCCTCTAATGCGTCCAATCCCTTAATAATCCATGGCGACTGCTGGTAGGTTTATCCTCGATATATCCGCACAAGATTCATTTCGCTGTGGTAACAATGAGAAGAAAAAGCCACCAATGATATTTCTGAGCTAAAGTTGTCTGCATGGTTTTCCATCGAGGGGGGATTGCTGTGAGCGAGGGGGAGGAGGGGGGGGGGGGAAGTGGGGAGAACAAAGGTGGACTTTGTAACTTTGTCGGCGCCCTTTATGTAGCAACTATTTGCATACCTTGGGTGTGCAAGCAAAGAATTTCACTGTGACTTGTCACATGTGACAATAAAGTATTCATTCATTCATTCATTCATTCATTCATTCATTCATTCATTCATTCATTCATTCATTCGTTCAATTATGCAGTTGTCTACTGATTATCACAACATATACGAAAGCCATATGAGGCTAGCTGCATGTAAGGACATCAATCATGTTCAGGGGTAAAAGATAATGCAGCCAATTCCGGTTCCTTCATGTACCAACTACCTTCTGAAATGACCAAATTGGCAATTTGCAAGTCTCACTGCCAGTTCGATTTTAAGCTCATAATGTAGGCTGCCAATCTGATGGATCATTAAGGGCATTGTGTACCGTCAGAGATGGCATCTTTTGAATTAGATATTTAGCTAGTCAAACTTCATTAAAGCTAAACGATCCCATATGTCACCAGTTTGAAGAAGAGCAGAAAGTTTATTCCCGACCTACAAGATCATAAGAAATAATATTAGGCCATTCGACCCATCGAGCCTGCCCCGCTATTCGATCATGGCTGATCTATTTTCCCTTCTCAACCCCATTCTCCTGCCTTCTCCCCGTAACCTTTGGCACCTTTGCTATTCAACAACCTGTCAATAATAATAATAATAATAATAATAATATTCATTTATTGTCATTGCAACGAGTACAACGAAATTAAAAAATAGCCAATCCTGACGGTGCGTACAAACATATATGCAATAAATGCAAAAACAAATAAATACATAAATACAATTAAATACAATTATATTAAGTACAAGATTTTTTAACGGTGTTGCCTAGTGCAAAGGTAGTGTTCAGTTCTCGTATGGCCCTGTGGTAAAAACTGTTCTTAAGTCTGTTTGTTCGGGATTTGATCGACCTGAAACGTCGACCAGAGGGCAGATGAACAAACAGACGGTGGCCGGGGTGGGATGGATCTTTTATTATTTTGCCTGCTCTACTGAGGCAGCGTAGGCTGAACAGGTGCTCCAGGGAGGGCAGTGAGCAGCCGATGATCTTCTGGGCCATCGTGATGACCCTCTGAAGGGCCTTCCTGTCCTTTTCTGAGCAGCTGGCATACCATGTGGTTATACAGTATGCCAGCACACTCTCGATGGAGCAGCGATAGAAGGACAACATGAGCTTCTCCTGCAGGTTGGTTTTCCTGAGGATCCTCAGGAAGTGGAGTCTCTGCTGTGCCTTCTTTACTGTGGTGATGGTGTTGGTAGACCAGGTAAGATCCTCTGCGATGTGCGTACCCAGGAACCTGAAAGCGGGTACCCTTTCCACACAGACCCCATTGATGTAGAGTGGGTCTTAATCTACACTGGTTTTTCTAAAGTCAATTATAAGTTCCTTTGTTTTGGAGGAGTTCAGGACCAGATTGTTCACTGAACACCATGCTGCCAGCCTTTGGATTTCATCCCTATAGGCTGTCTCATCTCCTCCTGAGATGAGTCCAACCACAGTCGTGTCATCCGCGAACTTGATGATGGTGTTGGTGGGATGGGTGGGGGCGCAGTCGTGAGTGTAGAGGGAGTAAAGGATGGGGCTCAACACACAGCCCTGTGGTGAGCCGGTGCTCAGTGTAATGGTGGAGGAGAGGTGAGGGCCTATTTTGACGGTCTGGGGGCGGTTGGTCAGGAAGTCCTTGATCCATTGGCAGATGGTTTGGGAAAATCCAAGGTCGGAAAGTTTGGTGACCAGTCTGCTCGGGATGACCGTGTTAAAGGCAGAGCTGAAGTCGAGGAAGAGCATCCTCACATAGCTCCCCTGGTGTTCAAGGTGGGTCAGTGCAGTGTGAAGAGCAGTGTCGATGGCATCCCCTGTAGACCTATTTGCTCTGTAGGCAAACTGGTGTGGGTCGAAGGTGGGTGGGAGGCTGGCTTTGATGTGCTGCAGGACCAGTCTCTCGAAGCACTTTGTGATGACCGGTGTGAGTGCTACCGGACGGTAGTCGTTAAGACCGCTGATGACAGACTTTTTCGGCAGTGGGATGATTGTGGCGGACTTCAGGCAGGGAGGGATGGTGGATTTTAAAAGGGACAGGTTGAAGATTTTTGTGAAGACCTCAGATAATTGGTCTGCACATTCCCTCAGCACTCTGCCCGTCACACCATCGGGGCCTGCAGCTTTCCTGGGATTCACTGCTCTGAGCACGCGCTTAACATCATACTCCTGCACAGTGAAGGTGTTACTGTCAGGTGCTGGAGAGGGTGTTATGTCTGCCACTGTAGCTTTCACCTCGAAACGAGCAAAGAAACAGTTAAGTTCCTCTGCCAGCGAGGCGTCGCCGTTGGCAGTCGTGCGGTTGCTGGTCTTGTAGTTGGTGATGTGCTGGATGCCTTGCCATACCCGCCGTGGGTCATTGTTGGAAAAGTGGTCCTCAATCTTCCTCTTGTAGGACGCTTTGGCATCCTTGATGCCTCTCTTCAGGTTGGTTCTAGCAGCACTGTATAGAGCTCTATCACTAGACCTGAAGGCGGTGTTACGGTCCTTGAGGAGAGACCTGACATCCTTTGTCATCCAGGGTTTCTGATTGGGATTCTGATCAGTTAGGTTACGAAAGACATTAATATTGCAAGTACTCTCTTTTAACAAGCTGCAGTCTAGATGGCAATGCTTTGTTACAACACAGTAATTGTCTCCAAACCCCACACTCCCACAAGTTACCTTAGCTGGAGCCAGAGTCTTGTCCTCTCTTTTCCAGGGCCAAGTTCTGAGGGCCTAGTGTGCAGGAGGCTACAAATGTGTAAATGGCTGGTGGGGGCAGAATAGAACAGCTCTGATCGCAAAACTCCTTTGAAGTCTTCAACTGCTATCAAAGGCCCACTGCCAGTTTTGCTTACTGTCAAGGACCTCAAAGCTATTAAATGTTTCTGAATGCCTCTTGTGACCGTTTGATTTTTATTTACTTATTTTGTTAGAACAGTTCCTTCAGGAGGATGTGTGGTTCCAAATCATCAGACCACCTCAGTACAATCTGTTTACACGCTGGAATAAATATCATAGTGGCGTAGCTTACAACTTCCAAAGAGCATAAAATGGCCTTCTCTGTAAAACCGCGCGCTTAACTGCTGTTGATATAATGTGCTTATTAATCCTGTTCACAAGGCACAACCATCTGAACCATCGACGTGTGTGCACTGTTCTATGTTTTCTGTCCATTCGTGAACTCTGAGCGCAATAAATCAGGGAGTAAATTGTTAAATCACCTTTAAGGAGCAGAGTTGCTTCCTCAGGTGTGAACACTGTAAGTGCCGGTAATAAATCCCAAGCGGACCATGATTTATTTTGTATTACATTTTTTCTATGTTGGCAGCAATTTTTGGGGGGGGGGGGGGAGTGGGGGGAAGAGGGACATTTGATACGAAGGCAGCAAAATAATGGCCTCGTTTCAATGCAGTTTGCTCTGGTAACAAATCAGTCGCTGCTTGCAGTAACATTGTCATTCTTCCCTGCTGAGAGGTCTCAGCTCTGTTTGGACAGTGCATTGCAGTCAACTGTAGGTAGTAAAAAAATAAACACATCGTTTCTGCATCAGTGTACACTTACGCAAAGGCGGCACAGCGGCGCAGCGGCAGAGTTGCTGCCTTACAGCTCTTGCAGCGACGGAGACCCGGGTTCGAACCCGACCACGGGTGCTGTCTGTGCGGAGTTTGTACAGGGAAAATCTACGCAGTCACAGGAAGAATGTACAAACTCAGTACAGACGGCACCCGTAGTCAGGATTGATCCGGGTCTCTGGCGCTGTTAGGCAGCGACTCTACTGCTGTGCCACCGTGCCACCCCAAAAGATACGTTTGGGGATAAGAAAAGTTTAGAGAGATATGGACCAAATGCAGGCAGGTGGGACTAGTTTAGATGGGGCATCTTGGTTGGCATGGACAAGTTGGGTCGAAAGGTCTGCTTCCATGCTGTGCGGCTGTGACTCAAGGGAAAACAAACATTCTCTCGGAGACTCTCAGTAGAATCTCCAAACTGAAAGTATATTGAGTTTATATATGTTTTAAACACACATATAACAATAAACAATTAACTACAGTTTCAATGGCTATAATTATCTGCTTAACTTTAACATTTTGATTGGAGAAAAGTAAATTTGCAAAATTTGTGGGCGGTGTGGTGGCGCAGCAGTAGAATTGCTGCCTTACAGCGCTTGCAGTACCGGAGACCCAGGTTCGATCCCGGCTACAGGTGCCTGCCTGTACAGAGTTTGTACGTTCTCCCCGCGACCGCATGGGTTTTCTCCGAGACCTTCAGTTTCCTCCCACACTCCCAAGACGTACAGGTTTGTAGGTTAATTGGCTTGGGTATAAGTGTAAATTGTCCCAAGTGTATGTAGGACAGTGTTATTATGTGGGGATCACTAGTCGGTGCGGACTCGGTGGGCCGAAGGGCCTGTTTCCGCGATGTATCTCTAAACTAAACTACTGCTGGAGGAGGTAGTTGAGGCAGGTACTATCGCAACGTTTAAGAATCATTCAAGTACATGGATAAGACAGGTTTAGAAGGATATGGGCCAAACACAGGCAGGTGGGGCCAGTGTAGATGGGACATGTTGGTCGGTGTGGGCAAGTTGGGTTGAAGGGCCTGTTTCCATGCTGGAAGTCTCTTTGACTCCACATAACCCCCTCTCCACCCCTCCTTTTCCCTGTGCTCCCCTCCTCCTCCTCCTCCTCCTCCTCCTCCGTTCCTTCCTCTGGCTTCACAATTCACAATTCACAATTCACAACTCCTCAATCCTTTTGTCTCACACCTTCTGCCTTTTCATCTCTGGTTTTCTGTCCAACCATTTGTCGATCAAATAACCCCTCCTCCCCTGTGTCAGCCTACTATCTGCCAGGCCTTGTCCTGCCCCTCCTCTCTTCCACCTTTCTTCGCCCCACCCCCCCCTCCCAATAATCAGTTAGTAGGGTCGTGACACGAAACGTCACCTCTCCATGTTCCCCTGACACGCTGAGCGACTCCAGCACTGTGCCTTCCTTTAGAAATCACCTACTCATTTAATAGTCTCCTCTCTGACCCAGCCTGTGGTTCCCCTTCGGTCTACTTCATTTGCCATTCGACATCTCTGCAAAGTACCCAGGTCCTGTATCCAGACTTTAGAGGTGTTAAAAATGTAAATTATCGTTTTAAACGGATTTATTTAAATCACGTCTGCAGTTACTCCCTGATCATTTTTTAGCAACAGCGACTCCAATCTTAATCTTTTCAAAACACGTCAAGCCAACCATATAAAACTCATGTTTTTAATCACTATTCTGTTATCTAGCTTTCTCACACATAACTTTTCTGGTCCAGTAACATATCTGTATTATTCATGTTAATACAAATATTTAAGTTTTTTGTACATTATAGCAACACGGGTTCCTGTTTATTACTCTTATTTCTTGGATTTTTAACTCATCGTTTCTCTTGTTCCCGGTCATGTTTTCTCTGAGTGTTTCATCAATTCCCTATTTCATGCTTCCTTTGAGCTCCCTCGCTTCTTGGATTTCTGATTAAATATTTCCCAAAGGGACAAAGTGGCTCACCTCATCTTTACCCACTGCAGGTTTGTCACTAAGTCCTTGGCTAAGTCCACACAAATTCTGAACTTTATATATTTTTTTCGTTTTGGAGATACAGCGTGGGAACTGGCCCTTTGGCCCACCGAATCCGCGCCGACCGGCGATCCCCGTACACTTGGCACTATCTTACCCACTTGGGGGCAATTTACGATTTTTAACCGAAGCCGATTAACCTACAAAACTCAACGTCTATTGAGGTGTGAGAAGAAACTGGAGCACCCGTGGAAAACATTCCACTGAAGGCCGTGGAGGGAGGCCGAGTCAATGGATATTTTGAAGGCAGAGGTAGATAGATTCGTGATTGGTACGGGTGTCAGGGGTTATGGGGAGAAGACTGGAGAATGGGGTTAGGAGGGAGAGATAGATCAGCCACGATTGAACGGTGGAGTGGACCTGATGGGCCTAGTTCTGGTCCTATCACTTTTAAAGTTATGTAAACCAAGCGGTCACGGGGAGAAGGTAAAACTCCGTACAGTGAGCATCCGTAGTCAGGATCGAAACTGGGATCGAATGAAGGCAGCCGCTGTACCTCTACTCCGCCCTGCTGCCCTCATGCCGCACAAATGTCAATTTGATTTGCACTCGCCCGTTGTCAAGACCGTGTTGTAACATGCAGTCACATGATCTGCAAATCCGTTCCCTATCCTGAATTTACATCAGGGCCGATTTCACATTTTCCACTGTGTAGTGGAAAGGAGAGGCGCATTAGTGGGTAAAATGGGTGTTCAGGTGGGGCATGGGGAGGGGAGGGCTGAAAAAACAAGCAGGGGGGAGAGGGCGGCACGGTGGCGCAGCGGTAGAGTTGCTGCCTTACAGCGAATGCAGCGCCGGAGACTCAGGTTCGATCCTGACTACGGGCGCCGGAGACTCAGGTTCGATCCTGACTACGGGCGCCGTCTGTACGGAGTTTGTACGCTCTCCCCGTGACCTGCGTGGGTTTTCTCCGAGATCTTCGGTTTCCTCCCACACTCCAAAGACGTACAGGTATGTAAGTTAATTGACTGGGTAAATGTAAAAATTGTCCCTAGTGTGTGTAGGATAGTGTTAATGTGCGGGGATCGCTGGGCGGCGCGGACTCGGTGGGCCGAATGGCCTGTTTCCGCGCTGTATCTCTAAAATTAAAAATCAAACTTGGCATCACGTCCCACACGGACATTGTGGGCTGAAGGGTCTGTTTCTGGGCTGTTCTGTTCTATGTTCTATAACATCAGCCTTCATCTTCATCCCTCATTTCACCCCTGCCATCGGGAAGAAGGTACAGGAGCCTGCAAACTGTAACTTCTAGGTTCAAGAACAGCTTCTTCCCTACAGCCATTCGGCTATTAAACACTACAACCTCAAATAAGCTCTGAACTACATTGATTATTATAGTTATTATTGCATTATTATTGTTTGTTTGCTCTTTATAATAATAATAATAATAATATATTTATTTTATATAGCGCCTTAACACATGCACAAAGCGCTTTACAAATACAATTAACATAGAAACAAACAGACAAACAGACAAACTATCCTGACGGAAAAGCGGCGAATACTCAACGCCAGCGTCCTCTCACGTCAGGGTCCGGCAGTAGACATTAAAGAACACAAGACACACAGATACAATTTTTTACACAAAACAGCCATCACAGTGATTGCTCTAGGCATACCCTCACTGTGATGGAAGGCAAAGTCTTATCTCCTCCTCGTTCTTCTCCCGTGGCGCCACGAGGCGATCGAGGCTCCCTATGTGTACGTGTGTTTGCGTGTATATAAGAGTCATAGTGTCACAGCGTGGAAGCAGGCCCTTCGGCTCAACTTGCCCACACTGGCCAACATGTCCCAGCTACATTAGTCCTGCCTGCGCTTGGTCCGTATCTCTCCAAACGTGTCCTATCCATGTACCTGTCTAAATGCTTCTTAAACATTGGGATATTCCCAGCCTCAACTACCTCCTCTGGCAACTTGTTCCATATATATATATATATATATATATATATATATATATACACATAAATACCGATCTCATATTTAATATAAATATAAATAAATACTATAAAAATAAATATATGATCTGTATGTATGTGCTTATGTGAGTATGTGTACATATACACACGCTAAACTTTTTATATCTCGTATATCTTGCACTGTTTAGCTGCTGCACATAAGAATTTCAATGTTCTACCTGGGACATATGACAATAAAACACTCTTGACTCTCAACTTATTGAATGTTAAAACTTACTAGGTTAGTTTGAATATTGAAGGTTAATATTGAAACTTACTAGGTTAATTCCCGGAATGGCGGGACTTTCATATGTTGAAAGACTGGAGCGACTGGGCTTGTATACGCTGGAATTTAGAAGGATGAGAGGAGATCTTATCGAAACGTATAAGATTATTAAGGGGTTGGACACGTTAGAGGCAGGAAACATGTTCCCAATGTTGGGGGAGTCCAGAACAAGGGGCCACAGTTTAAGAATAAGGGGTAGGCCATTTAGGACAGAGATGAGGAAAAACTTTTTTAGTCAGAGAGTTGTGAATCTGTGGAATTCTCTGCCTCAGAGGGCAGTGGAGGCCAATTCTGGATACATTCAAGAGAGAGCTAGATAGAGCTCTTAAGGATAGCGGAGTCAGGGGGTATGGGGAGAAGGCAGGAACGGGGTACTGATTGAGAATGATCAGCCATGGTCACATTGAATGGCAGTGCTGGCTCGAAGGGCCGAATGGCCTCCTCCTGCACCTATTGTCTATTGTCTAATGTCGAATCAGACCTGAGGGGATGTTCGGCCTACTCCAGCTTCCACTACTTACGTTCGAGTGACTATGGTGCTGGTACCCGCTCTTTTCCCACCATCCCGCTGGAGCATCAGCGGCAGGATGCGACATTTCGCCCCGTGAGCATTTCTGCAGGTGCAGCGTCGGGTCCATTCCCAATCAAAAGTCTTCTCTATTTAAAATTTGACAGAATGCTTATGGCGATAGACGTAACAACATTACTATTGTCCTTCACAAGTTGACTCTCCCGCTGTTCCCTCATCTACCCCGATCCACGTATTTCAACTGAAATAATGTTGCTCAGCGGAGGGGCAGAGTTGATTAAATTTACAGCACAAATGGCTGAAAACCATATTAATGATTTTTTATTTTTTTTTCCTTTTTGCAAACTGCGCTTCTCAACAGCATAAGAGTGTCATCCATCGCACTGGCACTCCTGAACACAATGACTTGCCTGCAACCTCATCATGCTTTTCACCCACCAGTGCTTGTAATGACACTCTTATCCTAGTATTAACATACAGAATATCACCCATTACCATGCATTACTGACTTCAGTCAGGCAAAGGACTCATTACTCTCTGTGGTTGCTGGGGTTTTTTTTTTTTATATATGTATTCATGAAAAGTCTTCCATTGTGGCTGTCTGAGTACATTATTTTTTTTCTGTCGCCGTAATGACCAATCCAACTGCAGCATCCTAACTCATTCTGACTTTTTATAGTTTGACCATGTCTTGATTGACATCTCTATCGGTTGAAGATAGACACAAAACGCTGGCGTTAACTCAGCGGGACAGGCGGCATCTGTGGAGGGAAGGAACGGGACCCTTCCTTAGGCCCGTCTTGCCCTGAAATGTCACCCATTCCCATGGAGTGTAGAAATAGGTGGGAGTCCAGGTGAGGGACAGGAGATGGAACGGGTTGGGAGTGGGGGGGGGGGGGGGGGGGGGGGGGGGGGGGTGTTGTTGGGGGAGAAAAGGGTTTTGTTAAAAGTTACCTAAAATTGGAGAATTGTAAGTTCACACCATTGGGTTGCAAGCTACCCAAGCGGAGTATGAGGTGCTGTTCCTCCAGTTTGCGTGTGGCTTCACCCTGGCAATGGAAGAGACTGAGGACATGAAGGTCAGTGTGGGAATGGGAAGGGGAGTTAAGACGATGAACAGCCAGCAATTCGGTAGGCCTTGGTGGACCCTGTGCGAGTGTTCGGCCAAATGGCCGCTGAGTTAATGGTCGGCCTCACCGATGTGCTGGAGGCCACATCGGGAACACCGGATGCAGTAGATGAGGTTGGAGGCAGATGTCCCTCTGTCTTACCTGGAAGGTCTGCTGGGGTATTTCGTTCAAAACTCATCATGATCTCCCAATCTATCTTATTGTGAGCCTAAACTTATTTTTTACCTGCACTTTCTCTGTAGTTATTACGCTGTATTTTGCACTTTATTTATCGGCTCGGTGGCGCAGCGGTAGAGTTGCTGCCTTACAGCGAATGCAGCGCCGGAGACTCAGGTTCGATCCCGACTACGGGCGCCGTCTGTACGGAGTTTGTACGTTCTCCCCGCGACCTGCGTGGGTTTTCTCCGAGATCTTCGGTTTCCTCCCACACTCCAAAGACGTACAGGTTTGTAGGTTAATTGGCTGGGCAAATGTAAAAATTGTCCCTAGTGGGTGTAGGATAGTGTTAATGTGCGGGGATCGCTGGGCGGCGCAGACCCGGTGGGCCGAAGGGCCTGTTTCTGCGCTGTATCTCTAAATCTAAAATCTAAAAAAAAAATTCTCTCTGCACTAACTGTTGTAATTGCATGTGATACGATTGTACTCACGAATGGGTGATTTGTCTAGATAGCATGCAAAACCAAGCTTTTTGTTGCACCTTTGTATATATGACAATAATAAACTGATACCAATATCTTAGGAGTGCCTTCACTCCAATGTCATGGTTCACAGACCAGGCCCACCATCACATTTTGAAGCAGTCAACGATGTGCAGCCAAGTAGGACGGCATGGTGGCGCAGTGGTAGAGCTACTGCCCTACAGCGCCAGAGACCCGGGTTCGATCCTGACTACGGGTGCGGTCTGTACGGAGTTTGTACGTTCTCTCAGTGACCTGCATGGGTTTTCCCCGGGTGCTCCGGTTTCCTCCCTCACTCCAAAGACGTACAAGCTTGTAGGCTAATTGGTTTGGTATAAATGTAAAGTTGTCCCTAGTGTGTGTAGGGTAGTATTAATGTGAGGGGATGGCTGTTCGGTGCAGACTCAGTGGGCCGAAGGGCCTGTTTTCGCGCTGAATCTCAAAACTAAACTAAACAATTGGCAATATATATATATATACAACGCTGCCCGATTTTTGGAAATAAATACCTGTGAGCAGAATATTTCAATTCAAATGGACACAAAGTACTGGAGTAACTCAGCAGGTCAGGCAGCATATCTAGAGAACATGGATAGGGGAGTGAGGGGGTATGGGGAGAAGGCAGGAACGGGGTACTGATTGAGAGTGATCAGCCATGATCGCATTGAATGGCGGTGCTGGCTCGAAGGGCTTAATGGCCTACTCCTGCACCTATTGTCTATTGTCTATTGTCTATTGACGTTTTGGGTCGAGACCCTTCTTCATGCTGATTTTAGGGGCGGGGGGGGGGGGGGGGGAGGGTGAGAAGAAAGCTGGGAAAGGAGAGTCAAGACAAAGTTTAGTTAGGTTAGTGTATTGTTACTTATACTGAGGTACAGTGAAAAGCTTTTGCTGCGTGCTATCCAGTCAACGGAAAGACAATGCGTGTTTACAACCGAGCCATTTACAGTGTGTAGATAGATGATAAAGGAATAATGTTTAGTGCAAGGTAAAACCAGCAAAGTCCGATCAAGGGTAGTCCAAGGGTCCCCAAAGAGGTAGATCGTAGTTCAGGACTGCTCACTGTCATCCAACCACAACCAGCATGGCTGGTAATAGGTCTACACAAGCAAGGGTTTTTTTTTTTGACAGGCAGAGATAGTTGGAACAAAGGTCAGAGATAAGAACGGTAAGTGTGAGACATGTTTGTTCATGTTCTTGGAGCAGAATTAGGTAATTCGACTCTTCAAGTCTACTCCGCCATTCAATCATGGCTGATCCATCGTTTTCTCTCTCAACAAGATTGATTCCTGGGATGGCAGGACTTTCATATGAAGAAAGACTGGATAGACTCTGTTTGTACTCGCTGGAATTTAGAAGATTGAGGGGGGATCTTATAAAAACTTACAAAATTCTTAAGGGGTTGGACAGGCTAGATGCAGGAAGATTGTTCCCGATGTTGGGGAAGTCCAGAACAAGGGATCACAGTTTAAGGATAAGGGGGAAGCCTTTTAGGACCGAGATGAGAAAGTTTTTTTCACACAGAGAGTGGTGATTCTGTGGAATTCTCTGCCACAGAAGGTAGTTGAGGCCAGTTCATTGGCTATATTTAAGAGGGAGTTAGATGTGGCCCTTGTGGCTAAAGGGATCAGGGGGTATGGAGAGAAGGCAGGTACGGGATACTGAGTTGGATGATCAGCCATGATCATATTGAATGGCGGTGCAGGCTCGAAGGGCCGAATGGCCGAATGGCCTACTCCTGCACCTATTTTCTATGTTTCTATGTTCTATGTAACCCCATTCTCCTGCCTTCTCCCAATGGCCCCCTGACGCCCTTACTAATCATTGTTTGAAGCATTCAAACAGTTGTACCTGGGTACTGGGGTAAAAGAGGTCCCAATACTTTGCACTTGCAGGCTGAATGCCTAAAGGGAGCACGGTAAATGAAAAAGAAAGTTCCTTTGCAGAAGGCATTGTTCCAGTATGCAGTTGTGGGCACATTAGTCAGGATAATGTAGGAGATCTGCATTGTGTCTGCCTTTACTGCTTAATACTGTGGCCGGCTGGTGTCTTTCCATTCACTTCACCCACCAGTGCTTGTAATGACACTTTATCCCAGTAAGAAATAGTTTCCACATCCATTAACATATAGAATGTATTAACATTTTGTATTCACACTATCATCGCTCCTCACTGGATGATCAAGAAATGGGGAAAAAAATATTAAAAAATACATCCAAACTGATGCAGTTTTTCATATAGTGAATTCCATTTATAATATCAATTTGATTATCTGGAATGATTGATGCTAATCTGTGAAAAAAAGATATTTCAGCTTATAATTTTCCAATGAGATATTCCAGTCACATGTGAATAAGAATATTATTTAACAGTGTTGTGGGTGCTAGCTTTTGAATCAGTCTGGTGGAAAGAAAGTAGGTTTGTGGAACTGCCCATTATCTTTTACTTTTTCTATTAGTTTAGTTTAGTTTAGTTTAGAAACAGGCCCTTTGGCCCACTGAGTCCGCGCCGACCAGCAACCACTAACACAATCCTACATCCACTAGTGACAATTTACAATTATACCGAGCCAATTAACCTACAAATCTGTGTGTCTTTGAAGAGTGGGAATGAAACCGAAGATCTCGGAGAAAACCCAGGCAGGTCACAGGTAGAAGGTACAAACTCCGTACAGGCAACGCCCGTAGTCAGGATCGAACCGGAGTCTCTGGCGTTGTAAGGCATTAGCTTCACCGCTGCGCCACCGTGCCACCCTTAATACTATTCAAACTTTGGAAAGTGAGGGCATCCAAAACTCATCGCTGGAAAATAATGGAATTCCGAACGTTGTTCCATAGGGATTTTGGCCATAGTGATCTTGGAGCAGCTATTTCAAAATAGCTATTCAAACAAAAAAATATTTTTGCAAAAAACCCTAACTTTTTTCTGTGGAAGGATCTACATGGAGATGGCAGCAATTCAAACTTATCACCACTTGGAGGAACTCGGAACACAGGTAAATGCATTTGTTTAGTTTGGTTTAGTTTAGAGATACGGCGCTGAAACAGGCCCTTCGGCCCCACCGAGTCCACACCGACCAGCGATCCCCGCACACGTACACTATCCTACACACACTCGGGACAATTTTCAATTATACTAAGCCAATTAACCGTCAAGCCTGTATGTCTTTAGAGTGTGGGAGGAACCCGGACATCCCGGTGAAAACCCACGCAGATCACGGGGAGAACATTCAAACTCCATGCAGACAGCACCCCTGGCCAGGATCGGTCCCGAGTCTGTGCGCTGTAAGGCAGCAACTCTACCGCTGCGCCACCGTGCTGCCCAAAGGCTTGCTCAAGACGTTCATGCTGTGTCACCATTTACCACTGTTCTTGCCCAATGTTCTCAATGTCTTTCCGTACTCTATGTCTCGCAAGAACATTGTTAATCATCTCCTCGTTCGACCGTGTAGGAAAGAACTGCAGATGCTGGTTTAAATCGAAGGAAGATATAAAATGCTTGGAGTAACTCAGCAGGTCGGGCAGCATCTCTGGAGAGAAGGAATTCCCTCCAGAGATGCTGCCTGACCCGTTGAGTTACTCCAGCATTTTGTGTCATCCTCCTTCTACCGTCTGCTTTCATCTCCTTCCTGATTCTACTTCCCAGTTAATGAAAGACACATAGAAATGCTCAGGAATAAACAAGCCAGGAACAACGAGGGTCCCAGTGGGGGGGAGGTCGCCAAAAACAAGGGTGGCACAGTGGTGAAGTTGCTGCCTTACAGCGCAGAGACTCGGGTCCGATCCTGGCTACGGTTGCTGTCTGTGTGGAGTTTGTGCGTTCTCCCCGGAATCTCCGGTTTCCTCCCACATTCCAAAGACGTACAGGTTTGTAGTTTAATTGGCTTTGTTTAATTGTAAATTGTCCCCCGTGTGTGTAGAATACTGTTAGTGTGCGGGGATCGCTGGTCGGCGCAGACTCGGTGGGCCGAAGGGCCTGTTTCCAATCTGTATCTCTAAACTAACTAAACAAAGATGGACCTTCGGGACCCTAATGAGCGCTTTGTAACTTTGTCGGTGCCAGATACGCGGCGATTCTTTGCGTACTTTGTGCAAAGTACGAATGCAAAAACAGAGTATTTCACCTATGTAGGTACATGTGGCAATAAAGTATAATTGAACCATTGAAAGCCTCTGCACCTGTTACTACTGGTGTAAAAATACAAAATGTCAGTAATGTTAACTCTATTTTTATTTCCATGGATGCTGCCTGAGCTGATGAGTGTTTGCAGCATTTTCTGTTTTTATTTTAGGTTTCCAGTTTCCAGGATCTGCAGTTTTTGTTTTAGATTTTCACATTGGCGTGTCATTTCTGCACATCATCTCCCTCACCTACATTTAAAACTTTCTCCAGTCAGAACAATGGGGAGTCTAGAGGTGTATAAAATCACGAGGGGAATACAGAGCATGAATGCACAGAGCTGCAGATGCTGTAATCTTGAGCAAAACGCAAAGTGCTGAAATAACTCGGCAGGTCAGGCAGCATCTGTGGAGGCAACGTTCTGGATTGGGACCCTTCTTCAGGCCGAAGAATCATCCCGACCTGAAACATCACCTATCCAGTGCCTCTACAGATGCCGCCTGGCCCGTTAGGTTACTCCGACATTTTGTGTTTTGCTCAAGGTTTAGGGTGATCTGTGCGGTGAGCTTTGGTTCCACAGAGAGTGGTTGGTAGCTGGAATCTGCTGCCAAAGAAGATACCAGTTCAAGAGGTACTAAGACAGACCCTGAAGGAAACAGTCCCAATGCAGGCAACTGGGATTAGTATAGACGGGCAAAAAGGTTAACATGAATACACTGGGCTGAAGGGTCTGTTTCTGTGCTGTTCAACTATCTGATCAACCTTGCCATCACATCCAGTGAAGGACCATGCACATAACCAAAAACCACCATCTTGCAGAGCAGTAAATCAAAACAGCCATGGACACGTTCATTTATAGGGAAGAAAGAAAACTGTCAAAACTGGAGCTTGTGTTTGATCAGAGATCTCTGGAGAAAAGGAACAGGTGATGTTTCGGGGGTCTGAAGAAGGGTCTCAACCCAAAACCTCACCGATTCCTTTTCTCCAGAGATGCTGTCTGACCTGCTGACGTACTCTGGCATTTTGTGTCTCTCTTTGGTATAAACCAGCATCTGCAGTTCCTTCCTGCTCAAATTATAAAGTACAGCTGCAGAAAAACCTTGAACAGCTTAGCGACATGACAACTGAAGGAAAACTTACAATGAAATAGAGAAGTAGACTCATAATTCTTTGGTTCCAAGTCAAATGGTTCACATCACATGCTAGCATCCACAGCATGCACAGCACATGAGGAGTGTGAAAGGAAAGGACAGCCGAGGTGGGAACCAAAGATACTAGAACAAGATAGACCACTCGACCCTAAAAACCGTAGTACGTCATGACGCCATTTTAGTAGGCAGAAACTTGCAGAAACTTGCAGAAACTTGCAGAAACTTGCAGAAACTTGCAGAAACTTGCAGAAACTTGCAGAAACATTTTAAAAGAAAAATAACAAAAATCTGTGAATTGATAGATGAGATATATTCTGCATTTTAATGGTATCATCACACATACTGTTCCCCCAAAACAGATTACACTACAAGAGGCATAACGAACGGCGGGTTTTGCTTACTAAAATGGCTCCTTTACGTACTACACTTCAGTATAGGCGATTTGAACGGTGGTCCATCTTGTTCCTCTAGTATCTTTGGTGGGAACTGATCATGCTGTTGATCATGTGCGTACTCCTGGGGACCATGAAGATAAGCAGTGGAAGGTACGAAGATCAATGCAGGATTCAGAATTGTCGACCCATTCAATCAAACTAAGGAAAGAGTAAGGGGTAGGCCATTTAGGACTGAGATGAGGAGAAACTTTCTCGCCCACAGAGTTGTGAATCTGTGGAATTCTCTGCCACAGAAGGCAGTAGAGGACAATTCACTGGATGTTTTCAAGAGAGAGTTAGATTTAGCTCTTCGGGCTAACGGAATCAAAGGCGGCACGGTAGCGCAGCGGTAGAGTTGCTGCTTTACAGCGAATGCAGCGCCGGAGACTCAGGTTCGATCCTGACTACGGGTGCTGCACTGTAAGGAGTTTGTACGTTCTCCCCGTGACCTGTGTGGGTTTTCTCCGAGATCTTCGGTTTCCTCCCACACTCCAAAGACGTACAGGTATGTAGGTTAATTGGCTGGGTAAATGTAAAAATTGTCCCTAGTGGGTGTAGGATAGTGTTAATGTGCGGGGATCGCTGGGCGGCACGGACTTGGAGGGCCGAAAAGGCCTGTTTCTGGCTGTATATATATGATATGATATGATATGATATGATATGGGGAAAAAGCAGGAACGGGGTACTGATTTTGGATGATCAGCCATGATCATATTGAATGGCGGTGCTAGCTCAGAGGGCCGAATGGTCCACTCCTGCACCTATTTTCTATGTATCTATGTTTTCTATGTTTCTACATTCAGGCCAAAATAGCTCCTGAAGAAGGATCGTAAACAGCAACCATCAGCTAAGTTGGCAATCTGCAGTGGTAGAATTTTAGTTTAGTTTAGTTTAGAGACACAGTGCGGAAATAGGTCCTTCGGCCCACCGGAGTCCCCGCCAACCAGCGATCCCTGCGCACTAACTCTATCCTACACACACTATGGATAATTTACAATTATATCAAGCCAATTAACACACAAACCTGTACGTCTTTGGAGTGTGGGAGGAAACTGAAGATCTCGAGAGAACCCAGGCAGGTCACGGGGATAACGTGCAAACTCTGTACAGACAGCACCTGCAGTCAGGATTGAACCCAGCTCTCTGACGCTGTAAGGCAGTAGCGCTGCGCCACCGTGCCGCCCTTACTCAAACCGCCCTCACACTAATTGTTTAAGTGACATGTAATAGTGGAGAATGTGTCGACAGTATTTTCAGGAAGTATATCACCCAAACTGGGTCCATTTATTTGGTTCTGGTCTTCGGCCTTGTTGTAAATCACAAAGTCGAAATCCTACGAGGAAATGAAGTGTCAGGAAACACCTCATAGAGTGATCAGCCATGATCGCATTGAAGGGCGGTGCTGGCTCGAAGGGCTGAATGGCCTACTCCTGCACCTATTGTCTATTGTCTATTGTCTATTGTCTATTGTCTATTGTCTATTTTGCTTGAGCAGCTTATGAATATTGACCTCGAACGTCAAGTAACCCTTGCTTTCCCCCTCTCTCAGTCCCTCCCCTTCCTAGTTCTCCGACCAGTCTGACTGTCCCCCTGATTACATTTTATCTCTGCTTGCTTTGTTGTCACCTCCGAGCTCACAACGTTCTATTCTACATTTTCCTTAATCTGCATCCCCTTTTGATGTCTCGATTTCACACCTCGCACTTCCTCATCTCTGTGTCTCCCTCTCCCCTGGCTCAGTCTGAAGAAGGGTCTCGACCCAAAAAGTCACCCATTTCTTCTCTCCAGAGATGCTGCCTATCCCGCTGAGTTACTCCAGCATTTTGTGCCTATCATCGGGAAACATCTGTGCCTGTAGAATGAGATAAAGCTTTGAGTTTTATCGGTGTACTGCACACTAATAGTAAAGTGGAATCTGATGAAATTAAGTGAACAGTTTTGACTAAGCACCACTGTACCATAAAACATCCAAAATGCTGAATATGTATTTTCCGACTGAAAATTGAGCATTTCCAATTCAAAATGATGTAAATTTCTGAAATTCATAGAAGGAAGCAAATATAAAAATAGCGGATACGATAAATCAATATTTGAAAACTCATGAATCTCACAAAGCACAGGCAAGATTTGAAAAGACAAGTCCCAAGCCAAAGTATTGAATATCTGTAGTCTTCATTGACAAAGCTTCTCAAGATTTGCTTTAGTTTTTGAAGCAGATGTGCAATGTAAGTAAATCTCAACTTTCAAATAGTGGAATGAAATGATTCTTTAAAAATCCTTCCATTGTTCAAAATTTCAAACATATATCTGTTATGGTGCATTAAGAGTACACAAAATTACTTAAAAGTATAACTATTGGGCGATACAGTGGCGCGACTGGTAGAACCCCTGCCTCACAGCGTCAGAGACAGCAGGGAGGCACGGTGGCGCAGCGGTAGAGTCGCTGCCTTACATCGAACGCAGCACCAAAGACCCGGGTTCGATCCCGACTACGGGTGTTGTCTGTACGGAGTTTGTACGTTCTCCCTGTGACTTGCGTGGGTTTTCTCCGAGATCATCTGTTTCCTCCCACACTCCAAAGACATGCAGGTATGTAGGTTAATTGGCTTGGTGAATGTAAAAACTGTCCCTAGTGGGTATAGGATAGGGTTAATATGCAGGGATCGCTGGTCGACGCAGACTCGGTGGGCCGAAAGGGCCTGTTTCCACGCTGTATCTCTAAACCCGGGTTCGATCCTGATCTTGGGTACCGTCTGTGTGGAGTTTGCATGTTCTTCCTCTGACTGCGTGGGTTTCCTCTGGGTGCTCCAGTTTCCTCCCACATCCCAAAGACATGCAGGTTTGTGGGTTAATTGGCGGCTGTAAATTGTCCCTAGTTTGTAGGGAGTGAATGAGAAAGTGGGATAGCATTGAACTACTGTGAACTAGGTAATCAATGGTCGGCGTGGACTCGGTGGGCCGAACGGTCTGTTTCCATGCTATGTCTCCAAACTAAACTAAAACTAAAATTTAGGAATAAACACAAAACGCTGGAACAACTCAACGGGACAGGCAGCATCTCTGGAGAGAAAGAATGGTTGACGTTTCGGATCGAGACCCTTCTTCAGACTGATGTCAGGAGAGCGGGCAGTACAGAGATAAAATGTAGTCGGAGACAGTAAGACTGGCGGGAGAACCGGGAAGTGGGAGGGGATGGAGAGAAAGGGAAAGCAAGGGCTACTTGAAGTTAGAAATTTGGGAACTTGTGTGTTGTGCACATGAACAGAAGTCACGATCCCCTGTAGAAACGAAGAACTGCAGATGCTGGTTGATACACAAAAGGACAAGTGCTGAAGTAACTCATGGCAGCATCTCTGGGAGGGCCTGAAGATGGGTCTCGACCTGTGACGTCACCTATCCATGTTTTCCAGAGGTGCTACCTGACTTGCTGAGTTACTCCAGCAGTTTGTGTACTTACCCAATCCCCTGTGTTTAACCAGTTTCAATATCTGTTTATTTAACCAGCTCATGGCTTAGGTGTCTTCTTGGGCCACTGGTGTGCTCAGCTATTTCAATCTCTTTTAAGGCCTTCATAACATCTTGATCATGTTGGTATAAAACCTCATAATTTCTAACAAAAACAGCGTTTTAAAAAATTGCTAATATTTTAACACGATATTTTTCATCCTCAATTTTAATAGGCTGGATTGAATTATTATGACTTGAATCTTAAATGTACCCTCATCTGTACAGCCTTTAATGTTATGTAATAGAATTTAAAAAAGATACTCCAATATATTAGAATCTTTTAACGTCTCTGTGTGTGTCAAAACCCTTTTAATCAATGGGCTCCCTTAATGTTTAGTCACTCTTCTTGTGTGGACAAATACAACATGCAGCTTACACAGAGCAAAGTCCATGAATACCAAGTAGAACCTTTGAGTCTAGAGCGTGGAAACAGGCCCTTCGGCCCAACTTGCCCACGCCGACCAACATGCCCTATCTACACTAGTCCCACTTGCCTGCGTTTGGTCCATATCCCTCTAAACCTATCCTATCCATGCACCTGTCCAAATCTTTCTTAAAAGTCGCAATAGTCCCTGCCTCAACTACCTCCCCAGGCAGCCCGTTCCATACACCTACCACCCATAGTGTAATAACGTTACCCCTCAGGTTCCTATTAAATCTTTCCTCCTTCACCTTGAACCTATGTCGTCTAGTTCTCAATTCTCCTACTCTGGGCAAGAGACTCTGTGTGTTTACGTGATCTATTCCTCTCATGGTTGTCCATACAAATGAACGAATAGGTAGATAATTGTGGTCTAAAAAGTAAAGGGAAATTCTCTACTCGTTTTCACTTCACATTTAAGAATCTGTTCTCGTCACCTAAAGTCCGAGTTTGAATATTTTGTTCCAAAAGACTGTGCTCCCGCAACAAAAACACTACTCACTCAACACTGTCCTGAGTGCCACCCGAGTGGATGTACAGAATCATTCCTCCTCATCCATCTCTCTCTAACCACCAGCACCTACTTCCTGCAATCACAAGAGGTGCAACAGTTGTTCCTACATCCTCTTCCTCACCACCACCCAGGGACATAAATAGACCTTCCAGGGTGAGGCAAAGATTGACATGCTCCTCCTCAAACCTGGTCTACTCCATTCACTGCCCCCAATGTGTGCACGGCCGACACCAAGCATGGACTAGGAGCTCCTGCAATGTGTCTGTAATGGGTATTTCCAGCTCCAGGTTCCTTGCCATTTCAACTCCCATTCCCATTTCCATTCCAATTTCCATTTCCATTTCCACTCCCATTTCCATTCCCATTCCCATTCCCATTCCCATTCCTATTCCCATTCCCATTCCCATTCCCATTTCCATTTCCATTTCCATTCCCATTCCCATTCCCATTTCCATTCCAATTTCCATTTCCATTTCCACTCCCATTTCCATTCCCATTCCCAAACCCAATCCCAATCCCAATCCCAATCCCAATCCCAATCCCAATCCCAATCCCAATCCCAATCTCATTCCCACTCCCATTCCCATTCCCATTCCCATTCCCATTCCCATTCCCATTCCCATTCCCAATCCCATTCCAACACTGACCTGTCTGTCCACAGCCTTCTCCACTGCCAGGGTGTGGCCAAATGCCAATGGGAGGAGCAATACCTCATATATCGTCTTGGTAGTCAATGGTATTTTTTGGTAGAATGGTATGAAAATCCAAATTTTCAATTTTATTTAACCCTTACTTCTTGTGTTCTGCTCTCAGAAGAAAACACACACGGCCATAGGAAGAATGTACAAACTCCACAGAAGGCTGTGGAGGCCAAGTCAATGGATATTTTAAAGGCAGAAATAGATTGATTCTTGATTAGTATGGGTGCCAGGGGTTATGGGGAGAAGGCGGGAGAATGGGGTGAGGAGAGATAGATCAGCCATGATTGAATGGCGGAAGTAGACTTGATGCGACAAATGGCCTAATTCTGCTCCTATCACATATGATCTTATGAATATAAACTCTGTACAGACAGCGCCTGTCGTCAGGATCAAACCCGTGTCTCTAGCGCTGTAAGGCAGCTACTCTACCTCAGTCTTATCACTCTCCACCAGGTGTCTCCACCTTCCCTTTCCCCGCCCGCACCTTGTTTTAATCTGTGTTTTTGCTTCAACTTGAATGTCGTCTGTACATTTAGGAGCATTGCCCCAGGGGTAGGTTTTACAGAGATTCTTAGAGGAGAGCAAGCTGAAGAAAATGGAAAGTTTAACCAGTTAATTCCAGAGCTTGAGTGGGAAGTCACTGCAGTAATGGCCACCGATTGTGGAGCAGAGGGAATGGGTGTTGCAGGCATTGATGGATCAAAATCTAATGGGTTGCAGGAAATTAATGAAATAGTAAAAGAAATGGAACATGAACAGTTCGGAAAAAAAATCTAAAAGTGAGTTGATGGTGGATTGAAAGCATTTCGACAAGACAAGCTAAATGCCAGGTGTTTGAATTTTAGCTAAGCAAAATACTAATGTGCTAATTCATTCCCTCTTTTTATATTTCCCTGTCTTATTTATCTAATCCTGCAGCACTGCTGAATTACTTTCCCAGTTCTCTTTGACCTGAAGAGGGAAATGAGATTAGGGTGTCCATTATCTCTGTTCTTACACGTTTTGGTATTGGGTCTATTTGTTGAGTGGAACCTGAATTGGTTATGCTCACCACTCAATAATCATGTATTCATCACAACATTGGACTTTGTAGAGAATTTGGGGAGTGCCTTCTATTCACTGCTTTTATTAGTGGAAGAAAATAACTGCAGATGCTGGTACAAATCGAAGGTATTTATTCACAAAATGCTGGAGTATACTCAGCGGGTCAGGCAGCATCTCAGGAGAGAAGGAATGGGTGACGTTTCGGGTCGAGACCCTTCTTCAGACTGAAGAATCATTCTTGCTTTGGCACGACTGAGAATATGAATTAGGTTCAGTTTAGTTTAGTTTAGAGATACAACGTGAAAACAGGCCTTTCGGCCCACCGAGTCCATGCAGACCAATGATCACCGATACACTAGTTCTATCCTACAAACAAGGGACAATTTACAGAGGCCAATTAACCTACAAACCTGCACATCTTTGGAATGTGAGAGGAAACTGGAGCACCCAGAGAAAACCCAGGCAGTCACAAGGAGAATTTGCAAACTCCATACAGACAGCACCCACAGACAGGATCAAACTCGTCTCTGGCGTTATCAGCCAGCAAATCTGCCACCTGGTTTAGTCTTGTTTAGTTTAGTTTAGTTTAGAGATACAGAGTGGAACCAATCCCTTCCATCCAGCGAGTTTGCGCCAACCAGAAATCACAGATGCATTAGTTCTATCCTATGCATATAGGGTCAATTTTTACAGAAGCCAATTAACCTACAAACCTGTACCTCTTTGGAATTCGGGAGGAAACTGGAGCACCTGGAGAAAACCCATGCGGTCACAGGAAGAACATACAAACTGCGTACAGACAGCGGCGGTAATCAGGATCGAACCCGGGTTCTCCGGTGCTGTAAGGCAGTAGCTCTACCGTTGCGCCACTGTGCTGTCCCCTAATCAAATTGGGAGGAGTCTGAAACTCCTCACCAACAAATATAACAGAAGAGAGTCCTCCATAGTATTCTACAATGTGAATTAAATGCAGTTGAACCCTGTTCTATGTGGTAACTTGATGACTGGAACTTCATGGAACATTGAAACGCTGGAGGAACACATCGGGTCAGGCAGCATCTGTGGAGGGAAAAGGGCAGGTGCCATTTTGGGTCAGGATCCTTCTTCAGATGGATGACAGCTCTGCTGAATGTTGATTGGGAGTCCATAGAATTAGAAGTTAACAACTTTGACGAGCCAGGTTGAAAGTGGAATGTCCAAACAGTGTTTGAAGGCACTGGGCCTGTACTCGCTGCAGTTTAGAAGGATGAGGGGGGACCTCATTGAGACTTACCGAATAGTGAAAGGCCTGGTAGAGTGGATGTGCAGAGGATATTTGCACTGGTGGGAGAATCTAGGACCAGAGGACCTTTAGAAAGTAGATGAGAAGGAATTTTGTTCGTCAGATGGTGGTGAATCTGTGGAACTCATTACCACACATGGCTGAGGAGGCCAAGTCAATGGATACTTTTAAGGGGGAGATTGACAGATTCTTCATTAGTACGGGTGTCAGGGTTATGGGGCAAAGGCAGGAGAATGGGGTTGAGAGGGAAAGATAACTCAGCCTTGATTTGAATGGCAGAGTAGACTTGATGGGTCGAATGGCCTTATTCTGCTCCTGGAACTTATGAATTTATGAACTTATGAACATCAATCTGAAGAAGGGTCCCGACCCGAAATGTCATCTGTCGATTTTCCTCCACAGATGTTGCCTGACCTGCTGAGTTCCTCCAGCAGTTTGCTTTTGGTCACGATTCCACCATCTATTGTGTTTCACAATTACTTCTCCTGCTTACTTAAGGGTGTGAAAAAACATGACAAAAACCTGATCTTTAGTTTGAAAACTCATTAATATTTTCAAATGTTGAGTGCACATCATATGATCCAAATATTGCCCAGTGAAATGTTCCTTGGACAAATGCCTCTCTGGTCTCTGGTATTAGATTGCACACATTTTTGAATTATGAAATTAGACCAGTCCCTTATTAGCTGAATTAAATTGTGCAAAATGAATGAAATTCTTCAAAATCTGGACTTTGCCTAACTTGGGTACTGTAATATGTTTAAAAATGTGCACTTCAATCTTCTTTAAAACTGTCAAGGAAAATTGTATTTTCCTCATAAATAAAAAGTGCTATATATATTAAATTCATATTGGAAAATAATTATGCTTATCTACTTCTATGATTAGATGAAGTCTCAAGAAAATAATTCTTTTTCCAACCATCCTTTTTACCATCAGGGCCAATTCATAAATCTAAATTCAATTACCTGAATGAAAGGCTAGGAGATAATTGACTGAAAGATGTCCTCAATTTTTGAAGACAGCCAAGTTTGATTGAAGATACCTTATTGATATAATGACGAGTGGTTAAACTCTACAGGAATATTTTTTGTTCCAGTTTTCTGTGCTTATTCTTTTTACTTTGTTCCTTTTCTGCACTGGAATGCATGGGGTTTAATCTCAAATTGTCAATTTTAAAGAGAAAACAAGTTTCCCTTTGAACGTGTTTTTATGTTAGGTTCGCCAGATTTCAAAGCTCATTTCCCTGCTTTCCCCTTTCTGAAACCAAGTCTGCTACATCTAAAGCTATCATTCACACTCCTACATTCGTTCACCTCTGCTACACTTTGTAATCTTAACCCATCACTTAGAGTCATAGAGCCATACAGTGTGGAAACAAGCCCCTCGGGCCAACTTGCCTACGTCGACCAACATGCCCCCTTTACACTAGTCCCACCTTCCTGTGTTTAGCCCATATCCCTCTAAACCTGTCCTATCCATGTACCTGTCTAAATGTTTCTTAAACGTCGTGATAGTACCTGCCTCAACTATCTCCTCGGGTAGCTCGTTCCATAAGGTCACAAGGTCATAAGGAATAGTAGAATTAGACCGTTCGGCCCATCAAGTCTTCTCCGCCATTCAATCGTGGCTGATCTATCTCTCCCTCCTACCCCATTCTCCTGCCTTCTCCACATAAACCTCTGATACCTGTACTAATCAAGAATCATTCTATATCTGCCTCACAAATATCCACTGAATTGGCCTCCACAGCCTTCTGTGGCAAAGAATTCCCCCTTATTGAGCCTCAGCATTACATCCCATATACCCACGACTTATCGTGGATCTCAAACACGTATTCTATTGATCCACTGTTTCACCATGAATGGTCTGAAAACAAAAGCAAAAACCTGAAACTCAGAAGTAAATGCAGAAAATGGTGGAAATACTCTGCAGGCCAGGCTGTTTCCGTAGAGGAGTCACAGGGAACTGCAGATGCTGGAAACTTGCACAGAACACAAAGTGGTGGAGTAACTCAACAGGTAAGGCAGCATGTTTGGAGGACATGAAATGGTGGCATTTTGGGCCAGGGCACTACTTCAGATACTGTAGAATTCCCTGCGGAGGAACAGATTCATTGTAGGTTGATGACCTTTTATCTCCTATGTGCTCGGGTTTGCTTCCTCTCTCTTGTCCCGATCTGTCATCTCCGACTGATCTTTATTTTGTTCCCATCATCTGGTAAGGCGTTGGACGGCCTTGTGTGGTCTGTTGCTGATCATACATGTGCTGCACTGTGTCTCCTGCATTGTGCTATGCCGTGTGTGAGCTATACCAGGCCATGGATGTATTGTACCAGACAAAATGTGTAGGAGAGAACTGCAGAAGATAGACACAAAATGCTGGAGCAACTCAGCGGGACAGGCAGCATCTCTGGAGAGAAGGAATGGGTGACGATTCGAGTCGAGACTTCAGTCTGAAGAAGGGTTGAGTTACTCCAGCATTTTGTGTCTAGCTATGTATTGGACCATATATGCTGTGCCCTGCGTGTTGACCCATGCATGTACCGAGTTGCATTATGTATGTTGTGCCATTCGCTGACATCGCTGATACTGTTCCACACGTGTCCAGTGTACCTTGTTTGCTGCACCATTCCATATGTTATACGTGTGCTATGCTGTGTCACATATGCATGTGCTATGTGCTATGTTATACGTGTGCTATGCTGTGTCACATATGCATGCTGCAAAGTGTCACATGTGTGTACTGACTCACACGTGTAATGTGATGTGTCGTGTGCGGCCTTCTTTGGCCGTTGAATTACATTGAAAATAATGATGTCAAGGTAATCAATGGACATGTGGATCAGCAGGAGCAACGTTGCCTGAAGCTGAGGCTTCGGTGAGTGCTCATAATGACACAGGAGGTGTCCATTCAGCCCACTAGGTCCAGGGCAGCTCCCAGCAGAGCAATTCTGGTTGCCTATGAGTACGGGTGTCAGAGGTTATGGGAAGAAGGCAGGAGAACTGGGTTAGGAGGGAGAGATAGATCAGCCATGATTGAATGGCGGATTAGACTTGATGGGCCGAATGGCCTAATTCTGCTCCTATCGCTTATGACCTTACGGCCTATTCCTTCTCCTTATTTCACTGCATCCCTACAACTTAATTGAACTCACATGTCGCCATTCGAATCTTTGTTTGCCATTGGTGGCGCAGTGGTAGAGTTGCTGCTCTACAGCGGTGCAGTGGTAGAGTTGCTGCTTTACAGCGTTTGATCCTGACTATGTGTTTGTTTGTTCTCCTTGTGACCGCATGGGTTTTCTCCTGGTGCTCCGGTTTCCTACCACACTCCAAAGGCCTGCAGTTTTGTAGGTTAATTGGCTTTGGTAAAATTGTGAACTGTCCCGAGCCTGTGGGATAATGCTAATGTACAGGGATTGCTGGTCGGCGCAGACTCGGTGGGCCGAAGGACCTGTTTCTGTGCTATAACTCTAAACTAAACTAAACATAGAAACATAGAAACATAGAAAATAGGTGTAGGAGGAGGCCATTTGGCCCTTCGAGCCAGCACCGCCATTCATTGTGATCATGGCTGATCATCCACAATCAGTAACCCGTGCCTGCCTTCTCCCCATATCCCCTGATCCCATTAGCCCCTGGAGCTCCAACTAACTCATCCAGTGAATCGGCCTCCACTGCCTTCTGTGGCAGAGAAAAGTCCACAAATTCACAACTCTCTGGGTGAAAAAGTTTCTTCTCAGCTCAGTTTTAAATGGCCTCCCCTTTATTCTTAGACCGTGGCCCCTGGTTCTGGACTCCCCCAACATTGGGAACATTTTTCCTGCATCTAGTTTGTCCAGTCCTTTTATAATTTTATACGTTTAAACAACATTGGGAACATTTTTCCTGCATCTAGTTTGTCCAGTCCTTTTCTAATTTTGAACAAAACTAATGAATGGATAATTTGTGGCAGCCATATCTTTGATAGAAGCTAAAGAACCTGGAGGAAAGCCATGTGGTCACTGAGAGAATGTGCAAACCCCCATACTTTTGTGTTCTTGTTCTATGCCTGTATGAAACTTTGCGAGTCTTCAAGGTACAACAGAAGTCTTTATTACATTAACTCAGTGCTGGCAGCAAGACAACTAAAATGGCTGCAACCCCACAATCTGACTGAACACTCCTTAGCGGATTCCGACTTCCATGGCCACCGTCCTGCTGTCTATATCAACCAACACCTTTTGTGGGGTCTGATGAGCGTCGGCATCGGGCGTCCTAACCCAGCGTTCGGTTCATCCCGCAGCGCATAGTCTTGGCACTTTTCGTCGACCACCACTGCGTAGACGGCGGCCAGTTATCCCAGACCAACCAGCGAGCCGAGGCACTAGGGTATCGTTACGTTTAGGCGGGATTCTGACTTAGAGGCGTCCAGTCATAATCCTGCAGATGGTAGCTTCGCACCATTGGCTCCTCAGCCAAGCGCATACACCAAATGTCCGAATGTGCGGTTCCTCTCGTACTGAGCAGGATTACTATTGCAACAACACATCATCAGTAGTGTAACAACTCACCTGCCGAATCAACTAGCCCTGAAAATGGATGGCGCTGGAGCGTCGAGCCCAAACCCGGCCGTCGCCGGCAGTGAGCGATAAAAGCCCGCGGGGGCTACGCCGCGACGAGTAGGAGGGCCGCTGCAGATGAGCACGGAAGCCTAGGGCGTGGGCCCAGATGGAGCCGCCGCTGGTGCAGATCTTGGTGATACTAGCAAACATTCAAACGAGAACTTTGAAGGCCGAAATCGAAAATGGTGTCAGGAACGGGAGACTTGTGTCCAAAGACCCAGATAAGAGCTTATTTTTCGATTGTCTCGACAATTTGATCGTTTCGATCCCGAGCGAGAAAGGTGGTCGTCGTATTTAATGCGCACTGAGTTTTATTTTGAAAGTATGGGAATTACGACTGACCTGAGGAAGAAGGCTGTCTTGTGTCCATCAATGTCTCCAGAAACTTTTGCACTACTTCAAAATGTACTTACAACAGAAGTCTTTATTTCATTAACCCAATGCTGGCAGCAAGACAACTAAAATGGCTGCAACCCCACAATCTGACTGCACACTCCTTAGCGGATTCCGACTTCCATGGCCACCGTCCTGCTGTCTATATCAACCAACACATACACACTCTAGCCAAGATCAGGATCAAACCATCAGGTAAGAGGATGAAGTGTTCACAAGGCTGATCCCTGCTTCTATTTCTTATGTTCTTATATGAGACACAGCTCTCATATCACCTAAATTTTCACTGTAATTTTTTTTTTATCCTCACAAGACAATTTTGCAAGTCAATGAAATCCTTTTAATGGAGTAAGCCGTCACGATAAAAAAAAAGTGACAAATCTTTTGCCGGTTTGTTTACAAACACTTAACGCAAAGTTGTAAATCATATATGTATTGTTGTGTGACCAGCATAAGATATGATACATAGCTCACCTCCCTCTGCAAACAACAAATGGGTTTTTGAAACACTTTATTTCATAAAGACGCTGTCCTTTTTTTTAGAGATACAGCATGGAAACAGGGCTCTTCGGCCCACCAAGTCCATGCTGACCATCAATCACCCGTTCACACCAGTTCTACATTATCCCACTTTCACATCTACTCCCTAACACACTCGGGGCAATTTACAGAGGCCAATTAACCTGCAAACTACACATCTTTGTAATGTGGTAGAATCTTATAGAAACATATAAAATTCTTAAGGGATTGGACAGGCTAAAAAAATGCTCCCCATGTTGGGGGAGTCCAGAACCAGGGGTCACAGTTTAAGAATAAGGGGTTAGGCCATTTAGGACTGAGATGAGGAAGAACTTTTTCACCACAGAGAGTTGTGAATCTGTGGAATTCTCTGCCACAGATGGCAGTGGCGGCCAATTCACTGGATGTTTCCCAGAGAGAGTTAGATGGAGCTTTTAGGGTTAACGGAATCAAGGGATATGGGGAAAAAGCAGGAACAATGTACTGATTTTGGATGATCAGCCATGATCATGTTGAATGGCGGTGCTGCCTCGAAGGGCCAAATGTCCTACTCTTGCACCTATTTTCTATGTTTCTATGTTTCTATGAAGCCGGAACACTGGAGAAATTTCACTCAGTCACAAGGAGAACGTGCAAACTCTGCATAGACAGCACCTGAGGCTAGGACTGAACTCGGGTGTCTGGCGCTGTGAGGCAGCAACTCCATCAACTGCGTCACTCTGCCACCCTTTTGCTTTACTAGCGGCCTGGAACGTGGCAACTTCAACAGCCTGACCGCGGGAGAAGACGGCAGGGGAAGAGAAGAGACATTCTGGCCTTCCATCACAGTGAGGAGGTGACTGGAGGAGACTCACTGTGATGGATGTTTCTTTTTGTTTGGTGTTGGTATATGATTGTGTGTGTTATTGCTTATTTTTATTGCTCTTATTGTTGGACTGCGGGTAATCTTTCATTTCACTGCACATTTATGTGTATGTGACAAATAGACTTGACTATTGACTATTGACTATTGAAATGTCCTCCAGGTTCAGATTTGGCCTTTTAAACACTTTAAAAGTTTGTCCACTGCGTAAAGTAGAGAAAGTTTAAACACTTTATAAGTGCAAACTCAGGTTAAAGATTTTATACCGATTTTCGCATATACAATTGCAGATTTAGGTTATTGCCTATTCATGAATCTAACAAATCCAGGGCATTCACAGTGGTTGAGTTGGTTAATGCGTCTTGAGGTGTAACACTGAAACTCCCAAGATGCTCTCTCGTTTGACTTCTAGCTTATACTGATTTTAGATGGGGCAGAGGTAAGCACTCAGCAATTGGCATTAACACCTCCCCCTAAGCAAAACTGTTTGGAGAGTGAGGAGCACGCCAAATGAACCAGAAAAGTGATTGTAGAAAATGTGGGAAACACTCAGCAGATCAGGCAGCATCTGCAAGTGAAATAGTTTATGATTTAGAATGGGTTCTTGAACTGAATCTGGAACTCTGTTTCACTTTACGCAGTTGCTGCCTGACCTACTGAGTGTTTTTTTCACCATTATTGCTTTATTTCAGCAGCTGCAGTTTCTCCATTTTCCTTTTTTCAGAAAAATGACTAATTTGAAAGACTGAGGAATAAACTGTGTGATAGGGTGACTAGGGAGGGAATAGTTCTCCTTAACGATCAGCATGGCCGCCTGTGTTTTGAAGCCAAAGGAGATGGATGAGATTTTAAAATAATTTAAAAGTGTGGCACGGTGGCGCAGCGGTAGAGTTGCAGCCTTACAACGTTTGCAGCGCCAGAGACCCGGGTTCGATCCTAGATACGGGTCCTTGTCTGTACGAAGTTTGTACGTTCTCCCAGTGACCTGCGTGGGTTTTCTCCGAGAACTTCGGTTTCCTCCCACACTCCAAAAAGGTACAGGTTCGTAGGTTAAGTATAAATGTAAAATTGGATGGACTGGATAGTCATTAGTCAATAGTCAAGTTTATTTGTCACATACACATAAATGTGCAGTGAAATGAAAGATTACCCACAGTCCAACAATAAGAGCAATAAAAATAATTAATAACACACACAATCATAAACCAACACCAAACAAACAGAAACATCCATCACAGTGAGTCTCCTCCAGTCACCTCCTCACTGTGATGGAAGGCCAGAATGTATTTTCTCTTCCCCTGCCGTCTTCTCCCGCAGTCAGGCTGTTGAAGTTGCCAAGTTCCAGGCCGTGCCGGACGGTGAAAGGTCCGCAGCGGGCCGACCCAAGCCCCGTGATCTGGGGCGGGCGAAGACGCCGCCGCTGCCGCTGTTGCTAAAAGTCGGGGCGGTCGTGGCTCCCGACATTGAAGCCCCCGCCGAGCAGAGAAAATCCCGCGGCCTATTTCAGGCCGCGCCGGATGGTGAAAAGTCTGCGGCGGGCCGACCCAAGCCCCGCGATTCGGGGCGGGCAAAGACGCTGCCGCTGCCGCTGCCGCTGCCGCTGCCGCTGCCGCTGCCGGAGCTCCTGATGTCGGCCCTCACCCAGGGCAGGGCCTGCGGGCTTCCGACATCCCCGCGGCAGGAGACTACACAGGCGAGTCCCAGGTGGAGGCCGCCAGCTCCAGGTGCATGGCCGATGGTAGGCCGCAGCGGGATCGGAGACACGGCCCAGAAACAAAAGGTCGCGTCTCCGTTCGGAAGAGACAATTTTACATTTACAGTTCCCATTCCACCCCCCCCCCCTCATAGTACACAACCCCAAAAAACTACAATCAAGACACTACAATCAAGACAAAAAAACAACATAAAAACACAAAGAAAGACGGACTGCGGATGCAGACTGGATGGGCCGAAGGGCCTGTTCCCGCACTGTATTTCCAAACTAAACTAAATATCTCTTTAGATTTTACTGTGGAAGAGAACATGGTGGCTTTGGAATTGAGGCAAATGTGTTGTTACGTCTTGGACCATGTGCAATATATCAAAGAATAGCTATTGGCAGTCCTAAAGCATATTATGGTGGATAAATTCTCAGGGTCTGACCAAGTACAACCTCGGACATTATTGGAAACTAAGGAAGAAATTGTGGTGCTCCTTGCGAAAATATTTATCCACAGGTTAAGTTGAGGAAGGTACAAAAACACCTTTAAAAGACATTTGGGGAAGCACGTGGTTTACTTCAATTGTTTTTCATTCTCGTCATTGTTTTCAAAACTATTCCTCTCTCTGTAATCTTCATGACTCTTAACAACATTGACATACAGAGGGATCTTGGGGTCCAAGTCTATAACTTCCCAAAGATAAACACAAAAAGCTGGAGTAACTCAGCGGGTCAGGCAGCATCTCTGGAGAGAAGGAATGGGTGACATTTCAGGGCAAGACCCTTCTTCAGCGAAGTGGCGCAGTGGTAAAGTTGCTGCCTTACAGCGCCAGGGACCCGGGTTCTGTTTGTACGGAGTGTGTACGTTCTCCCTGTGATCGCGTGGGTTTTTTCTGGCTGCGCTAGTTTCCTCCCACACTTCAAAGACGTACAGGTTTGTAGGTTAATTGGCTTCTGAAAATTTTCTTTAGTGTGTAGGATAGAACCAGTATACGGTCAGTGCGGACTTGTTGGGCTGACCCACTGTTTTTACTAGTGGGTATTAGCTACAGGGAGAGACATGGATTGTATTCTCTTGAAACAATCAGAGGCTATGGGGAGAAGGCAGGAGAATGGGGTTAGAAACATAGAAACAGAAAATAGGTGCAGGAGTAGGCCATTTGGCCCTTCGAGCCAGCACTGCCATTCAACGTGATCATGGCTGATCATCCACATTCAGTACCCCATTCCTGCCTTCTCCCCATGATCCTTGATTACGCTAGCGCTAAGAGCTCCATCTAACTCTCTTTTGAATGCATCCAGTGAATCGGCGATCACTGCCTTCTGACGCAGAGAATTCCACAGATTCACAACTCTCTGGGTGAAAAAGTTTTTCCTCATCTCAGTTCTAAATGGCCTACCCTTTATTCTTAAACTGTGGCCCCTGGTTCTGGACTCCCCCAACATCAGGAACATGTTTCCTGCTTCTAGCTTGTCCAATCCCTTAATAATTTTATACGTTTCTATAAAATCCCCTCTCATCCTAAATTCCAGTGAATACAAGCCCAGTCATTCCATTCTTTCATCATGTGACAGCCCCGCCATCCCGAGAATTAACCTTGTGAACCTACGCTGCACTCCCTCAATAGCAAGAACATCCTTCCTCAAATTAGGAGACCAAAACTGCACTCAATACTCCAGGTGTGGTCTCACCAGGGCCCTGCACAACTGCAGAAGGACCTCTTTGTTCCTATACTCAAATCCTCTCATTGTGAAGGCCAACATGCCGTTAGCTTTCTTCACTGCCTGCTGTACCTGCATGCTTACTTTCAGTAGGAGGGAGAGATAGATGAGCCATGATTGAATGGCAGAGTAGACTTGATGGGCCGAATGGCCCAATTCTACTCCTATTCCTTGTGAATGCCAGAGGTTGTGAAGAGACCTGAAAGACATGTATAAAATTATGAAAATTATAGATAAGTTAGACAGCCAGATCCTTTTTCGAAGGATCGAAAAGTCAAATACTAGAGGGCATAGCTTTAACACAAGATGGGCAAAGTTTAAAGGAGATGTGCAGGACAAGCCTTTTACACAGAGGTTGGAAAGTGCCTGGAATTCACAGGTGGAGGTGGCGGTTGAGGCAAATACGATATTGGTGTTTCAGAGACTTTCGGTTAAACATATGGATATGCAGGAAATGGAGGGATAATGTATTATGTGCAGGCAGATAACAGTTTGGGCTTGGCATCATGTTCGGCACAGACGTTTTGGGCCGAAGGGCCTGTCCCCGTTCTGTTCCATTCTATGCTCTCTGCGGCACTCACACTCCTCCACCAGAGGAACTCTTGCACATCCTTGATATTAAGCCCTCCACCATTAGTACAGGTGCCCTAAGGTGTCAAATCCCAAAGCTTTGAAAATCTCTTCCTAATCCTCTCTACTTTTCTGTGTCGCCTCAACATGCTCCTTAAAACCTATTTTAATCTCATTTGCTCGAAATCTCTTTATGTGAGGCAGTGTCAAATTTCGACATATTCCCTGTGAAGATCTTTGGGTCATGGACATGTTTAAGAAACATTTAGGCAGGTACATGGATAGGACAGGTTCAGAGGGATATGGGGCAAACACAGGCAGGTGGGACGAGTGTAGATGGGACATGTTGGCCGGTGTGGGCAAGTTAGGCCAAGGGGCCTGCTTCCACACTGTAAGACTCTATGACTCTAGGGATTATCAATAATCTCATAGTGTTCAGTATTTTCTGGGAAGTTAAGATATTTTGAAATCTTGCATGGTTTTGATGTGGGGATGATGATTTGCCCATTCAGACAAGAGAGAAGCTACATCTTCGGACTAGCAATTCTCAGGAAATTCAAGCACTATCAAAGAATTACCTGGTGACATAATCACAGTTTACAGTGATCTTCGCCATTCTTTACGTAATGTGACTGCGCTTACTCATTTGACAAAAGGCTTTAAGAATAGACTAGAGTTGGGACGTCCAAAGTTTCTTAATTACTATTATTGTTATTGCAGCCGTATCAATTTGGAGAGCTAACGTGACTGCAAATTATACTCCCAGTTCTCGCGCTAATGCTCATCTCCTCAACATCTCTTCACCAGCGCTGGAAGAGAGAGATCAGGAGGGATGTAGATGGATTGAGAGGGCTGGGGGGAAACAAAAGATGGAAGGGGCTGGGAGAGACTGGAGACGGAGTGGACAGGGGGTGAGGTGGGGAAACATTTAATAGGAATCTGAGGGGTAACCTTTTCACACAAAGGGTGGTGGGTCTATGGAAAGAGCTGCCGGAGGAGGTAGTTGAGGCAGGTACTATTGCCACATTCAAGAAGCAATTAGACGTGTACATGGAAAGGACAGGTTAAGAGGGATATGTGCCAAATACAGGCAGGTGGGACTAATGTAGATGGGACACGTTGGTTGGTGTGGGCGAGTTGGGCCAAAGGGCCTGTTTCCATGCTGTATGACTCCATGACTATGACTATGATCAGGGAGATGGAGACATCTGGGGATAGTCTGGCATTGGAGACGTCAAGAGAGAAAACAAAGACGGAGAGGTTTAGTTGATGTGCAGGAAAGAAGTGCAGATGCCGGTTTAAACCGAAGACAGGCACAAAAAGCCGGAGTAACTCAGCAGGTCAGACTGCATCTCTGGAGTAAAGGAATAGGTGACGTTCTAGGTCTGATAAGGGCCTCGACCCAAAGCGTCACCTATTCCTTTTCTCCAGAGATGCTGTCTGACCCGCTGAGTTACTCCAACTTTTTGTGTCTATCTGAGATTTAGTTTAGTTTAGTTTATTGTCATGAAAAGTGAAAAGCTTTTTGTTGCGTGCTAACCAGGCGGAAAGACTAGACGTGATTACAATCGAGTCTTCCACAGCGTTCAGATGCAGGATAAAAGTTAGAAATTTTGGTGAGCAGAAAATAAAGTAAGAAATGCTGCTGTTGGAGTAGAGGTTTAAAAGAGTGGAGCGATTGTAGAAATATAGAAACATATAAAATAGGTGCAGGAGTAGGTCATTCGGCCCTTTGAGCCAGCACCACCATTCAATAGGATCATGGCTGATCATCCAAAATCAGTATCCCGTTCCTGATTTCTCCCCATATCCCTTGATTCCATTAGCACTAAGAGCTATATCTACGTAACTCTCTCTTGAATACATCCAGCGGATTGGCCTCTGGGTGATAAAGTTTTTCCTCATCTAATGAGTGATTCCAGGTCCACTACTGGGAACTGGCATGCAGAGAGTCACGTGGCTTGGGAGCCATCTTGGATTGGAACCAAGGGAGAGACTGGAGATGGAGAGGTCTGAGGAGATGGAAAGAGTAGAGAACAAATTGCTGGTCAGTCTGAAGAAGGAGATTTATGGTTGTAAAACCAATATGAACATTTAAACCAGAAAGATGATATGATATTTGCATACTCCAATGTACCACAGAATTGGAAAATGTTTTGGCAATAAAGTATATGGCGAGATTGCAGGTGTCAACCCAATATAAAATCGAGTGATCGATTAAGATTTACAAAAGGACTTTTTTTTTTCAGCAGAACTCTACCGAAATATATCACTGCTGATATAGGAAAAGCATTGTTTAGTTTAGTTTAGAGATACAGCGTGGAAACAGGCCCCTCGGCCCACCGAGTCTGCACCGACCAGCGACCCCCACACACTAACATCATCCTACACACACTAGGGACAAAAATAAACTTTACCGAAGCCAATTAACCAACAAACCTGTACGTCTTTGGAATGTGGGAGGAAACCGGAGCACCCGGAGAAAACCCACGCCGTCACAGGGGAAACGTACAAACTCAGTACATACAGAACCCCCTTAGTGGGGATCGAACCCAGGCCTCTGGCGCTGTAAGGCAGTAGCTCTACCGCTTGAATAATAAATGTTTGGAAGTGTTTAGCTTTAAGGTGCAAGGAGCTGACCGGAATCAATTGGTTTTAAATGGTGCCAATTAGAAATCATTTTCTAAGTGCATCACTGTTGCAAGACATTGTCTACATTAGGAATCAAGTGTGCAGGCAAGAGTCACCACAGTGAGGAGGGCCAACAGTGCCTTCTGTTGGAGGGAGGGAGAATTGCAGCCTCCTGGCAGATGGATCAGCAAGCCGAGGCTCTGCTGTTTCAATTGTTCCTGTGTCCATCCACACCCTCGAGATGTCAGTCAGCTCACTGTCGGTACTCTTGAAACACTTGTCTAGTGCTCCGGCAACTGGGGCTGCTCATTCACCTGTGAAAACGTCGTTTCACCAAGAGAGAAAATTAACAGCAGGTTTTTTTTTTTTCCCTTCACTGATCATTGCTTGTGTCCTTTTTGAACTTAATTTTTGCCAGAAGTCAATGTAATTTGGCGACTATTTGTCACTGTCACTCTCAGCGTGTTCCGCTGCACTGCGAGGTTCCGCCTTTCTGACAAGAGTTGACATTCGGAAGAAGGCAGGCTGAGTAATGAGAATTGAATGAAAGAATGAAAGACTGTCTCTTTTCCCAATTTATGCTTTTTTTTTTGTTCTTGAACAATGATGATCAATTAATCTCCAATTTAAACAAAAAAGTATTATTGAACAGAGTAATTTGATAAGAAATGTGCTCCGATTTTAAATTCCCCACTTTAATTCCAAAACATGAGTCTTATACACAATATTGGCTATTAAAACTGGAAAAGGCCCAATTTTAACATTGCAGATATCAGATAACACATATTAAATCAAAATATAGATAGACTTCCAAAAAAAAATGTTTCCATTGATCTTTTGGCTGGTATTTATATTGGTTAGGTCTTGGATAATTTGTTGTTTTTATTGTATATTAATATTAAGATAAAACATACGGAAATGCTCCTTAATAAATTGTACTCTTCCCGACTTAATTTCTAAAGTCAATAATTAGATAATTATTAGGTGCATCTGGAACTGAGCACAGGGAAATGCAATTTGTCATGTGATAAATTCCAGCAGGTTTTACTGAGGGAAACACCCTGCTTTGAATTCTTTAGATATTGCACTTTATTAAAATATGATTTCTGTTGCCCTGGTTGTCAGGATATCTGTAATTTACACATCCGAGAAGCTGTGGCATACGGCCACTTTTGCAGGAATCCAAAACATAGACGGAAGCAAAGTGTTGGCGGAATTTCCACAGTCACAAGTTATGGATTGTTTCACTGCTGTTTGTTATCCGAGAAGATTTTTGGAGTTGCTATTGCTGAAAGTAATGGAGGCCTTTGTTGTTTGAATCTACTTGCTTGGCTTAAGCGAGGCTAACTTGGGCATGAACTTGTGTCCTTTCACACAGAGACTCCTTATCACTGTGTACCTCCATGGTTCAATGGTGCTTTTGGTGGGTTGCACATGCGAAGTGAAGACGCACTGTGAAAGTCTTCTCTTACAAACAGTCCAGTAGAGTATTGGCCCTGGAGAAGGTCCAAGGGAGGTTTACGGGAATGATCCCAGGAATGATTGGGTGAACATATGATGAGCCTTTGATGGCACTGGGCCTACACTCACGAGAATTTAAAAAGAATGAGGAAGGACCTCATAGAAATGTACCAAATAATGAAAGGCTTGGATAGAGTGGATGTTGAGAGGATGTTTCCACTAGTGGGAGAGTCTAGGACCCGAGGGTTCAGCCTCAGAATAAAAGGACATACCTTTAGGAAGGTGTTGAGGAGGAATTTTGTTAGTGAATCTGTGGAATTCATTGCAACAGATGGTTGTGGAGGCGAAGTCAATGGATTTGTTAAGGCGGAGATGAACAGATTCATGATTAGTAAGGATGTCAGGGGTTACGGGGTGAAGGCAGGTGAATGAGAGGGAAAGATAGACCATCCACGATTAGCAATTGTACAGAAATAGTCTACTGAGCCCGCGTGCATGTTTTGGTGCCATTTTCCAAGTCCAATCCCCGCTCCAGTGGTTATGATCGGTTTCGGATTCAGGCAAGCCCCAGGCTGCTGTGGGGCCTCCAGCCATCGCCTTCCTTGGTCGACCAGCAACCAATGTCCACTCCTGGCCCGTCCACCTTTGTGCGGCTCCTGCAGCCGACCGTGAAGGTGCGGTAGACCAGACCCCGGTTCCCTCTCTTCTCCTTCTGGCCTCACTCCTCCTCTGTCACGTCCGTCTTCCTCGCTGGTTCCATCATCCCGGTCTCAGGTCTTTGGGAGACGAGCAGTGGGATCGACTGCCAGGCCCGCTGGGCGCTCCGAGCATTGGCCGGCTCAGCGGCTCCCCCTGCAGGCCACGGTCCACCAGGTCTTGTGGCCGGACAATTTTTCTAAGGCAGAGATAGATAGATTCTTGATTAGTACGGGTGTCAGGGATTATGGGGCGAAGGCAGGGGAATGGGGTTAGGAGGGAGAGATAGATCAGCCATGATTGAATGGCGGAGTAGACTTGATGGTCCAAATTGCCTAATTCTGCTCCACTTGTGACTTTATTACACAGTCTGCTGGCTAACGGGATAAAGGGAGTGACTTTAATGTGAACGTGTCAATCCGATCAGTTTTCTGTCCCATTGATTTTGCCCTCACTTTCCCCAAGTTTATATGGAATATCCTAGTGCTTTCAGGTTTAGTTTAGTTTTTAGTTCAGAGATTCATCGCAAAAACAGGCCCTTCAGCCCACCGATTCTGCTCCGACCAACAATCCCCGTATGCTAGCACTATCCTACACGCTAGGGACTGCTTACAATCTTTACCAAAGTCGATTAACCTACAAACCAGTACGTCTGTGGATTGCGGGAGGAAACCGGAGCACCCGGAGAAAACCCACGCAGGTCACATAGAAACATAAAAACATAGAAAATAGGTGCAGGAGTAGGCCATTCGGCCCTTCGAGCCTGCACCGCCATTCAATATGATCATGGCTGATCATCCAACTCAGTATCCCGTACCTGCCTTCTCTCCATACCCCCTGATCCCTTTAGCCACAAGGGCCACATCTAACTCCCTCTTAAATATAGCCAATGAACTGGCCTCAACTACCTTCTGTGGCAGAGAATTCCACAGATTCACCACTCTCTGTGTGAAAAAAAACATTCTCATCTCGGTCCTAAAAGACTTCCCCCTTATCCTTAAACTGTGACCCCTTGTTCTGGACTTCCCCAACATCGGGAACAATCTTCCTGCATCTAGGCTGTCCAACCCCTCAAGAATTTTGTAAGTTTCTATAAGATCCCCCCTCAATCTTCTAAATTCCAGTCACGGGGAGAACGTACAAATTCTGCGCAAACAGCACCCGCAGTCGGGATCGAACCCGGGTCTCTGGCGCTGTAAGGCAGCAACTCTACCGCCGCGCCACCGTACTGCCGTTCCACCAGTCTGAAGAAGGGTCCCAACCTGAAACATCACCGATCCGTGTCCTCCAGCGATGCTGCCTGGCCCGCTGAGTTACTCCAGCCCTTTGTGTTCTCGGCAAGATTCCAGCACCTGCGGTTCCGTGTATCTCCAGGTGCTCCATCCGGTGGGCTAACTGAGAACTGACATGGCCAACGAAACAATATCATGCGTTACTGATATTTACACATTATATCCTATTTAAGCTTGCAAATCTTCCTTTAGCAACGGATTCCTGCCCGGAGGCAGCCCTGCAGACAGAAAACAAAGGATGTGCAGCGCAAATCAGCAAGGCGTGTTCTTTAACATTGAAATTCCTTAGTTCGATCCTGTTTTTAATACCCAAATCTTTGACCATATTTTCACTAGGAGCAGTGATAAAGAGCAAAACAAAAGGGGAACTCCAGAGATGAGTAATGTTCATGATGGCTGCGTTGAGTTAAATATACTGGATTGCCTTTTAAGTGAGTTTTTAATTACATACCATTGAGGTGACTAGATGCTGGGAGAGGGTGGGAACAAACTGCCTTTTCATTTCACGCAAACTTTTCCATTTTGCGAGGAAGAATCGAGGAGTAGAATATTATTGAAATGGTAGGGGCCTATTAATTGTTGGTGGTCGGAAAGATCTGGGTTTCCCCTTGCAAGGCACATAGAAAGACAGCGAGCCTGCACAGCAAGTAATTGGGAGATGAATGGGAAGCTCCGCCTTCATAACAAGGGGGGTGGACTCGTGCTACAGTTGAACAGGGCTTTGTTGAGATCCCATCTGGAGAACTGTCTACTGTTTTGGTGTCCTTAATTTAAAAAAATGGATACAGTCGACGAAGGGACGGTTAAGCAAGGTTTCAAAAGGTCGCAAAGCGCTGGAGCAACTCAGCAGATCGGGCAGAATCCCTGGAGAGGTGACCTTTCCAGTCGAGACCCTCCTTCAGACCACCTGCATCTGCAGTTCTTTCACGACCTGCGATGTTACTCCAGCGCCTTGTGTCCTTTTGTGTATTAACTGACATCTGCAGTTCTTTGTTGACCTGCTGAGTTACTCCATTCATACCTCACGCTGCCTCGGCAAGGCCAGCAGCATAATCAAGGACGAGTCGCACCCTGGCCACTCCCTCCTCTCCCCTCTCCCATCAGGCAAAAGGTATAGAAGTGTGAAAACGCACACCCCCAGATTCAGGGACAGTTTCTTCCCGGCTGTTATCGGGCAACTGAATCATCCTACCGCAACCAGAGAGCAGTCCTGAACTACCATCTACCTCATAGGTGACCCTCGGGACTACCTTTATTTGCTGGCTTTACCTTGCACTAAACGTTGCTCCCTTATCATGTACCTACACACTGTAATGGCTCGATTGGTATCATGTATTGTCTTTCTGCTGACTGGATAGCACGCAACAAAAACCTTTCACTGTACCTCGGTACATGGGACTATAAACTGAACTGAACTGAACTGAACAGCACGTTGTGTCCTTTTGTGTAATAACCAGCATCTGCCGTTCTCTGTTTCATCGTGAAGCAAAGTTGAGCTGATTGATTCCTAGGATGAGATAAATCAGCCATGAGGAAAGGTGGATCAGAATGAATTTGTACTTTGAGTGCTAAAGTTATAAATTCCCATGTTTTTTCCCCCCTATCTATGGCTGCCTTTTAAGCTGATGATGCACAGCTGGTATGGGGAACACTGTGTCAAGGTTTGATGGCAAATGTTCTAATGTTCGTGTGGCAAAGAAACTGTTGCTGAGAGCTTTCCTTACAGCTCCAGAAGTGAACTGCACCTTTTTCATTGTATCACAATTCTTGGTGCAAGCTACCCTCATCCTGCACAAAATGATTTTTTGAGAAACTTCATGGACCCTCGGACTATCTTTGACTGGCTTTACCGTGCACTAAACGTTATCCCTTTATCATGCATCTGTATACTGTGGATGGCTCGATTGTAATCATGTATTGTCTTTCCGCTGGCTGGTTAGCACGCTACAAAAGCTTTTCACTTTACCTCGGTACCACATGACATTAAATTAAACTGAACTGATTTTTTGGGCAGGCATTTTTTTGGGCATTGTTAACACAGATGATACGTAACTAACTTATAATAGACAATAGACAATAGGTGCAGGAGGAGGCCATTCGGCCCTTCGAGCCAGCACCGCCATTCAATGTGATCATGGCTGATCATTCTCAATCAGTACCCCGTTCCTGCCTTCTCCCCATACACCCTGACACCACTATCCTTAAGAGCTCTATCCAGCTCTCTCTTGAATGCATTCAGAGAATTGGCATCCACTGCCTTCTGAGGCAGAGAATGCCACAGATTCACAACTCTCTGACTGAAAAAGTTTTTCCTCATCTCAGTTCTATGTGGCCCCTTGTTCTGGACCCCCCCAACATTGGGAACATGTTTCCTGCCTCTAACGTGTCCAACCCCTTAATAATCTTATACGTTTCGATAAGATCTCCTCTCATCCTTCTAAATTCCAGTGTATACAAGCCTAGTCGCTCCAGTCTTTCAACATATGATAGTCCCGCCATTCTGGGAATTAACCTAGTAAACCTACGCTGCACGCCCTCAATAGCAAGAATATCCTTCCTCAAATTATAGAGAGAAGATAATTATTTTTGAATGTTTACATAGATCTCTTAAGGATTTCCAGTCACATTACATTTACCTTGTCAAAAGATGAAGTTGGCAACAAGTTTTGCCTGATAAATACTTAAAGATGACCAACAAACCCACTACCCAGAACACAGACAGGATATTTAATGCCCGTAGCTATTGGCATAAAGTCGAAAGCCATGGATTTGAACCACAAGAAAGACAGGGCAGCACAGTGGTGCAGCGGTAGAGTTGCTGCCTTACAGCACCAGGGACCCGGGTTCGATCCTGACTACGGGGTGCTGTCTGTACGGAGTTTGTACGTTCACCCCGTGACTTGCGTGGGTTTTCTCCGGTTTCCTCCCACACTCGAAAGATGTACAAGTATGTAGGTTAATTGGCTTTGTATAATTGTAAATCTCGGGTGTGCAGGGTAGTGTTAGTCTGCGGGCATCGCTGGTCGGCGCGGACTCAGTGGGCCGAAGGGCCCCGTTTTTCCACGCTGCATCTCTAAACTGAACAAAACAAAACTCAACGAAACTAAACTAAAATACATTCCAGAAAGTGACTTGGCTGCTAAAAGTGTAAAGGGTCCATTTTAAACAATGTGGCGTGATGATCAGTTGGAATGAGATCACTTTGAAGACAGGAGTAGAAATTACCAAGTAACATATCACGGACCCCTGCTGGAGTTTTGTGAGATGCTTTGTTCTTATTCCAAACTGCCAGCACACTCAAAACAGAAAAACAGAAATAATTCTGTCAATTTTACTTTGTCTCTGGGTGGCACACTAAGAACTTCAAAACAAAAAAAAACTTGCTGTTCTCAACCTGTGAAGGTTTATTCTATAATGAGCGAGAAGGCAGACACAATGATCAGAGGTTAAATCTAATGAAACAACTCTGTATTTTATTAGTAAAATGTATGCTAAAGAAATACCAGGTTGCATTGATTTTCTCACCTATTAACAACAAGAAGGAACTTACAACGTCAATACATAGAAACATAGAAAATAGGTGCAGGAGTAAGCCATTCGGCCCTTCGAGCCAGCACCGCCATCCAATATGATCATGGCTGATCATCCAAAATCAGTACCCCATTCCTGCTTTCCCCCCATATCCCTTGATTCCGTTAGCCCCAAGAGCTATATCTAACTATCTCTTGAAAACATCCAGTGAATTGGTCTCCACTGCCTTCTGTGGCAGAGAATTCCACAGATTCACAACTCTCTGGGTGAAAAGATTTTTCCTCATCTCATTCCTAAATGGCCTCCCCCTTATTCTTAAACTGTGACCCCCTGGTTCTCGACTCCCCCAACATGGGGAATATTTTTCCAGCGCCAACATCGGGAACATTTTTCCTGCAGCCACAACTTGGATGCATTGATGCTTTTGCGATTGGTTATTAAATCTGCTCTAGACACAATTACCCATAGATATCTTCAGATGCTATAATTGCACCTAGATAAAATACAGGTTTGGTCCTTATGTAAAGGCCCGCTAGCTAATTTCTCTCTGAATGTTATACTCTGTCAAGTTTCTCAACTGTGTCATGACCACAGTGAGTCCAGTAATCATTTTGTGCCGTCTTGATAGAAAATTAACAGTTAAGTCACCATGCAAGACGAAAGATGTTGTCAAGTTGGAAAGGGCACAGAAAAGATTAACGAGGATGTTGCCAGGACTGGAGGGTCTGAGCTGTAGGGAAAGGTTGAGTAGGCTGGGACTCTATTCCTTGAAGGGCAGGAAGATAAACGGTGATCTTATAGAAGTGTATAAAATCGTGAGAGGTATAGATCGGGTAGATGCACAAAGTCTCTTGCTCAGACTAGGTGAGTCGAGGACCAGAGGTTTAAGGTGAAGAAAAGATTTAATAGGAATCTGAGGGGTGACTATTTCACACAAAGGGTGGTGGGTGTATGGAACAAGCTGCCGGAGGAGGTAGTTGAGGCAGGGACTATCCCAACATTTAAGAAACAATTGGACAGGTACATGGATAGGACAGGTTTGGAGGGATATGGGCCAAATACGGGCAGATGGGACTAGTGCAGCTGGGACATGTTGGAGGTGTGGGCAAGTTGGGCCAAAGGTCATGTTTCCATGCTGTATCACTCTATGACTATGACTCTATGTCAACGATTTGTAACATCCAAATCAAATCCGATTCTGTCCTCATCTTCACCTGGAGAACCATCTCCAGTCAGTTGCAATCTAACAACAGTAACCTTGTTTTCTTCTGTTGCTGGTTGCAATGAAAGATCTCAGACCTGAAATGTTAATTCTGTTTCTCTTTCTAAAGATGCAGTCTGACTTGTTCAGTGTTTCAGCTGATATTATTGCTGAGGTGCAGTTCATGGAAGGCAATTGAATTGAATTTCAAAAGGAAGAACGAAATGAACGGGTGTTACAAATAATGCCACCAACTGGGATGACATTTTTGGCAAAGGTTTTTAATAATATTAAAGAATGTTTTCTGAGATCTTTAAATAAATTCAAGCAATTTTCAACTGAAATGGAAGTAATTTTCTGTTTTGGGTTTCTGTAAGGAACTGCAGGTTTACACCAAAGATAGGCACAAAATGCTGGAGTAACTCAGTGGGCCAGGCAGCATCTCTGGAGAGAAGGAATGGGTGACGTTTCAGGTTGAGTCTGAAGAAGGGTCTCGACCCGAAAAATCATCCATTCCTTCTCTCCAGAGATGCTGCCTGTCCCACTGAGCCACTCCAGCATTTTGTGCCTAATTTTCTGTTTTACTATTTTACTAAATTAATTGAGGACCAGAAAACAGCTTTAAAGTAATGCACAAAATACATGGAGCCTAGGGTGGATTGAGAGAAAAAACTATTCAAATGTAGGGAATGGTGAGGATAATTGAGTGGCACTTTCTATACAACACACCCATTGCAATTCATCTCTGTCTTAAATCAATGTACTCTGAAATGTGGATGCTCAGCGGTAGAGTTGCTGCCTTACAGCGCTTGCCGCGCCGGAGTCCTGGGTTTGATCACGATTACGGGTGCTGTCTGCACGGAGTTTGTACGTTCTCCCTAAGACCTGCATGGGTTTTCGCTGAGATCTTCGGTCTCCTCCCACACTCCAAAGACGTATAGGTTAATTGGCTTGGTGTGTGTGTAAATTGGCCCTAGTGTGTGCAGGATAGTGTTAATGTGCGGGGATCGCTGGTTGGCATGGACTTGGTGGGCATAAAGGGGCTGTTTCCGCGCTGTACCTCTAAACTAAACTAGGTTGCAGAGCAACATTTTCATCTCACAAATATTTGATTACATACATTCTGGATTAAAGGAATTGATATCTAGTAAGGTTAATTTCGTCAGAGTTGTTATGAAGAAAGATCTGCTTGAAGTATCAGCTCCGCTTATTCTTTCCACTGATGCTGCCTGGCTTGCTGGCTACTTCCTGCATTTTCTGTGTTTATTTCAGGCCTCTAGCATCTGTAGATTGTTGCATTTTTACACTTATGGGCGGTGGGTGTAAGGAACAAGCTGCCGGAGGAGGTAGTTGAGGTAGGTACTATCGCAATGTTTAAAAAAACATAGACTGGTACATGGATAGGACAGGTTTAGAGGGATATGGGCCAAACACAGGCAGGTGGGACTAGTGTCGATGGAACATGTTGGTCGGTGTGGACAAGTTGGGCCGAAGGGCCTGTTTCCACGCTGTATGACTCAATGACTAACAGATGGTAAAACATTTTGTAGCTTATGAAAAGTGCTATCTCTAGTCAGATTCTTCCTTTCAAAACAATTCCTACCAGTAATATGTCTGGCAATTATGTAAAAACAAAACTTTGTTGGCAAGGTATTAAGTAATTAGAAACAAGCAAGTTTTTTCTTGTGATCTAATACACAAGTCAAATCTTTAGAAGCATGTTACTCTTATCTTCAGAATGTACGGAATTATCATTAACCAAAACCGATATATATTGGGAAGGATTTTCAAAATAGATATTGCCAAATATCTTCTGAAAATATCGTGACACAAGAAAATTGTATGGGTATTAGGATTTTTCAATTATTTAGCACTGTGCCATTGATTATTTATAAATTTGTTTGTTTTATCATATCATATCATATATATACAGCCAGAAACAGGCCTTTTCGGCCCTCCAAATCCGTGCCGCCCAGCGATCCCCGTACTTCAAATGAGTTTAGTTTAGTTCAGTCCAGAGATACAGCACAGAAACAGGCCCTTCGGCCCACTGAGTCTGCGCCGGCCAGTGATCCCCGCACACTTACACTGCCCCACACGCACAAGGGACAATTTTTACATCTGCCCAGCCAATTAACCTACAAACCTGTACGTCTTTGGAGTGTGGGAGGAAACTGGAGATCTCGGAGAAAACCCACGTAGGTCACGGGGAGAACGTACAAACTCCATGCAGACAGCACCTGCAGGCAAGATCAAACCTGGGTCTCTGGCGCCGTAAGGCAGCAACTCTACCGCTGCGCCATTGGCGGCACGGTGGCGCAGCGGTAGAGTTGCTGCCTTACAGCGAATGCAGCGCCGCAGATTCAGGTTCGATCTTGACTACGAGTGCTATACTGTACGGAGTTTGTACGTTCTCCCCGTGACCTGCGTGGGTTTTCTCCGAGATCTTCGGTTTCCTCCCACATTCCAAAGACGTACAGGTATGTAGGTTAATTGGCTGGGTAAATGTAAAAATTGTCCCTAGTGGGTGTAGGATAGTGTTAATGTGCGGGGATCGCTGGGCGGCGTGGACCCGGTGGGCCGAAGGGCCTGTGTCTGCGCTGTATCTCTAAAAAAAAATCTAAAGTACTTCTGATCTTTGTTCCATAACATAGAGTTTATAAGACTCTCACCTGACAATTACTGCCTCGTCTTCCTTTGGGCAAAGCATTGACTTCACCTCTCACGTTCTCCATGATAGCCAAGGACAGGCTCCAATCCAGAGAAACCAGGAAGGAACAGGTTTAATTGCTGTTCTGCCCGAGCTTAGCTTACCGTATTCATGATAGTATGGCAATTGCCTACTGCATCCTCTTGGCAAGTACCATGATTGATCATGGCTCTTCCTTCAGACTCCAACTGCTGAAAACTATGTACGATGTCAGCTGGCAAGGCACAACTGAGCTCGATATTGGTGCCTTCCCTGGTAAACACCCTGAGGTCTAATAGCAAGCCAACTAAGGCATGATGTTGGATTCCCAAGCAAAGTTCATAAGTTCATAAGTTCTAGGAGCAAAATTAGGCCATTCGTCCCACCAAGTCTATTCTACCATTCAATCATGGCTGATCTAACCTTCCCTCTTAACCCCATTCTCCTGCCCCCCCCATAACCCCTGACACCCGTACTAATCAAGAATCTGCCAATCCCCGCTTGGCCTCCACACCCTTCTGTGGCATTGAATTCCACCGATTCACCACCAATTGACTAAATAAATCCCAGCTGTGGACAGGCAACTGAACCACCCTACTACAACCAGAGAGCAGTGCTGAACTACTATCTACCTCTTTGATGTCCCTCGGACTATCCTTGACCAGACTTTGCTTGCTTTAGCTTGCACTAAACATTATCAACGTGATTGAGAATGATCAGCCATGATCACATTGAATGGTGGTGCTGGCTCGAAGGGCCGAATGGCCTACTCCTGCACCTATTGTCTATTGTATATTGTCTATCCCCTTATCATGTATCTAAGCACTGTAGTTGGATTATTCGACATGTATTGTTTATCATGTATCTGTACACTGTTGATGGCTTGATAGTAATCATGTGTTGTCTTTCTGCTGACTGGTTAGCACGCAACAAAAAGCTTTTCACTGCACCTTGGTACACGTGACAATAAACTGAGCTGAACTTCTCATCTCCTTGCTATAGGTACGTCCTTTTGTTCTGAGGCTGTGGCCTCTGGTCGTAGACTCTCCCACTAATGGAAACATCCTCTCCCACATTCACTCTATTTAAGTAATGGGAGGCTACTATTTTCTCTTGTACATTTCTGGGAAAAGGTCGAAAAATAAATGGGTTTCTCTATAATTTGTGGGTGTTTAATTTATTGGTGGTTTAAGATCTCAAGTGCGCCTAAAATCAAAATGGAATTGCCACACAATGCATCCTGTTGTCACGGGGAAAAAACTAACCACATTAACTAACCACATCAGTCTGAAGAAGTTTATTCACAAAATGCTGGAGTAACTCAGCAGGTCAGGCAGCATCTCAGGAGAGAAGGAATGGGCGATGTTTGAAGAAGGGTCTCAACCCGAAACGTCACCCATTCCTTCTCTCCTGAGATGCTGCCTGACCCGCTGAGTTACTCTAGCATTTTGTTTCTACCTTTGATTTGAACCAGTGTCTGCAGTTATTTTCCAACCACATTAATTATCTTCATTTCTCTTATTTGCATATCATGATTCCACTGGGTAGTGAAAATATCTCTATCTCTCATTCCCACAGAATAAATAAAAGGCGTTCAAACTTTCTCCACAGGTAATGGTTTATTACAGAAGTTTTTACTCCTGCCGTTGTATCTTGATGTCGGACAGACTTGTCATCTTTTGCCACCTATCGGAGCAAGAGCTACTGAAACGTCAACTCCAGGGGTTTGCCTCCAGTATTCCTCGCGTTTTATTCAAACACTGGCCCTGTTCTTTGAGTGCAGATAGGGTTAGGGGCAGGAAAGTAGGGCCACTGACTCACAGCGCCAGAGACCCAGGTTCGATCCCCACCTCGGCTGCTGCCTACGTGGAGTTTGCACGTTCTCCTTGTGATCACACGAGATTCCTCTGGGTGATCCACTTTCCCCCCATATCCCAAAGATGTGCAGGTTTGTAGGTTTACTGGCCTTCTATAAATTGCCTCTCGTGTTGAGAATGAGTGTGAATGGGAGAGTGAACTTAGCGGGCCGAAGGGCCTTATTTCCCTCATGTAACCTCTCAATAAAACAATCACATCTCTGAAATCAATAGAAACATAGGTGCAGGAGGCGGCCATTTGGCCCTTCGACCCAGCACCGCCATTCATTGTGATCATGGCTGATCATCCACAATCAGTAACCTGTGCCTACCTTCTCCCCATATCCCTTGATTCCACTAGCAAGGAATGTAATAAAGGGAGGAATGTAATAAAGTTTTCAACCATTTGAGATTTTTCAGGGGCCATTTGTGTGATCTCTTCATAATCACGAGAGGATTAAAGAATTCACTTAATATTTTCTCCTTGCAAGTCGTGTCATGAGCCCTGTCAATGTCACTTCCTGTCATAGTTTGGGTTTTAGCAACAGCTTGCTTAGTAGGAATCATGTTAATCTAAAAGCAGCAGCGAAATTAAAAAAAAAAACAAGAATGATTACCGGATTATATAATGATCAGCTAAACCTTTCAGCATCCTACACTTGCTTGTCTACCAAGTGATGAGAGGTGAAAACTACACCCACACAGCTTCTGTAATATGTTCTATTTGTAAAGTCACCTCCCTTACACTTCAGCTTGCAGCAACTATGACCCATGAGCAATCGATGGAAGGTTACGTTACACAATGCTCCAATATTTCCTGACAGTGATTCATCCCTTTACCAAAGAAAGCCTGAGTTGACATTCAAAGTCAGGAAACTTTTATTTTTGTCACTCTGCTTATGACTCGTGTGCACCCGCATTACCTAAAACAAAACAAGATCAAGACAGATTTCTTAACTCATCGCACTGCGCCATGAGCTGTACAGGCCAGCTTTCCTGCTGATTTCCTTAATATTTCTCCACATATCTATCATGCAATGTGCTCCTTTGTAAAAAAAATATGTTTAAACACACTGCAGCTTCCGATATCTATATACTAAAACCGTCGTTTGTTTGTTTGTTTGTTCCTGAACTACAGCCAAGACGGTACACGATAGCATGACAGTTTTAGGCCCATCTTACTCGACGTCGTCCCTTTGGTGCTAATGGAAGGTTTCATTGAAATCGGTGTAATATTTTTAAAGTTATTCACATTTTAAAGTTTAAATCTATTTCCTCGGGAGGGGGAGAGAGGGAGGGGGGTGGAGGGAGGGAGGGGGGTGGAGGGAGGGAGGATAAAGTGGGTTGAGGGGGATGGAGTGAGGGGGAGGGGAAGGGGGAGGGGGAGGGGGGGAGGAGAGGGTACTGTGCCAATGCAGGAGAGGTTTGGGCCCAACGGGTCCACTTGGTCCAGTAACAAATAAAATAACAGAGAACAGTACAGGGTGGCCTGGTGGTACAGCGGTAAAGTTGCAGGTTTGTAGGTTAATTGGCTTCTGAAATTTGTCCCTTGCGCGTAGGATAGAATTAGCGTGAAAGGGTGATCGTTGGTCGGTGGGCCAAAGGGCCTGTTTCCATGCTGTATCTCTAAACTAAACTAAGCAAAACAAAACTTTGTTGGGGATCTAAGGGAGATTTTTTTTTCACCCAGTGTGTTGTTGAATTGAGAAACTTGCTGCCTGATGGGGCGGTGGAGGCAGAACCTCACACAACATTGAAGTAGCATCTAGTTGAGTGCTTGTACTCCCAAGGCACAGAAAGCTAGTGATTAAATCCTGGTGAAAAAGGATAAGTATTAATATGATACCTAATGGTCAGCATGGGTATAGTTGATCAAAGGGACCATTACTCTGCAGTAAGATTCTGACCCAATGCAATTCAGAAGCTGAGTCGAGAGTCAAGAATGTTTTTATTGTCATCTGTCCCAGACAGAACAATATAATACTTACTTGCAGCAGCACAACAGAATATGTAAACATAATACTCTGTAAACAACATAATAAACAAAAAGAAAGTTCAGTGTATATATACAGAAGAGAAACATACTGCAGAGTAACGGTCTCATTGATCCACTGTACCTATGCTGACCATAAGGTATTATGTTAATACTCATTCTTTTTCACCAGGACTTGGTCAATAGGTTTCTGTGTCTTGGGAGTTGCATGATTTTGTATATATTTTGGTTCGGGAAACCATGTATTGATATATTGTATTGATATATATACCATATATATATATACATATAGTACTGACATATATATATATGTATATTGTATTGACATGTCTTCAGCTGCTATTGATATATATATATATATATATATATATATATATATATATATATATATATATATCTTCTGCTGCTATTTATATATATGTGTATATATATATATATATATATATATATATATATATCTTCTGCTGCTATTTATATATATGTGTATATATATATATATATATATATATATATATATATATATAATAGCAGCTGAAGACACAGAATGCTGGAGTAGCCCCATGTATTAGGCAGCATCTCAGGAGAACAAGAGTAGGCGACGTTTCAAACGACCCATCTTCAGAATCATCCATGTTCCCCTGAGACGCTGCCTGACCCACTTCTTCTTTTGTAAACCAGCATCGTCAATTCCTTGTATCTCTGATCAATAGCAGCTACTGTGTAAAACAAACTGCTGGAGAAACTCAGTGGGCCAGATGGCATCCATGAGGGAAGTGGACAGAGGATGTTTCGGGTCGGGGAACCCTTCGTCAGTCCGATGAAAGTGTTATACTAATTGTTTGAGCAATTGAGGGTGAAGGTATCATTTTCTCAATGCAGGATGGGAGAGAGTGGGAAGCTGGCAGATGACTTGAGTAGAGTCATAGAGTCATAGAGTGATACAGTGTGGAAACAGGCCCTTCAGCCCAACTTGCCCACACCTGCCAACATGTCCCAGCTATACTTGTCCCACCTGCTCGCGTTTGATCCATATCTCTCCAAACCTGTCCTATCCATGTACCTGTCTAACTGCTTCTTAAATGTTGGGATAGTCTCAGCCTCAACTACCTCCTCTGGCAGCTTGTTCCAAACACCCACCACCCTTTGTGTGAAAAAGTTACCCCTCAGATTCCCATTAAATCTTTTCCCCTTCACTTTAAATCTCTGTTTAAAAGTAGAAAGAAGTGCCTTGATTTGTATAGCGTCCATTCTTTTATTCAGTACCCAACAAAGCAAGGCCGACTCTCAAAGAAACTTCTGAACAGTGGGAAGCTAGTTACACAGCTGCTTCTGAAACACTTAACCTGGCCCAAGTGTGGATTTCTAATGTACCAAATCACTTCCTATTCACTGCCATTGCATCAAGCTTCTGATCCAGGCATAACACTTGAATATATAATCTTGATTCAAACATACAATTTTCCTCAATTATTCATATTTTCAATGCTGAGCACACTGAATATCATTAGCACATTGCCTAATTTCACCCTTAGTGCAGCATGTTAGAAGACTGCTTTCTCACATTAACACCTTCCTGTAACAGGATGAAATTATGATCTAAGTCAATATGTGATCTTATCGGTTTTACCCTCCCAAATGCACCAAGGTGGATTGGGATAAAAGAAGGGTTTGCAGAACTTTGTGATATAAAGCTGGAAGTGTGTGCCTTATCCCTAGGGGCCTTGTAGCGAGGAAGCCTTGAAGCAGATTTAACTTAGACCTACATTTTTGGGCCTGCCTTGAGCAAACGCTGCATAAATCCATATGTTCGTTTTCAAAATGTGCATTATTGCCAGTTAATTCCTGCTCTTTGGGGAGAAAAAAAAACACCCACCAGTAATAATAACCTTCTGGTGACGGTGGATGGTACAATCCTCCGTTCACATGTCAAAAGGTGTTATAATAGCCTTTCGTTGATGTCAGCCTGCTGCTCTCCTCATTTGAGCTCTCTAATAGCCCGGTTCAGATACCAGACCCTTACTCAAGCCGCTCTTGTTATTTTTTGACACAAACCGCGACGCCATCTGGCGCGCGTACAAGTGAGGAAACATGCAGGAAAGGAAAGAGAATTTTTCCAGAGCAGATTTTCAGTATCAAAAAAAAAAAAAAAAAAAAATTTGGCAGGAGTACAAAAAAAATTTGAGAGCTGTCGGGTGCTGAGATATGACAAGTCGTTAGCAACATGACAACCGTTGTTGCTCGGGTTAAAGGGGCTCATCCGCTCTTGCAGGTTCAGTCCTTCAGGAGATGTGGGGGAAGAGTGCAGGGTAACAGGGCCAGGGCAGGGAGTGGGACTAATTGGCTCTATCAGGAGCAGGTGCCAATGCAGTTGTCTCCTTCTGTGCTGGAGGACTTTATGCTTCACTGACCTCAGCTCAAGGCGCGGTTGCAAGGGGCCGGGATTAAGTGCGGCCTCTAGATGCCGACTCACAAAATGCTGCTCGCCCTGTCGGTAGTTTAGTTTAAAGGTAGACACAAAGTGCTGGAGTAACTCAGCCGGTCAGAAGGCGTCTCTGGAGAGAAGGAATGGGTGAGGTTTCAGGTGAGGTCTTCAGACTGATGTCAGGAGAGGGGGCGAGACAATGATAGAATGAAGTCGGAGACAGTAAGACAAGTGGGAGAACTGGGAAGGGGGAGGGGATAGAGAGGGAAAGCAAGGGCTATCAGAAGTTAGAGAAGTCAATGTTCATACCACCGGGGTGGTAAACTGCCCAAGGGAAATATGAGGCGCTCTTCCTCCAATTTGCTCTGGGCCTCACTCAGACAATGGAGGAGGCCCAGGACAGAAAGGTCAGATTGGGAATGGGAGGGGGAGTTGAAGTGCTGAGCCACCGGGAGATCAGGTAGGTTAAACAGGCCCTTTGACCCTCCGAGTCTGCGCCTATCCCACACACGAGGGAAATTTTACAATTCTTACCGGAGGCAATTAACTTACAAACCTGCACGTGTTTGGAGTGTGGGAGGAAACCTGAGCACCCGGGGAAAATCCACGTGGTCCCGGGGAGAACGTACAAACTCCGTTCAGACAGCACACGTAGTCAGGATCAAACCCGGGTCTCTGGTGGTGTGAGGCAGCAACTCTACCGCTGCGTCACCATGCCACCCGAGATGTTGTTTTAGCTGTTTTCCCTTCTCAGCTCTGGGTGACGAGCAAGTCCAAACTGCATTTCCAGATGGCAGCCCAAATAACCTTGACCTTTTTTACATGCAGATCCAGTGGTATGAAAGTGTATATTGAGGCCAAAGGGGTGAAAGTTGGGGATATTAAAACAGTAGTAGATGCTTCTATAGAGGTTAAATATTATTAAAGACTGTGTCTTGACCGCAGATAAAATAGTTCTAATACAATGTTGTTTCATTGCTCACGTTAACCATCATCTGAGTGAGAGGTCTCCAGTCCCCTTCTCCATTCTGACGTTGCAGAGTTCCATTGCAGTGGCAGAGTTGCTGCCTTACAGTGCTTGCAACGCCAGAGACCCATCTTCGGTCCCAACTACAGGTGCTGTCTGTATGTAGTTTGTACGTTCTCCCCGTGACCTGTGCGGGTTTTCTCCGAGATCTTCGGTTTCTTCCCACACTCCAAAGACGTACAGATATGTAGGTAAATTGGCAGCGAATGTTAAAAAAAATTGCCCGTAGTGTGTGCAGGGTAGTGTTAATATGCGGGGATCGCTGGGCGGCACGGACCCATTGGGCTGAAAGTCCTGTTTCCGCGCTATATCTCTAAACTAGAAATAAATTAAACTAAACTGAAGAAGGGTTCTGACCCGAAATGTCACTTATTCCTTTTCTTCAGAGATGCTGCCTGACCCGTTGAGTTACTCCAGCTTTTTGTGTCTATCTTCGGTTTAAACCAGCATCTGCAATTCCTTCCCACACATCTACAGTAAGTGAGACTACCAGCTTAATGCTAAACTCTGAGTAGCATGGTCCTATCGTTGTGGCCAAAGCCCATTATGAAATGGAGTCAGGAAATCTCAATTGGAACCCATGGTGTGGACCTGATGTGCATTGTGATCTTGAGAAAAAACTTTACATTGGTCCCAAACCAGAGGAGAAAGGACAAGCTCCATTCACTTGTACCTGAACTTTGGAATGGATCGACTGGGCTAATATTCACTGAAATTTAGAAGGATGAGAGGGGAACTTATAGAAACATATAAAATTCTCAAGGGATTGGCCAGGTTAGATGCAGGAAAAATGTTCCCGGTGTTGGGGGAGTCCAGAACCAGGGGTCCCTGTTTAAGACCAAAGGGGTAGGCCATTTAGGACTGAGATGAGAAAAACCATTTTAGAAACATAGAAAATAGCTGCAGGAGGAGGCCGTTTGGCCCTTCGAGCCAGCACCACCATTCATTGTGATCATGGCTGATCATCTACAATCAGTAACCTGTGCCTGCCTTCTCCCCATATCCCTTGATTCCACTAGCCTCCAGAGCTCTATCTAACTCTCCTTTAAATTCATCCAGTGAATTGGCCTCCACTGCCTTCTGTGGCAGAGAATTCCACAAATTCACAACTCTCTGGGTGAAAAGGTTTCTTTTCACCTCAGTTTTAAATGGCCTCCCCTTTATTCTTCGACTGTGTCCCCTGGTTCTGGACTCGCCCAGCATTGGGAACATTTTTCCTGCATCTAGCTTGTCTAGTCCTTTTATGATTTTTTCACCCAGAGAGTTGTGAATCTGTGGGATTCTTTGCCACAAAGGCAGTGGAGGCCAATTCACTGAATGTTTTCAAGAGAGAGTTAGGTATAGATCTTGGGGCTAATGGAATCAAGGGACATGTGGAGAAAGCAGGAACGGGGTACTGATTTGGATGTTCAACCATGTTCATTCTGAGTGGCGGTGCTGGCTCGAAGGGCCGAATGGCCTACTCCTGCACCTATTTTCTATGTTTCTATGTTAACTTTGCACAAGGACGTGCCTCTAATTGACCATGAATTACATGGTCAAGAAGCATATTATGGAAAGTGGCCACACTAAGTCCAACCAGTCCAAGCAATGCTTTTGTTGCAGCTTAACCATTCTCAGTCTTTCTGATTTCCCTCTATAATTTCTAGTAGAATATTTTCCATGGATTAACTCCAGTTTTGCTCTTCTCTGTAACTGGGAATTATTTTTATCCACACCATCAAAATCTGTCACAATTTTAATGACCTCTGATATGTCAGGTCTCAGCCCTCCCATTCTAGTTGTAAAGCAATCCAGCCAGTGAACTCTATTGACCAGGGTAATTTGGAATTCTCATATGGCACGGTGGCGCAGCGATAGAGTTGCTGCCTTACAGCGCCAGAGACCCGGGTTCGATCCTGACTACAGGTGCTGTCTGTACGGAGTTTGTACGTTCTCCCCATGACCGCGTGCTCCGGTTTCCTCCCACATTCCAAAGACGTTCAGGGTTTTTGTAGGTTAATTTTCTTGGTAAAATCATAAATTGGCCCTCGTGTGTGTAGGATAGTGTTAATGTGAGGGGATCGCTGGTGGCGCGGTCTCGGTGGGCCGAAGGGCCTGTTTCCGTGCTATATCTCCAAAACTAAACTAAAACAAATCTTGTAAATATGTTTATACCTTTTCCTTGGGATTTATGTTCTTTTACCTTTTCCAATGCCTCTCTATCCTTTTTGTAACGCAGTGACCATATCACTCTACATGTGATACAACAAGGTCAAATAAGGACAGGTGCAAGATAACATTTTAATTCTATCGGCCTTTTGATTGATTTGCTTGTTTAATACCCTCATATAAACCCTGGGCATAGACTCGCTGGAGATTGAAAGGATGAGGGGGGATCTCATCCAAACCTACAATAACGAAAGGCCTAGATAGAGTCCATATGGAGAGGATGTTTCCAGAAGTGGGAGATTCTAGGACCAGAGGGCACAGCCTCAGAAATAGAGGATGTACCTTTAGAATGAAGATGAGGAGGCATTTCTTTAGCAAGAGAATGGTGAATCTGTGGAGGTCATTGCCACAGACAACTGTGGAGGCCAAGTCATTGAGTATTTTTAAAGCAGAAATTGATAGGTTCTTGTTTAGTAAGGGTATCAAAGGTTTTGGGGAGAAGGCAGGAGAATGGGGTTGAGAGGGAAAATTAGATTAGCCATGATCGAATGGCGGAGTAGAATCAATGGGCCAAATGGCCTAAATCTGCTCCTATGTCTTATGACATAGGGCTTATGAACAGGCACCACTACATTTTGTGCGTTGTTTATTTGCACCCACTAATTATACTGTTTCCTCCATCTTTTTAGTTACGTATATTCAAAGTAATATCAGTCTATTATTTTTTACTCAACTGCAATGTCTCACCCTTATCCATGTTGATCTTCATTTGTTGTCTCATTTTTACTGATAGTTGCCTTCTGACTCCTATTTCTAAAACATGAGTGAGCAAAGTTTACAATGGATTCTGGTTGCATTTCCAATGAAAATGAAAGGTTGAGGCCACCATCAGCCTGGCTGCTACTGCATTTGAGGAGTTGCCGCGGGACTTTGGCCTAAGTTCAACCCAAAGGCAGTAATTTCACCTTTCAGAATTACAAGGCGTATTTTATGTTTTCTGCTATCACTCAGTTTAAGTGGGGAAAAAAGTAGTAAGTACGGTTTAAAATTTCTGTGATAAATGGATATAGTTCCAGTGAGGAAGACAGAAGAAAAGTTTCTACAAAGAAAATGGTGAACATATTGGACAAAAGACAATAGACATTAGGTGCAGGAGGAGACCATTCGGCCCTTCGAGCCAGCACCACCATTCAATGTTAGAGGCGGGAAACATGTTCCCAATGTTGGGGGAGTCCAGAACAAGGGGCCACAGTTCAAGGGGTCACACCATTCATGGCTGATCATTCTCAATCAGTACCCCGTTCCTGCCTTCTCCCCATACCCCCTGACTCCGCTATCCTTAAGAGCTCTATCTAGCTCTCTCTTGAATGCATTCAGAGAATTGGCCTCCACTGCCTTCTGAGGCAGAGAATTCCACAGATTCACAACTCTCTGACTGAAAAAGTTTTTCCTCATTTCAGTTCTAAATGGCCTACCCCTTATTCTTAAACTGTGGCCCCTTGTTCTGGACTCCCCCAACATTGGGAACATGTTTCCCGCCTCTAACGTGTCCAACGTGAATTTGCTCTCTGATGGTGAGGTTGGGCAATAATGCACTTAAAGTGATGCTGAATAAAAATCGCAAGGGTGAAACTAAAATAAATAAATCATTACCGGGTGAGATGAAAGCAGAGGGTGGCTTGTGCAGAACATTATGACCGGCATAGACCTATTGGATCACAAGCTTTATTCCTATAAAATCAAATCAATCTTATTCTATGTGAAATCTTATGTTCCAATTTATACCTGGATCCAAGATGGTGTCCAAGCGAGGCGACCCTTTGGGTGCTAGTCAGAGAATCATGCATTAAATCGCTCCAACCTTTTAAACCTCTACACCAGCAGCAGTAGCATTTCTTATGCTAACTATGCCATTCGCCTTATTCCCTTTATCATGTACCTGTACACAGTGGATGGCTCGATTGTAATCATGCATTGTCTTTCCGTTGACTGGTTAGCATGCAACAAAAGCTTTTCACTGTCGCTCGGTACACATGACAATTAACGAAACTAAATTAAGCTAAACTAAACTGCTAAACTAAGCTAAGCTAAGCTAAACTAAGCTAAGGTGAAACAAGATAAGAGTAACTAAGTTAAGATAAACTAAGATAAGCTGTGAACTAAACTAAACTAAAGTAAACTAAACTAAACCAAACCAAGATGGATAAAATGCAGGTCATTGAGAGAACGTCCCCATATTCTCGGTTGCAGGCTCATTTAAAATGTTGAGTGCAAAGCTCTGATCTTGTGCCTTCACGGGGCACTACAGTAAACAGTTTAGTGCGAGGGCACTTGAGCAAAGAAAGTGGGCAATTTGTGTTCTTTGTACATCAGTCCACCAGACCGTAGCATTGCCACCAACTAACTCCCAGCACTGGGGGGGACAAAGAAAAAGACACTGTTCACCACTGATACCAAAAATAGGTGTGAGTGCAGCCAGCCCTCAACCACGGAAAGATGCAATCTCACAGCGGATCATGGGATTGTTACTCAACGAGAGCCGGGACTGTAAATTAGACTCACGGCTCAACGCCCTGACAGAAATAGGTCTCTCTTATAGTCTAAGGGAGTAGAGATGGTACGCCAGGGTGTTTAGATTAGGGGAGGGTTTGGGGGGGGGTGGGGGGAGGGAGTCAGCGGTGGTGTCAGTTTCTTTTCTAACCTGGCACCCTGGTGTCTCAGATCTTCCTGAAAATTCCGGGCACGCGTGCTTCATTACTGAGAGACACCAGGGACTTGTTTTTTGCAAGATTAATGAGCGCCACGGAAATTCTCCGGCGCATCTTGATAATTAAGTCTTTGTTTATCAAAAAAACAAGTTATATTAGGAGCAGAAAATTCGCAGTAATTATTCATAATCCTAACAATTCAAGTGTAGCTACCTCATTTGACTGTGTAATGCTGCTTTTTAATTTCTTGCATGCATCTGCATATTAATTTTGTCCATCGGCCGAGGTGGTTATTTTGACAGCTTTTCTCGGCTTTTCCCTTCCCCTCGTTTTTGTTGGAGTACGACTCATCTGGGTGGCATTTTGACTGGGTGTAATGATAAATTATGAATTTTCTAATTTGCTGCATAATCATTTAACTCCTTCCTTCCCTAATTGGGATGGAGTCGCGGAGCAATGTTGATTATTATTATTTTGTAGGGGTGGGGGGGAGGGGGGGGACTGCAGATGTATTTTTTCCTGTTTTGCCAAGGCCAAATAGCAGTTCCCCTTGCTGCATGCAACACGTTCGCCAAGTCCAGGCACATTATTCCAACTCAAAGCCAGAACTCGGGCAGTTTACGGGGTTTTTTTTTGGTTCAGTTTTAGAGATGCAGCATGTGAAACGGGCCATTCGGCCCACCCAGTCCGTGCCGACCTATCCTACACACACTGTGCACTATCCTACACACACACACACACACACACACACACACACACACACACACACACACACACACACACACACACACACACACACACACACTATCATGGTGTGCACTATCACACTGTGCACTATCATACACACACACACACACACACACACTATTATAGTGTGCACTATCACACTGTGCACTATCCTACACACACACATAGTGTGCACTATTCTACACACACACATAGTGTGCACTATCCTACACACACACTTAGTGTGCACTATCCTACACACACACACACACTATTATAGTGTGCACTATCACACTGTGCACTATCCTACACACACACATAATGTGCACTATCCTACACACACACATAGTGTGCACTATCCTACACACACACACACACACACACACACACACACACACACACACACACACACACACACACACACACACACACACACAAAGGATAATGTGTATCAAATACACTAAGGATTACCCAAGCCAATTAACCTGCAAAACCTGCACATCTTTGGAGTGTTATCTATTGCGGGAGGAAACCAGGGCAATCCCACGCGGGTGACGGGGAGAACCTGCAAACTCCGTGCATACAGCACCCGCAGCCAGGATCGAACCCGGGTCCTCTGGGGAAGCAACTCCACCGCTGCGCCGCCGTGCCGCCCCCACCCCACCCCCCCCCACCCGCCCCCCCCGGTTCAACCAGTTCTCTCCTCAGCCCCGCAATTTTACGCTGCAAGCTTAAACGCCCCTGACCCACCCACCTCTTCCAATACTTGACATCATTCTGCAAATGATGCTTTCTTCAGCAGCTGCACCAAGAACATTATCCAGAGCCATTTCCTTTTATGAGGTCTCTCTCTATTAATCAAGTGGCCATTAAGGCTGCATGTTGTGTGAGACTGCTACGAGTGAGTCATATGGTCAACGTTAGGTACTCACACTGCCATTTGCTTGCTTGTAGTGGTGTGGTGGGGGTGTTGTTGGGGGGAGGGAGGGAGGGAGGGAGGGAGGGAGGGGGGCTCCTGTCAATGTCATTATTTTTAGTGGTAACTATTAACAGAAAGGACTGCACAGGGATTGTCTGTCGACTCGTGAATGGTGTGACCAAACAACATACTGCCACGTTAGCACCGAAGGACTTGATAGCGTGTTGCTTGATGCGCTCTGCACAGTGTTTCTGCGATGCCTTACTTATTAACTTTGTCTATATTCAGTCTCTCGCTTCTAACAACCCAGATTGATGCTGAAAGCCTTGCTGATCCTTTCCGGGGATGTTGCCAGGACTCGAGGGCCTGAGCACCAGGGAGGGGGATTGGGAAAAGCTATAAGAGACTTTATTCCTCGGCGCTCAGGAGGCTAAGCGGTGATGTTAATTGAGGCGTGCGAAACAGCGAAGGGGATTGATAGGGTAAAATACACAGGGTCTTATACCCAGGGTAATGCAATCAAGAACCAGAGGACACAGGTTTAAGGTGAGAGAGGGAAAAGATTTGATAGCAAACTGAGGGCATCTTTTTCCACTCAGAGGGTGGTGGGTGTGTGGGTTGAGCTGCCGGAGTGAGACGGAGGAACAGCCCACATATTCCAACTTGGGTAACATATTAAAAAAAACAATGGTATAAATATTGAATTCTCCAATTTTAGGTAACCTCTAAAATAACCCCCCACCCCTCCCCTTTCTTCCCCCAAGCCCACGTTTTTATTATGTTAGGATCTCACAGTTTCAGTGACCCTGGTTCAGACCTGATCTCCAGGTCTGTCTGTCTGTGTTGATTTGCTTCTCTCAGTGGCTCCATTGATTTCCCCAAGTGCTCCGGTTTCCTCCCACGACTCAAAGACATGCAGGCCGGTGTTAATTGATATTACAAACTGCCCCGGGGTGTTGGAAGGTGGTAATATCGGGAGGAGTTGTTGGGAATCTGGGAGTGTAGGAGTGTACACAGTGTGGAAATACAGTGTGGAAACAGGCTCTTCGACCCAACTTGCCCACACTGACTAACATGTCCGTTGGAAAATAACTGCAGATGCTGGTACAAATCGAAGGTATCACAAAATGCTGGAGTAACTCAGCAGGTCAGGCAGCATCTAGGAGAGAGGGAATGGGTGACTTTTCAGGTCGAGACCCTTCTTCAGAGTGACCTGAAACGTCACCCATTCCCTCTCTCCTAGATGCTGCCTGACCTGCTGAGTTACTCCAGCATTTTGTGATACCTCTGACTAACATGTCCCACCTACACCAGTCCCACCTGCCTGCATTTGGCCCACATCCCTCTAAACCTGTCCTATCCACGTAACTGTCCAAATGTTTCTTTAAATTTGCGGTACTACCTGCCTCCAGCTGTTCATTCCATACATCCACCCTCCTCTGTGTGAAAAAGCGTCCCCTTGGGTTTCTATTAAACCTTTGCCCCCTTACCTTAAACCTATGCCCTCTGGTTCTTGATTCCCCTACTCTGGGGAATTGTGGAGGAAAAAGTAGTGAAGGTACAGGGTCACTCTGTGAGCTTACATAGACTTGTTGGCACAAATAGCCTCCTCCTAAGATGTATGGGAATATTAAAATTTAGTATTTATGACTATTTTAATATTACTGCAAATGCAGATTCACGCAGACCACTGTGGAGGGCAAGTCAATGGATATTTTCAAGACGGAGATTGACCGATTCTTGATTAGTGCGGGTGTCAGGGGTTATGGGGAGAAGGCCGGACAATGGGGTTGAGAGGGAAAGATAGATCAGCTATGATTGAATGGCGGCGTAGACTTGATGGGCCGAATGGCCTAATTCTGGTCTTATCACTTAAGAACGTATGAAATGGAGCGCCCGGACTGGGGAGGGATAATTGTGAAGGCGACGCAAGAAGATTTGGTATGAGGGGCATAGATTTTGGGTTAATGTTGATGGCATGGGGTCTCGCTGAAGAATATGATATTAAATGTCAAAGACAGGTGATGAGACTTGGATCAATGCCTGGCACTTCTGTGGAGTGAATGCTTATTGGCGCTTGGAAAGGGCAGACAAAATGTGTAGGAAGGAATTGCAGATGGTGGTTTATACCGAAGAGAGACACAAAATGCTGGTGGAACTCAGTGGGTCAGACAGCAACACTGGAGGAAAGGAAGAGAGCCCTTGCACGTAAGGTCAAAGGGCATGACAATAGACAATAGGTGCAGGAGGAGGCCATTCGGCCCTTCGAGCCAGCACCGCCATTCAATGTGATCATGGCTGATCATTCTCAATCAGTACCCCGTTCCTGCCTTCTCCCCATACCCCCTGACTCCGCTATCCTTAAGAGATCTATTTACGCACGGAGTCGCTCAAGCCATCTGGAGTACAAGGCAGCTTCCGGCATACACTAGTAACACATGCAACACGTACGTTCTTACCTTGAAAAAAAACGGCGAAATGGTCAATTAATGTGCTGTAAAAAATTGTGGAAATAGGTGTGACTGTGAGAAATATTTATCGTACTTCAGAATTCCAAAAGTGAGGAGAAACGTCTGGCCAGCCGGCGGGAGAAGGGGAAACGCGGCTGGGAAGGGAGGCAGGAGAGCAAGGCCGAGAAACAGGGCCTCCGCAACATTCAATTGCAACACCCTCTCAAATTAGGACTGACGAATTGTTCCACAACAGAAGTCGTTCTAAACATTAAATAGAAGAAAAAGACTAAGCAGATATCCCAACTCTTCAATGCGTTGATGCTGGGACAGAAGCTGTTCTGGCAACCATAGTAAGTGCTTACCCGAAGTTCACCGCTTGCACTCCAGAAGGTGTTGCATGGCAACAGTACGGGTCAGGGGTCGTGACCTCGCCTGCCGTGTAAGGGCTCTATAGGTGACATTTCGAGTCGGAACCTTTTCCTCAAATCGAGGTAGGGTTCCGACCCTAAACGTCTCCTATTCCTTTTAGTTTAGTTTAGAGGTACAGCGCGGAAACAGGCCCAGTCCGCACCGACCAGCGATCCCTGCACATTAACACTACCCTACACACACTAGGGACAATTTTTACATTAATACCACGTCAATTAACCTACAAACCTGTATATCTTTGGAGTATGAGAGAAAACCGAAAATCTCGGAGAAAACCCACGCAGGTCACGGGGAGAACGTACAAACTCCGTACAGACAGCACCTATAGTCGGGAACTAACCCGGGTCTCTGGCGCTGCAAGCCCTGTAAGGCAGCAACTACCGCCGTGCCACTACCTCTGCTACCTTGGTATGGGGCTTTCTCCAGAGATGCTGCTGCCTGACCCGCTGAGTTACTCCAGCATTTTGTGTCTGTCTTCGACACTTGGTAATGCAGGCGTGAATGTTGTCTAGGCCTCGCTGCACGCTTCATTTGCTGAAGAGCTGCAAATGAAATTGAACATTATTCACTGGTGATTGCAAATCACCACTTCTGTCTTATGGCAGAAGGGAGGTCATTTGTGAAGCAGGCTGAAGATGACTGGTCCAGAGGAACCCCTGCAGTGAACTCCTGGGGCGGAGATGATGGACCTCGAACAATCATCACCATTTTCACCGTGCGATGTACGACTCCAATCATTGGAATGTTTTCTCTTTGAAGCTCATTGATTTCAATTCTGCCAGGACTCCTGCTTGCCGTGCTCAGTAAAACGTTGCCTTGGTGTCAGGAGCAACCACTCTCTCCTCATCTCTGACGCTGGGCTGTTTGGTTTGCGATCAGCCCACGGCTGTGGTGAAGGTCTGGAGCAGAGTGGTCTTGCAGCAACTCAGACTGGGCATCACCAAGCACGTTACTCATGAATAAGGACTGCTTATTAGCACTGTCAGTGACTCCTGCCATCACTTTACTGATTTACTGATAATTGAGAGTGGACATATTGGACAGTATAGAGCTGATATGGATTTGAATCATTGGTTCGTTTAATCATTGTGATGGCTAAAGGCCCTTCAGCCCATTGAGTCCATTGAACACCCATTCAAATTAGTGTAGGAAAATAATGGCTGATGCTGGTACAAATCGAAGGTATCACAAAATGCTGGAGTAACTCAGCAGGTCAGGCAGCATCTAGGAGAGAAGGAATGGGTTGACCTTTCGGGTCGAGACCCTTCTTCAGACTGATAGACCCATTCAAATTAGAGTCATAGATTCTTACAGTGTGGAAACAGGCTCATTGGCCCAACCTGCCCACACCAACCAACATGTCCCATCTACACTAGTCCCACCTGCCTGTGTTTGGCCCATATCTCTCTGAACCTGGCTTATCCATGCACCTATCTAAATGTTTCTTAAACCTCATTGTAGTACCTGCCCCAACTATCTTTCAGATAGACTTTTTTTGCAAAAAGATTATCAAGTTGAAACATTTAATTGATCTTATTCAATTAATGAGTCTGTAATTCACTGAGTTACAGTCGGTTCTTTTTTAAGGAATCGGCAGAAGTTCTCTTCCTCATCCTTTTATACAATTGCCTTTATCCTACGTTGCTTAGTTTCATTTAGTTTTGAGATACAGTGCGAAAACAGGCCCTTCAGTCCACCAAGCCCGCACCGACCAGCGATCCCCGCACTTTAACACTGTCCTACACACATTAGGAACAATTTCCAGTTGTACCAAGCCAGTTAACCTACGTCTTTGGAGTGTGGGAGGAAACCGAAGATCTCAGAGAAATCCCATGTGGTCACAGGGAGAACGTACAAACTCTGTACAGACAGCAAACTGCCAGTCAAGGTAGGTGCGAAAGGTATAGTTACAACCTCAGATCAAACTTTTTTTGATCTCCTTTATTAAATATAAAATTGCTTAAAATCCTTTGAACTGGACATATCTCCACAGCTCCGGACACAGCTCCTTCAGAACTCTCTACCTGCCTTTCCTTACTCTGCCCCTTAAAACCAAGTGTGTCAGTGATATGGAATCAAAAGCACATTGAGTTGAAGGTGTTATACAGATTAACAGTTATGGAGATAAATGTATTAAGTGATAGTTGTGGGAGAATGAACTTCACCGCTTCCCGGCCATAGCAGTAGTACTAACGTACAGTCTCGATATGCTGCATCTTTTACATGGCCCTGAGCATGTTCCCTAGTTCCTGGTCTAGAAGGGCTCTTTAAATATCATAAAAGATCCTGGAAATTGAGGGTAATTTTCACATAGCAAAGTGATGTCTGCCAGGAGCGCACAGAGACTGCACACATATATTCAGTTTATGATCAGTAAAGTGGGAAAGGATAAAAAAAATCTTCATCCAAATGGGAGCTCTCAGCTGTGCAGAGTGAAATTAAGATTTTGGCCCCAGTGGCAAGAATGTTTTGTGTCTTCAAAACCTGGATATATACACATATCTATATCTATATCTATATCTATATATCTATATATATATATATATAGGATACAAAATCTTCATCCAAATGGGAGCTCTCAGCTGTGCAGAGTGAAATTAAGATTTTGGCCCCAGTGGCAAGAATGTTTTGTGTCTTCAAAACCTGGAGATATATATATATATATATATATATATATATATATGTGTGTGTATATATAATAAATATATATATAAATAAATATATACACGTCCCCCTCCCTCCCCCTTCCCCTTCCCCCCTCCCCTCCCCCCTCCCTCCCCCCTCCCTCCCCCCTCCCTCCCCCTCCCCCCACCCCCCTCCCTCCCCTCTCCCTCCCCCCTCCCCCCCCTTCCCCCCTCCCCCCTCCCCTCCCCCCCTCCCTCCCCCTCCCCTCCTCCCTCCACACCTCCCTCCTCCCTCCCTCCCCCTTCCCTCCCTCCCCTCCTCCCGGTTACAATGGAAACCCTACGAGGACGGGCCCAACGAGGAAAGAGGGGTACTGGGAAAAAGGGAGGTCCCCCTCCCTCCCCCCTTCCCCCCTCCCCTCTCCCCCCCCTCCCTCCCCTTCCCTCCCCCCTCCCCCTACCCCCCTCCCTCCCCTCTCCCTCCCCCCTCCCCCCCTTCCCCCTCCCCTCCCCCCTCCCTCCCCCTCCCCTCCCCCCTCCACACCTCCCTCCTCCCTCCCTCCCCCTTCCCTCCCCCCCACTCCCCTCCCGGTTACAATGGAAACCCTACGAGGACGGGCCCAACGGGCACACTTGTGCTAGTATATATATATATATATTTATATGTAAAGTTTAATTTAAGCCTGTAGAAACAAGGAGCTGCAGATGCTGGTTTACACAAAAGGACTTTTGAAATAAAACTTTCCTTCCTTCTGTTTGAATCCAAGATGGCGGCCAACGCAGGTGACTCTTTGTGTGCCAGTCACCAAAGTGGAACTGCAATCACGCAATACAATCACTCCATTCTTTTAAATCTCTAATCTGACAGATGTTTGATCGGACTTTACTGGACTTTATCTGGCACCAAATGTTATTCACGTTATTCCTTTTATGATGTATCTGTACAGTGTGGATGGCTCAATTGGAATCATGAATTGTCTTTCCGCTGACTGGTGAGCAGGCAACAAAATCTTTCCACTGTACCTCGGTACACGTGACAATAAACTGAACTAAACTAACTAAACCCCACCCCAACCCTCCCCCCCCCACAAAATTCATCTGAAGGAAGGTCCTAACCTGAAACATCACCTATCCATGTTCTCCAGAGATGTTGCTTGACCCTCTAAGTTACTCCAGCACTTTGTGTCCTTTTTTGATTTAAGCCATTCATGTAATATCCATCTAGGGTACAGACTTCCTCACCATCGAAAGAATCAAAAGGAGGTGCTGCCTTAAAAAGACAGCTAATATCATTGCAGACCCACATCATCCTGTCCATGCTCTCATCTCACGGCTACCATTGGGAAGATGGTGTAGGAGTCTGAAAACTGTGACCTCCATGTTCAAAATTAGCTTCTTCTCAACAATCATCAGGCTCTTAAACACTGCACAACACTAACCACTACTTCAGCAACTATGATCTACTAAAGATTTTTAAAAAAAGAAATGGTGGCATGGTGGCGCAGCGGTAGAGTTGCTGCCTTACAGCGCCAGAGACCTGGGTTCGATCCTGACTACTGTCTGTACGGAGTTTGTACGTTCTCTCCGTGACCTACGTGTTTTTTCTCCGGGTGCTCCGGTTCCCTCCCACTCTCCAAAGACGTGCAGGTTTATAGGTTAATTGACTTCGGTGAAATTGTAAATTGTTCCTGGTGTGTAGGATCGTGTTAGTGTGCCGGGATCGCAGGTCAGCGTGGACTCGGTGGGCTGAAGGGCCTGTTTCCGCGCCGTATCCCTAAACTGAACTGTTTTGGTTGTAAAATAGACCTTGGTTTTTGCACTATTATGGTCTGGTTACCTAGTATTACTGATTATAAATTTATTATGTTATTGGTTATTGTGTATTAATTTGTGTATTAACGCATTAATGGGTCTGTAAAGCTTCAGTATGTAAGGATTCATGCATGTGCATGATCAGCCATGATCACAGTGAATGGCGGTGCTGGCACGAAGGGCCGAATGGCCTACTCCTGCACCATTGTCTATTGTCTATTGATTTCATTGTTCCACCCTTAACTCTTCACTGTCAACCCCGGGTCTCTGGTGATGTGAACTCTATTAGCTGTGCCACTGTTTGTCATACTAAAAATCATTGACCGTTGCAGACGACCGGTGAAATATAATACAGAATAAGAGGCAAAAATGGAAGAGAAAAAAAGCCAAAGCCTAATTATGCTAACAGTTGGCTGAAGTGTGTGGTTTCTGCCCATGGGAACTAGGGTCAGCTTAACTCTATTGGAATGTGTAAGTAGTAACGAGAATGCCAATACCTCTGCAGAAGGTCTTCTCACGTTCCTTTCCATACATGGCATGCCACATCTCCTCAGCATATGTCACTTTGTGGAATGGCTTCTGCTGCCTGCAACGAGCCAACAGCTACAAAAAACGATAGACACACAGTACTGGCATATTTCGCTTGGGCAGTTCATGAAAGTTCATGAAAGTTGATTTCCCTAATTTCAAGTAAACCTGCATTCCCTGCCTCCCCTCCCCTCCCCTCCCTTCCCCTCCCCTCCCCGCCCTGCCCTTGGGGGAGTTCAGAACCTGGGGCCACAGTTTAAGAATAAGGGGTCGGCCATTTAGAACGGAGATGAGGAAAAACTTTTTCACTCAGAGAGTTGTAAATCTGTGGAATTCTCTGCCTCAGAAGGCAGTGGAGGCCAATTCTCTGGATGCTTTCAAGAGAGAGTTAGATAGAGCTCTTAATGTTAGCGGAGTCAGGGAGTTATGGGGAGAGGGCAGGAACGGGGTACTGGTTGTGGCTGATCAGCCATGATCACAGTGAATGGCGGTTCTGGCTCGAAGGGCCGAATGGCCTCCTCCTGCACCTATTGTCTATTGTCTATTGTCCCCTACCCTAGTCGTCCTACTAGTTCCACTGTTCGCATCCTTGTATCCCTTCGTTATCACCTCTTCCCCAGCCAACAATGGGCCATTATAGGCTCCACCCACACTTGGTCACCTGTTGCCGGCCCTGCTTTGCTCTGGCCTTTTCTTACTTCCAGTTCCCTCCCCTCTACGTTGAGTCTGAATAAGGGTCCCAACCCAAAGTATCACCCATCCTTTATCTCCCGGGATGTTGCCTGACCCGCTGAGTTATTCCAGCACATTGTTGTCTATCTTTGGTATAAACCAGCATCTGCTAGTTCCTTCCTACACAGTTACAAAAACGAAATGGTTTCAGGTATGGGCTTATAAAGTCAAAGCCTGTGCTAAGCAGGGATCTAATTTGTATGTGTGCCCCACTAAGACTGGCCTCACAGCGCCAAAGACCCGAGTTCAATCCTGACCGCAGGTGCCACCTGTTTGCACGCTCTCCCTCTACCTGCATGGGTTTCCTCTGAGTTCTCCTGAGTTTCCTTCCACATCCCAAAGACGTGCAGGTTTGTAGGTTAACTGGCCTCTGTAAAAAATCCCTTCTAGTGTGTAGGGAGTTGATGTGAGTGTTGGATAACAGATAACTGGTATGATAAGAAAATAACTGCAGATGCTGGTACAAATCGATTTATTCACAAAATGCTGGAGTAACTCAGCAGGTCAGGCAGCATCTCGGGAGAGAAGGAATGGGTGACGTTTCGGGTCGAGACCCTTCTTCAGACTGATGTCGGGGGTGGGACAAAGGAAGGAAATAGGTGGAGACAGGAAGATAGAGGGAGATCTGGGAAGGAGGAGGGGAAGGGAGGGACAGAGGAGCTATCTGAAGTTGGTATAACTGGTATGATAACTGGTATGAATGGCTGATCAATGGTCGGCGTGGAGTCATTGGACCGATGGGCCTGTTCCCACACTACCTCTCTAAACTAAACTAAACTAAACTAATGGGAAGGGAGGAAGTGAAGATGCTGCTTTGAACCAAGGTCAGGCAGCATCTCAGGAGCATGGTTGGATCAGGAACTAACAGAAGTTTGTAGCTTTGCAGTTGTGGAGCCCTTAATAATGAAAGAGCGTGGAAGACTTTGTGGAACACTTATGGAACATCAAAATAAGGGGCAGAAGCAAGAGTCAGATTGCCTTAACACGTGCAACTGTGACGTCTATCTTGAGGGTTAGGTGGTACTTTAAATCCCCAATTTACTCTGAAAGCTGTTGGCCGGATATAGGAAAGGATACACATGATGTAGAAAGTTAATCACAATCTATAATATGATTTAAAGGCAAACTATTTTGGACACAAGGCTTTATTGAAATAAGTCCAACATATAAGAGTACATTGCAAAGGGTTTCCCCTTAAATTTCACTACATGTTATACCATAGGGTGGCACGGTGGAGCAGCGGTAGAGTTGCTGCCTTACAGCACCAGAGACTCGGGTTTGATCCTGACTACAGGTACTGTCTGTACCGAGTTTGTGACCGAGCAGGTTTTTTCAGGGTGGTCTGGGCGTTCTGGTTTCCTCCTACGTTCCAAAGACATTTCGGTTTGTAAGTTTCTGTAAATTGTCTCTAGAGTGTAGGATAGGACTAATGCATGGGTAATTGCTGGTCGGCACGGACTTGGTGGGCTGAAGGGCCTGTTTCCACACTGTATCGCTAAACTAAACTAGATGTTAATCTATTAAGTTCTTCTGTGATAAGATCTAGCATTTAATGACTTATATCATTCTTTAACCAATATTGGACGATTCATGAATATAATAAGGGTGATTTACTGAAACTTTACAGATTTACTAAAGCTTTTCACTGTACCTCGGTACAGGTGAAAATAAACTAAACTCAACTAAACTGACAGAAGGGTCTCGACTCGAAACGTCACCCATTCCTTCTCTCTGAGGATGCTGCCTGTCCCAGCATTTTGTGCCTGTCTTCAACTAAACTAAACTCAATTTATGTCAGGAAGGAACTGCAGATGCTGATTTAACCGAACATAGACACAAAATGCTGGAGTAACTCATTGGGACAGACAGCATCACTGGAGAGATGGAATGGGTGACGTTTCGGGTCGAAGAAGGGTTTCGACCCGAAACGTCACCCATTCCTTCTCTCCAGAGATGCTGCCTGTTCCGCTGAGTTTCTCCAGTATTTTGTGTCTACCATTGCATTTTAGTTTAGTTTAGAAATACAGCGCGGAAACAGGCCATTCGGCCCACCAGCGATCCCCGTACACTAACTCTATCCGGGACAATCTCTCCAGAGATGATGCTTGGGCCGTTGAGTTACTCCAGCATTTTGTGTCTAGCTTCAATTTTATGTTAGTCTTGTTGCTTCTGTACGATAGCTTGCTTTTCTTTCACTCTACACTCCTTTCTACTGAGTTTGAGCACAAAAGGAATTGTTAGCACTCAGGACATGGTCTATTTGTGTTCAACTTAGTCAGCTGGTCTTATTGTCTTCAAAGACTTAGTGCGGAAAGTGTTAAGGGCAGGACGTAGATTGTATTTCCTCATTGTATGCCAGTAAATTGCACCATATTCTATTTTCTTATCTCCTTGTTATTATTAATACACTCCGCGTTATATCTCTTCAATTATTTTCCCATCGTACTTAACACCAACTTAAGATCGATTCAGTTGGCAAATGAGAGATAACGATGATTCTTTTATGGAAAAGATTGATTCCACCACTTCTGAATGCATCACGTTAAAAGATGCAGCAAGGTGGGAACTAGACGGGGCAGGAGTGACTGGGAGGTGATTACCTCATGAAGCCACTCCAATGGATTGCAATGATTTTTGAACTGTGAAAATGTGGTGATGTCTCTGAGCTCACTTTAAATCATCGATTGCTTGTACAACGTATTGATTTGGTGGATCGGGTCGATGGGAAATCGAGCCCTACTTTCCTTTGGATTTCATTGAAATGTATTATATTCATTTCAGTGGTTTTCGACTAATCCCACGCTTTGAGAAAATGGATTTGGTAAGTGTGTTGGCATCAGGACACCACCAAGTGTTTCTAAAACAGCTTCTTTCTTTGCATTGCCCCTCTTATTTTTACAGCGCGGAAACAGGCCCTTTGGCCCACCGAGTCCGCACTGACCAGCGATTAACCCGTCATCTCGGTTTCGCATCCTGCACACTAGGGACAATTTACAGAAGCCTATTAACCTATAAACCCGTAGCACCCGGAGAAAACCTACGCAGGTCACAGGGCAAATGTACAAACTCCGTACAGACAGCATGCACAGTCAGGATCGAACCCGGGTCTCTGGCGCTGTAAGGCAGCAACTCTACCACTGCGCCACCATGCTGTTTCCTGGTCTGGCCTGTATATGACTCCAGGCTCATCACTATAATTGACCCGTGAATGCCTCTTGGAATGGCCTTGGAAGCTACTCACCTCAGCAGTTACACAATATTTGCTGGCCTTGTTACCAACGCACAAATATGGCCATAAGAATTTAAAAAAAACTTTTTTCCTTTTACATTCCAATTCTTCTGAAACCTGGCAACATTCCAGTGAACGTTGTGAGTGGATTTGATACCTGGCCACCATCTTTTACTGATTAATATGTACAGACAGTAAAACTCCTTTGGACTTTTAAAGTGAGAAGGGGAGAAAGAAGGAGAGAGAGTAAAAAAGAAAGAAAGGGAGAGAGAGAAGTGGGAAAAGAGAGAGCAAGAGAGAGAGAGAGGAGGGGAAGGAGAGAGAGAAAGAAGGGGAGAGAAAGGGGGAGGGAGAGAGAGAGGGAGGAGAGAAAGCGAAAGAGAGACAGGGGTGAGCAAGAGAGAGAGAAAGAAGTGGAGAGACAGAAGGGGGAAGAGAGAGAGAGAGAGAGTGAGAGAGGGTGGAGAGGGAGGAGAAGGAAAGAGAGGAAGGGAGAGAAAGGGAGAAGAATAGAGAGA